>NW_020185331.1:927948-1128991 GCF_003031525.2 Neophocaena asiaeorientalis asiaeorientalis
GGGGTTGGTGGGGGAGGGGGGATTGGATGAAGGCAGACAAAATGTACAAACTTCCAGTTAAGATAAATAAATACTAAAGATATAATGATAATATATACACAATAAATATAATCAACACTGTTGTATGTTACGTAGGAAAGTTGTTAAGAAAGTAAATTCTAAGAATTCTCATCACAAGAAATTTTTTTTCTTTTTTTTAAAATTATCCAAAATTTATTTTCAATTACAACAAAACGAACACTTGATATAGGCACCTAGATTTTTCCTCCTCAGGATTTTTTTTTTTTATACAGCAGGTTCTTATTAGTCATCAATTTCATACACATCAGTGTATACATGTCAATTCCAATCACCAATTTTTTTTTCTTTCTTTCATTTTGTATCTATATGAGATGACGGATGTTCACTAAACTTACTGTGATAATCACTTCATGATGTATATAAATCAAACCATTATGCTGTATACCTTAAACTTATACAGTGCTGTATTTTAATTATATCTCAATAAAACTGGAAGGGGGCTTCCCTGGTGGCGTAGTCGTTGAGAGTCTGCCTGCTAATGCAGGGGACACGGGTTCGAGCCCTGGTCTGGGAAGATCCCACATGCCGCGGAGCAACTAGGCCCATGAGCCACAACTACTGAGCCTGCGCGTCTGGAGCCTGTGCTATGCAACAAGAGAGGCCACGATAGTGAGAGGCCCGCACACCGCGATGAAGAGTGGCTCCCGCTTGCCACAACTAGAGAAAGCCCTCGCATAGAAATGAAGACCCAACACAGCCAAAAATAAATAAAAAAACAAAAACAAAAAAAAAACTGAAGGGAAAAAGACAAAAGATGAATTTGAAAGAAGTTTTAAAAAAGAAATACAAGTTAAAACCAGATGCTTTTTTTAGCCCATCAAATTGGCAAAACTGAAAAACATTAACATTGCCCAATACTGAAAAAGGTGTGAAAAACAGATTTTCATATCTTGTAAGGAGGGTACAGCCTTTCTGGACAGCAATTTGGCAAAAGCCATCATAAAATAAAACGCATTTTGACTTAGCACATCCACTTCTAGAAGTTTGCCCTATAGACCTACTGATGTAAGTGCAAGAGTCAGATGTACAAGGATATTTCTTTGTAGCAGTGTTTTTAAGAGCAAAAAGACTAAAAACAATTTAATGACCTTCAGTGAAACATACAATGAGAGCCTGGGGCTAAGACAAGGAATAGGCAGCTCTAAATGTGCTGATATGGAGTGAAAAGAACAGGACATGCTCCCATTTGGGGGGGGGGGGTGGAAACAGAGAGGATAGTCTGTGATTTACATGCAGAGAATATTTCTGGAAGTCTGGAACACATGAAGCTGTTTTAGTAACTGCATCTGGCAAAGGGACCAGGAGATCTGGAATGGACGGAGATTTCTTTTCATTTTATATGCTTTTGTTCTAATTAATTTTTCAAATCAGGTATTAAATTTTCAATAACTTTAAGACACTAGGATTTTGTTTTGCTTAGATGGGCAACATCCTGCCTGTGTGAAAATTAAGTGCAGTGGATGTGAGAGCGTTTTGTAAACTGTAGGGGACCACACATGTACAAAGTGCTATTAGTTTGCACATACGTACAAATTCCCACAGGCAACGTGGGTGTTTGGGGTTTTTTTAATATATAAATTTATTTTTTTATTTTTATTTTTGGCTGCGTTGGGTCTTTGTTGCTGCATGCGGGCTTTCTCTAGTTGCAGTGAGCGGGGGCCACTCTTTGTTGCGGTGCACGGGCTTCTCATTCCTGTGGCTTCTCTTGTTGCTGAGCATGGGCTCTAGGCATGCGGGCTTCAGTAGTTGTGGCTCGCGGGCTCTAGAGTGCAAGGTCAGTAGTTGTGGTGCACGGGCTCAGTTGTTCCGTGGCATGTGGGATCTTCCCGGACCAGGGCTGAAACCCATGTCCCCTGCACTGGCAGGCGGATTCCTAACCACTGTGCCACCAGGGAAGTCCCAACGTGGGTGTTTCTTAAAGAAAAAAAAACCACTTGTAGGTCTAAGGGGAGCAATGAATTGGGATGGAGTACTCACTGCTTCCTAGAGTTCACACCACATTCATCCTCAGAGGTGTTTCCAGAGCCACTGGCCTTTACCTAAGAGGTTCGGGGTGGGGTGGGGTGGGGACAAATACCTCTTTGTGGATCTATTGCATCTGATGAACCCACTTCAAGGCCAGAGGCTGGCACTTACAGAGCAGGGCTAAGGGATGCCTGAAGACTTTGTCTGCTGTCTGACAGATGCCAACACCAGGCTGTCTGTGAGCGCCACCTGACAGCTGGAGCAGACCTTGTTCCCCAGTCTCCCTAACAGCCAGCTCAGGGCCATGCACACGGGACCCACTCGGGAAACATTTGCAGAGTGGACGAATGCGTGGCCGTGAATGGGCCACCTGCTAGGAGCCCACAGACTGTCAGATCTGGAAGGACTTTCTGGAAACCTGCAAGCCCCCTGCACAGATGGGACTTGCCCAAGACCCACGGCAAGAAGGGACGGAGGCAAACCCAAGACCTGTGACCTTGCCTGGCACTTCCTGCCCTGCCCTGAGCATGTACGGAAGTCACACTGCTCTGGGACCAACAGGCTGCCAAACACTCCTTCCATCAGCACCATTCTCAGGCTTGAAAGATTTTTTAAGTTGGTCTTCAGTCTGATGTTTTTGTAAAGTATTCAGACCCACCAGAGCCATCAACCCAGCCTTGTAATTCGAAACAGGAAAGGAAAGGAAAGGCCCATCCCTGCCACATGCTGCACAGTCTATACTGTCCCTACAAGATGCCAGGAGGGTGCAGCTCACTGTTCGCTTAGAAGAGGGACTCAAGGTCTCTCCCCAGTAGGGTCAGATCATTCCGGATGTACAGAAGCAACCCTGCAAGGGCCTCCTCAGAAACCATGTTCTCTGGGTGCAAAGATGAGCCCAACAGGGTCTATGTGCTCGCTTGTCTCTATTCGAGCTCCACTTTACAAAGAACCATGCACTGACGGGGAACCGGGAGCCAGAGAGTGGCTCCCAGCTCTGTTCCCACCCAGCTGGGCGGGGAACTCCTGCCACCTCTCTGGGCCTCAGTTTCCTCCTCTATGAAGTCGGGACATGTTTTAGCGCCTCTCTCAGCTTCTTTCCAGTTCATATGAGACTAAAGTGATGATTCCTCGGGGATGAGAGGAGGAAAGACCCCAAGACAAAGATTTTCAAAGAACTGACAAGCAACAGCGCTGGACAGACCAGCTCCCCCGCCAGCCTCCTAGACAAGCCAAACCAAGACGCCCTGGGAACCCACCATGCGGTGTCAGGAAGAGCCATCCGCCCTGGACCCCCTGCACTTCCATCCCACCACCTCACGTGATTAAAGCCGGCCTCAGCCCTGGCCCTTCTTTCAATCCTCAGGCCACGCTGCCCTCTCTCAGCAGATCACTGCGGGTCTCAGGGCTCCGCCCTTCCCCTTCCACGCAAAGCCTGAGCCAGAGTCCCGGGGGCTCTTCATTGCATTTGACAAACAAGTCTTTTGAACAAACATGTATAATCGTAAAGATGAGCCCAGCAGGATAAGCAGGAATGTTCATCTCTCACCTGGCACAATGCCTGCCTCAGGCAGCCCAGGCCCACTGTGGCTACACACACACACACACACACACAGGAATGTTCATTTTTCACCTGGCACAATGCCTGCCTCAGGCAGCCCAGGCCCACTGTGGCTACACACACACACACACACACCCTCCCCAATCCTGCTTCTCTTCAGCAGCTCACCTCGCCGAAAGCTCTTCCCCCTAACTCCCCAGGTTAACACGCCCCCTCCTCCCTGATGCCCACAACCTGCACCGTGTGTGTAGGAGCCACACAAAGTATTGCAGCAAAGAAAGGCACGCCTGGAGCCCAGAGCCCAAAGCCCGGGGATGATGGCGGTTGCTAAGAGACTGAGGATACCCAGCTGGAACTGTGACTGAGGTTTCTTGTTTGTGCAAGAGCAAGATGAAGAGGGAAGGACAGGACGTGTTTGCTGTGATGAATTTCAGCCTCTACCAGATCCTGCCGGAGGGAAAAAAGATCTCACGTAGGATGATACCCAATGATGTTCTGTCTCTCCAGGCTTCTGGCAGCAGAAAATGCTACAAGCCCCATTCCTTAAATATATACCCTGAAAAACTAAGCCTTTATATATGTGTTCAGATATACATACATACACATCCTAGGAGAGGATATAAAAGTGAGCCATTCTAGTTTGTAAGGTGCAGTGCTGTAAAGGAGTAGTTTAACTTCAGTCTGTGGACTCAGCCAGTCTCCATTCAATCCAAGTTTCCGTGCTGTGCGTCTTTGGGCAAATCGCTTAACCCATCTGTGCCTCAGTTTTCACATAAGTAAAACGGAGTTAATATAAGTTCCTCATAATGTCTGGTGAGGATTAAATCCAGTAACCCATGTAAAGTACTTAGCACAGCTCCTGGCTCTCAGTCTGGACCCAAAGATGTTCACAACTTACTAAATGTGGATTGTCAGAGCTAGATCATCCATGGCTCCTTATTCTAAGATGAAAAATATGAACTGCAGAACGGTCAAACCAGGAGTCCTGTGACCGCCTCAGATCAGAGAGGGAAGAGAGGGTCATTCCCATGCCACTCCACCATCCCTTCTCTCCTCTCCCCTGGGAGAGGCAGCAGCCCATCCCCCCCAGCCTCCCAAGAAGGTAACCCTGAGCCACTGTCACCTCAACCCACTCCCTCATCCGACACGCAGGTCCTGAGTGCCTCTACCCAACTGGCACCCTGTCAGGCCCTGGACACAGTGTGAGAGCAATGTGACACAGCCCTGCTCTCCATCAGATGCAGACTCAGTCCCTTCCATTCCCCCTTCCAGACCCCTGACTAGGACGGAGGCCCCTTCTCTCCTCAAAGCCCCATTACCTCTTCTCCTCACCCAGGCCCCGTGGTGGATCCACACGCCTTGCCTGGCCCTGGCATGGCCCCTAGATCCCAAAGAGGGTGAAGACAACAGAAGAGGAAAAACAAATTCTCCAGTGGGGCAGGAGGCAGGTCCAGGGAAAGGGGACTCGGGGGAAAAACAGAGAGGCTTTGGACAGCACCCCCAGTGGGCAGATGAATAAAGCTTCTTGATCCTAGATCAGGCATGTGCTCTGATGCGTGGATTTATTTGTGTAAAAATATGGTGTTTCCTCAAAAACATTAAACACAGAATTACCATTTGATCCAACAACCCCACTTCTGGGTATACGTACAAAAGAACTGAAATCAGGGACTCAAGCCGATGTTTGTGCACTCATGTTCAGAGCAGCAACCTTCACAATGGCCAAGAGGTGGAATGGAATGGAGTATTTACTCAGCCTTAAAAAGGAAGGAAATCCTGTCACACGTTACAACACAGATGAACCTTAAGGACACTAGGCTAAGTGAAGGAAGTCAGATACAAAAAGATGCATACTATATCATTCCCTTTATAGGAGGCAGTCAAATTCACAGAGACAGAAAAGAGAATTCTGATTGTCAGGAGCTAGGGGTCGGGGGAACCAGAGAGTTGTCATTGGATGGGTACAGAGTTTCTATTTGAAAGGTGAAAAAGTCCTGGAGATGGATGGTGGTGACAGCTGTGCAACAATGTGCATGTACTTAGTGCCACTAAACGGTACACTTAAATGACTAAAATGGTCAGTTTTATGTCATATGTAGTTACTGCCCCCCACAGACACATACACACACAAAGCCTGGCAGGGGTCTCCAACATCATCACAGTTAGCTGCACACTTAGCACAGACCCTCCCTGAAAAGACGACATTAACAGGACAGAAAATCTAAGAGGGTGAGTCGTCACCTGTGAAACAGAGACTTCCAGGAAACAGCATTTGAATGAAGCTCACAAAATGCCAATCCCAAGCCCCACATCCCCCAGAGTGGCTGGAGCCAGGGAACACGCGTCCTTGGCCGTTGGTGGGTGAGACAAGGAAGCAGGGGGAGATTACAGATCATTCGCAGGGCACAGGTACCAGGAGGTCCAATGCAGACTCCGAATGTCCCGCAGAAGGAGCCAGTGCCGGGGCTCAGATCCCACCTAGCCGGTGACGTCACAGATCAGCTACCCTGTGGGCTTAGTGTTCTCATTAGAAAAACCTGGGATAATGATCCCAATTCTACAGAAGTGTTAAGAAGATTAAAGAGATAATGGGAGCAAACATAATGTAGTGGTGAAAAGCATGAACTCTGGAGCCAGACTGCCTGGGTTCAAATCCTGGCTCTTCTACTTTCTAGCTGTATTACCTTGGGCGAGTTACTTAACCTCTCTGTGCCTCAGTTTCCCCACCTGAGAAATAAGGATAACTGCACTCGCTTTGGAGGGTGACCGGGAGGATTAAGTGAGCTGATACAAGTCAAGCATTTGGAACAACTGTTGCATGTGGAAGCAGCACCTCAGCACTGCTGTTATGACTGGTGGTGATGGTGGTGTGGTGGCCATTCTGTCCAGACTCAGGATGTCTGTCTTCCTTTCTTCTTCCTTGGATTTGCTCAGGGAACACGCCCTGTGGTCTGGACCCCCAAGGAGCCCGAGTTCCCTGAGTGGGTGGGACCTGGGCCACGTGGACAAATCTTATTCTCAAATCGTGGGTGGCCGGGACGTTGAGTGGAGTCTGTGGAGCCCAGGCAGACCCTGGGGGGTAAGGAAGGCAGCATGCAGCAGGCTAAGCGAGGCCATGGTGGACGACCGTGGCCTTCCCCATCGGTCAGCACCAAAGCCCAGTACTTCCTTCTGCCCCGAAGGCCGCCCAGCCAGAAACAGCCTTTCACTCTCTGTGCAGCTGTCCGTCCAGGGCCCACGGGGCGCCTCCTCATGCCCTTTTCAAATCCTGCCAACCTCTCTCACCACACACGCTCTCGTCACAAACAGGCCCACTCAAGCAGCTAATTCAAACAAATTCCGCCTGGGCGCTGGCTGCACGAAAGACCTCTCTTCGGCCCGCGGCCACCAGCCCCAGGCTGGGCAGCAGGGGTAGGCAGCAGCTCTGGGCACACAGGCCCAGGCCAGCCTGCCGGGCACTGGCCAACGACGCAGTCACCACATTCAACAAGCATGGACGGCGACCCCACAAGGGGCCAGGCACTGGGGACCCCCACCAACAACAGAGGCGAGTCCTGCCCTCTGGAGTCTGTGACATTTCCCAAAGGGCTCCACCAAAGTGCCCTAAAAGTAGAGGACAGCGGCCCAAGCACTGGACTTCTTGGAGGTCTGTTCTTTTATCTGAAACATCCTGGTCCATTCCGCATTCTCCTTGAAGTCCCTGTTTTACCAACAGTCATGATAATAACAGCCACTAATATACGTTCAGAACTGCCTTGTTTCAGGCACTGTTCCAAGCCCTTTATATTTATCACTTCATTTGCTGTAACAAGCCTATGAAGTAGGTCCCATTAGTACCTAAACTGGGGCAGGGAGAGGTCAAACAACATGCCCAAAGTTCCACATCCTATAAATGGCAGAGCTCGGATCAGGAACCCAGCCTGGGCTTCCAGTGCTCTCCATTAACCATTATCTAAATGTAATACACAAAATTGTTTTTAAACACTTAACTGCCCATGCCCCCAAACGTTTTAAGTAAATCTGAAACTCCAGGACTTCTGCCCCATTTAGCCCTGTGGCTGCAGACCCAGACTGGCTCACTGACTTGGCTGGCACCCAGGGCACCCAAACTCCTCAAAGTTCAGGTTCTAGGTGCTGGAAACTGAGGCCCTCCTCTGACAACCAAATCCCCCTCCTCTGGCTTCCTAGACCCTAACCTCTGCAGGCTCAAGTAATCCCAGTTCCCAGACTGAGCTGACCTGAGGCACCCCTGCAGTGTCCATGCCTCCATTCCCCATCATGGTGAAAGGAGTCCCCAAGCTGACCCTTACATTCCCCAGGATGCCCCAGACCAGTCCAGACCCCTAGGAGTCCCCTTGGTTCCCTGAGTCTCAGGCCACCTCCAGAGCTGTCCCCATATAAGGTCTTGGCCACAGTTCCACAGCCAAGACCTTGGACCTGAATTCTGTCTATCTGAACTCCACCTTGGCTCCCACCCCAGGCTACAAACCCAGGCCATTCCCCCCTCCCCTGTCCAAGTTCTGAGTCCTATCTTTAAACTCCAAACTACAACAGGACAGAACTTAAAATGTCAAATGCCCCCTCACCGTGTTTCCAAGGGCCCCACACCCCAAGTTTTCACTGTGCACTCCCCTACCTAATGGGAGCCCAGCTGCCACTGGGCTCTCCAGAACCCGCCAGAACATGCTGGAGAGTTCTGTGCCTCTGAGATGCTGTGCCTTGTTGACCTGCCTGCATCCCCAGCATCGGCTGGGCCAGTACTTCTGGCTCCCAGCCCACCCCTTCCCTGCCTGAATTAAGACCTCTTCATGAGAGAGAATGGCCACGCTGTCAAGCAGCAGGAAACATCCAAAGATGAGCATCTGTGATGGGTGTGAAATGAATCACTAACAGTCTCACTTCTGGGAGGCCTTAAGTGTTTGGATAAGGAGCAAGAAAAACAGTCACCAGTTCATGTCTGCAGGTCATAAAGGAGATCAGAGGAGGCAGAGGCATGTTCATAGTAACATTATTCACAATAGCCAAAAGGTGGAAACAACCCATTGATGGATGAATGGCTAAACAAAATGTTGTGTACTCACACAGCGAAATATTATTCCACCTTAAAGAGGAAGGACATTCTGACACATGCTACTACAACATGGATGAACCCCGAGGACATTATGCTTAGTGAAAAGCCAGTCACACAAGAACAAATACTGTATGATTCCACTTATATGAGGTACACAGAGTAGCCAGACTCGTGAAGACAGACAGTAGAGTGGTAGTTGCCAGGGGCTGGGGGAGGAGAGAATGGGGAGTTGTTTAATGGGTACAGAGTTTCTGTTTTGTGAGATGAAAAAGTTCTGGACATGGGTTGCAAAATAATGTGGCTACACTTAATACCACTAAACTGTACGCTTAAAAATGGTTGAGATGGTAACTTTCATCTTATGTATATTGTAACACAATTGAAAATCTAAAAAATACAATAGGGACTTCCCTGGTGGTGCAGTGGTTAAGACTCTGCACTCCCAATGCAGGGGGCCCGGATTCAATCCCTGCTCAGGGAACTAGATCCCGCAGGCATGCTGCAACTAAGAGTTCGCATGCCACAGCTAAGGAGCCCACGTGACTCAACTAAGACCTGGTACAACCAAATAAATAAAAAACAAGAAGAAGAAGAAGAAAATAAAAGTGGGAGAGGCCTATTTTGCAAGTAGATTACACATAGTCTATCTCCTCTCAATTCACTCTAAATCATATTTATGAGAACTGTGCTTCAGGGTTCGGAGAGGGAAAGATCTGGATACGTCATGAACCTGCTATAGTGACACCCCTACTCTGCCCTCGAGTTTCCTGCCCTGCCCCCCCGCTGCTGGGTCCCCTGGGTCACTCTGACTTGCCACCATTTTTGGACAGCCTAGTGTCCTCGCTATGTTCTACGCGGACAGTCCCTTTGCTCTGACTGTGCCCTCGGGCTATCTGGCCTGGGAGCAGACATCCCTCCAAGCTGTTGAGCATTTCCTGGAGCATGATAACTCCATCAAGCCTGGCGGGCCCCCAGCTCCCAGCAGGCAGTCCTGAGCCTTGGTCAGGCCCTTCACGGGCCTTCTAAAGCCCCCCGAGAGGCTGGGGCGGCCTCACTTCCCCTCCCCAAAGGGGCGTTTTGGCTCTGCTCTGGTAGGGGGACCATTAGCCTGCCCCATCACATGCCCCTCGCCCCCTCCTGGCCACCCACCTCCTCCCCAAGCCCCCGTGTCTCCACTGTCATTGGGAACCACAGTTGCGTGACAAATGATGAGGAGGTCCTGGGGATGCCATTTCATTCTGCAGGCGTCATTGTGCCTGACCTAAACCCAAATACCCAGGCCCTAGTCTCCCGGGTGACACCTGAAGGCCTCAGTTTCCTGGCAACCAGGAACAATGGCCCCTGGGAAAAGCACACACAGTTTGGGAAAGGGCAGCCTTTTTTCTCTGCACCCCTGGGTACAACAGGGAGCTCTCCTCCACTGCAGGCAGAGTCTGGAGGGAAATTCAAGCCATGAGGACATCAGGGCCTCCCGTGCCCAGCTCCCCAACCTAACCCTAAGTTGCAGGAAGTCTCCCAGTGCCCGGAGCTCCCCTACCTGGGACTTTATGGGCCACCTCTTAATGGGACAAAAGCCCCTTTGAGCAGCCTCGCTGCCCCTCCTTCCCCTCGGAAGCCCTTCATTCCAAGTTCCCCGAGCTGACTCAGGTGTTCAGACTTCTGCTCTGGTGGCCCCCAGTGTTACCTTTGCAAGCAAAAGTGACATTCTCTTTTCCCTTTGAGCACCCTCAATGGACACTGGGAGAATTAGCAAGAGCTCATGTGTACGGCCGGTGCTCAGTACAGCAGCTGTTATCAAGGCCACTTTCTGGCTTGTGGGGCATCACCTATTTCCCAGCAGAAGCTGAGAAGCACAGTGACCAGAAAGAGACTGAGCAGGTCCCTGGGCTGACCTGTGCCCTTCACCATACGCCCCTGAAACAACAGACATCCAGGAGGGTTGAACTTCCTCGGTGCAGAATCACAGCCCCCAGGTTCCCCACAGACACAACGGGCTCCCAGGAGGATCTCAGAAACCTCCTCTCAAAACCAGGAACTGGGCTTCCCTGATGGCACAGTGGTTAAGAGTCCGCCCGCCGATGCAGGGGACACGGGTTCGTGCCCCAGTCCGGGAGGATCCCACATGCCGTGGAGCGGCTGGGCCCGTGAGCCATGGCCGCTGAGCCTGCGCGTCCGGAGCCTGTGCTCCGCAACGGGAGAGGCCACAACAGTGAGAGGCCCGCGTACCGCAAAAAACAAACAAACAAACCAGGAACTCTCTAGTGAATTCTCATGTGTTGCAAAGGTTGCTTCTGTGAGATAACTCTTGCCTACGTGCTAGGGAAAGGGGATGACCTTTTTTAAAATTCATTCAAGTCCTGCTCATTTAAAAAAATTCCTTCTGACTGAAACCACAAGGCAACTTCTGCAACATCAAGTAAGTGAATTTTGAAGAAATTGTTCTTCCTCTCCAGCCTTTTTGCTTTAGCTCTTGGGACTCTGTGCTGTCTCCCGTCCCCAAGAGGACAGGAAGGGAGGAAGGGTGTGACTCCTATTTGAAAGATGGGGTATTGGGGTACAGGAGACTCAAGGCCACAGCATCACCAAGGGGTGATGTCACAGCTGGGGCCCGGAAGCAGCCACGCACACAGAGCTGGGCCATCTTGTTGGCCCATCCTGTGCCAGGAGCAGAGGCAGGAGCCCAGAGCACAGGTTAGAGCGGGCAGAGGGCGCCTGGTCCAGAGGAGCAAGCCTCTCTCCAAACCACGGACACAGGAAAAAGAGGGGAGCAACAAAACCGCGCTAGTCAGAAGATGCTATGGCCAAGAATATAGCGAAGCAGGAGGGCCGTGGGCTACCTGAGGTGCTGGCGAAGGTGGGGGACAGGACCTCAGGCATCACAGATCTGACCTCCTGAGGCTGGATGCGCACAGAGTCAAGCAGAGCAGCTCCAGTGAGCAGGAGCGCAGGGGGCTGGGCTCAAGCATCCCTGCATCAGTCCCGACCCTCCCTCCAGCCCTGGCGCCAGCGCCTCTGTGGGAGTTCCCGGAGCCCACGTCCTTCCCTTCCTAGCACTCACCACTGTCTCGTCACTGTTTAGAGTGCTGAGCTGATTGCCCTTCGTGACACAGTTAAGTCCTGCACCATCGGCCACCTGACATTTTGGACAAGACTCTAACTCATGTTGACTCCCATCCCCAGCAGGATCTACCAGCTCGGGAAAGTAGAGTCCATATCCTTTTTCTCTCACCGCTGCACCCCACAGAAACTGGAATGAGGCAGGCACAGAAATATCTGCTGAGTGTGTTACAAATGAACGATTCAAGATCTGAGCCAAGAAAAGCCAGAGGCTGACAGCCAGCCTGAGGCAGAGCCCTGTGCCCTCGGACTCGCAGGCATGAACTTCATGAACGGCACCCATTAAGCACAGCAAAGCATGTTGTCCAAGTAACTCACTCAGGATTCTGTTCCCCATCTCGTCCCTCGAGTGCATGCCTGTGTCTTCATCTGATGGGAACCCGTCAGCGCGTAACATGTGGCTCCGAAACACTGAGGCCCAGTGGCCACGCACTGTATCACCCCATCAGCCTCTCCCTGGGGGAGGTGGAAGGGACCTCTCGAGTCCATCCTCCTCCCTCGAAGGGAAGCCCCTTAAAGAGCAGTGGACCCGAAGAGCCAGGACAACAGGACAGCCCCCACTAAATAGAGCTGACACCAGCAGAGACGCAGACACTGCCAAGTCTGCCTCTGCACTGCTGGCACTTCACCCCGCCACGGAGGTCCATAATCGTCCCCATTTACAGGTGAGGAGACAGGCTCAGGGGCTTACGCCGCGGGGCCACCCGTCCTGTGGCTGGAAGTGGCCACCGCAGAACCTGACAGTGAAACTGAGTGGGGCCCTGTGGGGCTCCCAGGCACAGAGGCCCTTTTGTCCCCCGTTTCTTGGAGGCAAAACTCCAGCCTCCATGAGCTTGCCTGAGTTCCAAAGGGCGGATGTGAACCGTTGCTAATCAAGGGAGGAACAGCCGAGAAACCACCTGAGGCCATATTAAAGGGAGCAGAGATGCTCCTCGATATCAGGAGACCACTGAGACTAAGGGGGGGCAAGCCCTGCTCACACCCTGATCTTGTCAGAGACCCCACCTTTGAACCCCTGTTTTATAAATCCTCAAAACTATGTTGGGACACAAAGTTTTTCAAGGGAGAAGCCCACTGTGCCCCCCTTTGCCTGGCAAAGTAACGAAGCTCTCCCTTTCTACTTCACCCAAAACTCTGTCTCCGAGATTTGGTTCGGCACCGGTGTACAGAGAGCCTGAGCTTTCGGTAACAACGCCAAAGCCCCCTCTCACAACCCCAGTGCCCTGGGCTTAAACGTAGGATTCCCTGAGGAGGTGGAGACTGAGAAGCAGAGAGCCCATGGCACACTGGAATCAGCAGCGGGGAGGGGTTGGGGGCCAGGTTGATGCCTCAGGAACTGGAGCAAGAGTGAGGATGCCCCGGTGGCAGTGGCTTCTTGCTGGGCAGCAGTGAGGCCTTGGGAGGCAAAGGCCCCAAACCTGAAACCTGAGCAGAGGTAAGTCCAGGTGGGATGCAATTAGTACCTTAGCTCAGGAGGGCCTCCAGCCTCTTGGCAGCTCTCGCTGGACGCTGTGCTCCAGGCCTCACACTGACAGGCTCTCTCCCCAGAGCAGCTGCTTGTGCAAGCAGAGGGAGGGCTGCAGAAGCGCAGTTAAACACCACTGATGTGTCCAGCCTCCTGTTTCTGAAAATGGCAATGAGGGGGACCAGGTTGGGGGCAGGTCTTCAGCTAAAACTGTTTCCCTTAGGCATCATTAGACACAATGCTGTTTTGCCTGCCCTTAAGAAAAACCACCGTGAGCTGACACATCATGCCCTGGGGAGAGGCAAGAAGCGATGGTGGCTGCTGGCAAGGCCCTCCAGACACCTGGGTGGGCTCCTGAATTTCTGGGGTTCTTTGGGTGATCACGGAATTTAATACCGGAAGGGGACTCTAGGGCTGGCTAGCCTCATGTGTCAGCATCTGCACTTGGCATTGGTGGTAAAGAATGTAGACACACCAATAAAACAATATTCTGAATAAAAAACCCTTCTCCCTAAATGGAAACGAGAACCATTTTCACCAGGCCTTTTTACAGAGCGCTGGCGGGCATGATTTGTTCACCCTGAAGGGCTGCTAAAACTTCGAAAACAACAGAAAGGAGTGATGCTTCCATGTTAACAAAGCCCCAATTTGAGAGCCTGAAAGATCTAGAGGCACATTCTTGCTGTGTAAGAGGCAACACAGCATCCTCGGGGCATGATGTGACACACCGGGGGGCAACGGCTACATCATAGGAGGCGTCTCACCCCTCCCCTTCTGGGTGTGAGCTGATACTCACAATAGGGAATCAGAACAGATTGAACAGGGCCAAGTCCTCCCTGTTAGAGTCAAAACAGATGACTATCAGTACCTACACCTTAACAAAGCCGGATGCTCTCAGAGTTAAATGAGCTGTGAATACCAGCATCGTTCTAGCCTGGGCCAAGTTGATGCCCAGCGAAGTCAAATAAGAGACAAAGGAACCTTTTCACTGATTAAGCTCCAGTCCCTTGGTCAGCACTAAAAACAGCTGCGTTTTTATTTCTTTAAAAGTAATGTTTTCCTTCTCCTGAATAATAAAGGGAATTCCTCACGGCACCTGTCCATCAAGAAACAGTAGGTGTTAACGGATGCACTTTGGAGAGAGGCACTGTCTTCATGACTCATTTCTTTCTTGTTGGAAAGAGAATTTCCAGAATCTCAGACATAATTTTCAGAATGTCAACGACATTTGGTTGCCCAATTATCTTTGTTTGAAACAAACAAAAAAATCAAACTACAAATCATCAAAAAACACCTTTGGAAAATTTTGCTCTAATACATTCTAAGTATAGAATGAGGATAAGATGCTGGTTGATGGGTAATGGAAATGTAACTGTTTTCTTTTGTTCCCTGCATTTCCTACTGTTACAAAGACTACGATTTATCTATCAAGAAAAATACAGGCTTAATATTTCTTGCTGGTTTACCATGTGCAAAATGTGGACCAAAATCCCAGCAGGCCCTGTCACTGGCATCATTTTATTTTATCCCTGCTCAACAGTCTTGGATAGGTCTTTATTATGTCCTCTTTCCAGATGAGAAAACCGAGTCTAAGCAAGATTAAGCGACTTGCCCAGGTCAACTAGGTAGTAAGCAGCAGAGCTGTTGGATTCCAGAGTCCAAACTCTTAACTTCCGTGTTATGCCTAATACCCAACTCCCGGTTATTTTGGCAGCAGCAGAGAATACGTAGAAGATCCGAACGTTAAGTGCCCCGTGGCTTCCCCAAGTCAGGGCCTCAGGGACACCTGCACCTTCAGAAATGCACAACCGGCACCTGCACGCACCTTCTAACACCAACAGATGGCGCTTATCAGCAAGGGACGCACTCCTGCAGGGAGCCCAGGGGACAGAGCCATTTGCAGTCTGGTCAATGTTCAAAGAACCAGTTGTCCATAGCCTCCCCTTAGGGACAACTGAGGTCTCATGCCATCTCCAGCTGGCTGTGAAAGATGTTATTAAAAATTATCGAGAAATGAGTGCCACCCTTTGCTCACACAGTTTACTGCAAGGACCTGCCAAAAATGATTTCTTGTTCTCTGTTTCCTACCAACGGAGCTGATAACTTGTAGGAAACTGGTTTGTTTTTTCTAGTTGCCTTTAGAAGAATAAGACATTCAGATGACCAGCTGAAGTGACCACATTTCAACATATCTGACACAGAAGCATGGGGAAGTTTATGTTTGAACACTGTAATTGCCATATGTGCGTTTGCCCCTGTGAAATGCAACTGTTCATGTCTATTAGTTGTGTTTTTTTTCACATTCCCTTTTTTTTTTTCATTTCACGAGCAGTGGGAGGGAAAAAGCCAGGCTACCCACCAGCCGTCAGATTCTCATAACTTACACCCACCTCCCACTTGAAAAATCAGTGAGCACACAAGCACCCATCAACACTCCAGACAAGCCCTAGACCATATCTAACTCATCCGATGCTTCCCATGCCTGACCAATCATGGCAGGCTTGTAATAAGCTGGGTGAATGAATCCATCCATCCATCCAGAGGGGAAGCCAGGCCCGCCATGCTGGGAATGAGGGGTGCCTCTCAGCCAGGCAGCAAGGCGAGAGGCCGTCTCCAGAACTCCCACGTCCCTCAGGAGGGACACTCACCATGGGAAACTGCAACGACTCAGGAGTCTATGACTGGCTGCTGCTCTGCAAACATCGACCAGGAATCACCCTAAGGATTCTCGCCTGCAGCAGACGCCTAGTAGAGGCTCCCAGTGTGTCCCCACCTGACATGGCACCCTTTAATAATGCTCTAGACCCATCCCTGGGAACAGATATGCCTCCTTTCTCTTCTTTCCTAAATGATTCCTAAAGATTATGAAGAGGAGAGCTGGTCACACACATACAAAAAGATAAAAAGTCATTTTGGTGTTTTGTTCCATTTTCCAAGAAAAGAGTATTGACATGGTCAAAAATGGTTGGTCTGTGACAGAAAACTAAAATCACCACCCACAAGCCACTGTTCTGGACTCCGGGATGCCCTGGATTGCTTGGGGAACCACATGGAAACCATATAAGTCCAGATACAAACTGCTAAATGGCTTCCTCCAAAAGGCCCCAGGTAATAAACACTGTCTCCTTTGAGAACTGACATGTCCAAAGGATTCTCTGAGAAATGGTGGGCAGAGTTCCTGTTGGAATGGTGAGTTGGCCTCTGTGTGCTTATGGGGCATCGGGCCCTTCGCTCCCTCTGGTCGGCTGGGGACTCTCAAGAGTCAGCCTGGGTGCAAAACCTCTCACAAGTGAGGGCCCCAGGGTACCAACCACGGGTCTCAGCACTGGGCACACCATCCCTCCGCTACGCATGCAGCAGGTGGCAGTGATGGAAACCTTCTCTACGCTCACTCCTGGCACTCAGCCTGGGGCTCTGGCTTCTGCAGAGAACAGCTCTCCTCTTCCTCTCCATCCTTTCCAGGGCCCTGTGGGGCAACAGAACCCCAGTGTGGCTTTTTCCCCTTCCAGCCATCCCTTATCCCTGGGAGCGGGAACATCTCTGGCGGTGGCTTTGGAGAGGTGATGGAGTGGCCGCTGTCTCCCTGCCAAGGGGAATGTCACGCCACCAGAATTTATGTGCCAGCTTTCCTTGTACCAGCTTTTCCCAGGTTACCTCCCCACCCATTACTACCCCATTAGTTGCCATGTGTTTTCCCCTAACTGTCACCAGCCCACACTGCCTCTTTGTTACCCCTCAGCTCTGGGGCCAGCCCCTTCCCAAGCAAGGGGTTGAGCTTAAACCCCACATTGTGAAATATTTCCTCCCTCTCTCTTGTCCCTCTTCGCCAGCCTCCTCTGGGCCCCAGAGCCTTTAGTAAAACAAACCCACCAAAAGGCATTCTCTGCTCTGTTTGCACAGCACGAGTGGGCCCCCGAGTTGCCTGGCGCCCCTCATCTTCCACCAACACACTTCCCCTCCTTATTGGTATTCAGTCAATACCTTCCTTTCCTGACCCTTCCCTGCTTGGCCTCTGAAATCTGCCGACAGAAGGGCCTTTGTTGAAGGAGCAGAGGGGTGCAAACACCAGGGCTCTCAAGACACCGTGTGGACTCCAAAGGGGAAATGAGTCGTTGCTCAATGGGGGCCCAGAGAGAGCGGTTCCTCTGAGCACCTCCAGAACCAGACTCTTCCTGAGGACAAACCTTCCGTGTCTTTTTACAGATCCGACACCATTTCCAGAGCTATTCATTGATTTTTATTGTTCTAAAATTGATTCCAAAATGTGGGCCAGAATCTGGGGTCTGGTAAATACTTTGTTACACAATTCGCTGGAAGCACTTAGGTATGAAGCATGGCTTCCAACACTGGGGCTTAAGTGAGGGGCCTCCCAGGCTCCCACCGTCTGCCAGTTTCATGTGTCTGCGAGCAGATGAACAGTCCCAAACACCATTTGGACCGGGCCTGTCCCCTGCTTACAAGTCCTGTTTGTGTCCCTGGTTAGACCACTCTGCATCTAAAAGCACCCCAAGGCCGTCAAAACCAGGCTCCCCCAGCATCTCGGGCATGCAATCCTGGCAGATGTGGAGTCAGCCCCTCCTTGAACTCTTCCAGGGATGAAGCACCGGGCAGAGCAGCCCACCCCTCAGCAGCCCACTCTTCAGGAAGCCTGCCTGATACAGAACAAAATCCACTTCCTCGTACCTTCTGCCCACTTCTGGAAGTCATGCTTCTGGAACAAATCGGTCCCTCGTCCTCATGACAGCCCTTCACATAGATTTTTAAATTACTCTCAGGGTTCCTCTGTATTTGTTTTCATCACACCAAACAGCCCAGGCCCCTGGACTCCATCTCACATGAAACAGTTTCCAGACGGCTCCCGAGGTTAGCCACCCTCCTCCAGAACATGTTTCTTGTTCTCCCCGCAGCCTCCCACAATAAAACACAAATAAATAAATAAAATACATAATTTTACACAATAAAACACAAATCCTAGCACTGAACACTGTTCTCTGGATGTGCTCAAATCAGCAGAGACTAGAACAGGCCTATCCCCTCCCCTGGAGAGGACACTTTGCCTCTATTAGTTTAACCTAAGACTGCATTCACTCTTTTAGCCACCTTACTCCTGAGTCATCCTCAACTTGAAGTCACAGGCTTTTTTCATAACAAGTGCTGCTAAATCAGGTCCCCCCGCCCCTCGTCAACGCTTTCACAGTCATCTTCATATTTATCAGCATTTCATTTCACCTCATTGATTCCCACCTAGTTCATGGAGATCTTTTTCAGTCTTACTTCTATCATCGTGAGTATAATGGCCATCCCTTTGCAGCTTTGTGCCACTTGCAAATCTGTTGAGCATCCCTTCTGTATGCTCACCCAATTCATTAATAAGAATGATAGAGCAGAGTCCAGAGAAACTAATGACTTGTCTAAGGTGTCAAACCCAGATAGGGACAGAACCAGATCTAGAACACAAGCACCCTGGCTCCCAGTCCAGTATTCATTTCTACCACACTCTGGCAAAACGTCTCCAGGACCCCTCAGATGGCTCTCTCTCCAGCCATCTATCATACCTACCTCCTTATTGGTCCATCCCGAGAGGCCCTGACTATAGACAGGAAAGTATGGTCAGGGCTGGATTCCTGGGAGGAAGATGGGGAAACTGCCCCCTGGCCGAAGGATCCTACTTTGTTAAATCATATCAGCTTCTTGCAGCTATAGCTCTGTGCTTCTCCAGGGAAGCCTCTGGAGCAGCCCACCCAACAGACCAGGCCAAGCAGAGCTGGAAGCGGCAAGGAGATCTAGGGGTATTCCTTCACAAAGATGCCTGGGATAAATGGAATAGAACAAGGGGGACCACAGAGATTCTGGGGATAGATCTGAACCTTGGAAAGAATCTGTACAATGGGCAGTCACTTACAGATAGCTTCAGCCCTCTTATAAACAATTCTCACAGATCTGTCCTAGAAACATGAATGCTCCCTTGAAGAATCTGCCAAAGATAATGGCCAGTTAAAGGGCTGACCCTTGGCCCACATCCTTGCTCTAAGTATAACTCTAGAGAGCATACCAAGATCACTGGGCAAACGTGCCAGGAAAACAGGTTAAGATCACTACAAGGATTCCTAATGATCCGAACTGCTCACCAACAAGACTAGCTGTCTTGTGAAGTAGTGAACTCCCCCATCACCAATGTGCTTAAGTGAAGGCTGGAGTATATTACTTTCATCCCACTTGAATCCAAAGATCTAAGCTCCCATACCCTCTTTTCTGCCGTGACAGGTCCCTTGTGATTCCAAATAAAAAGCCATCACTGGGCCCAAATAGCCAAAACAATTTTGAAAAAGAAGAGCAAAGTTGGAGGACTCACACTTCCTGATTTCAAAACATATTTAAAAGAGACAGTAATCAAAACACCGTGGTACTAGCATAAAGACAGACAAAAAGACCAATGGAATAGAATAGAAGGCCAGGAATAAACCCTTTCTTATGTGGTCAAATGATCTTTGACAAGGGTGCCAAGACCATCCAATGGTGAAAGGACAGTCTCTTCAACAACTGGTGTTCAGAAAACTGGATATCCACATGCAAAAGAATGAAGGTGGGCCCTCATCTCACACCATATTTTAAAATTAGCTCAAAATAGATCAAAGACCTAAACGTAAGACCCGAAACTATAAGACTCCTAGAAGAAAACATATGGGAAAAGTTTCATGAGATTGGACTTGGCAATGATTTCTTGGGTATGACATAGGCAACAAAAGCACAGACAACAAAAGCAAAAATAGACAAATGGGACTACACCAAATTTTAAAACTTCTAAGCATCAAAGGACACAATCAGTAGAATGAAAAGGCAAACTGTGGAATGGAAGAAAGTATTTGCAAATCATGTATCTGATAAAGAGTTAATGCCCAGAATGTTTAAAGAACTCCTACAACTCAATAACCAAAAAGAAAAAAAAAAAAAAATCAAATAACCTGATTTAAAAATGGACAAAGAACCTGCCGAAAAACTTTAGGCATTTTTCCAAAGATGATATACAAATGGCCAACAAGCATTTGAAAAGATGCCCGACATCACTAATCATCAGAACACAATCAAAATCGCAATGACACGTTACCTCACACCCATTAGGATGACTATCAAAAAACCAGAAAATAGCAAGTGTTGGTGAAATGGTGCAACCACTGTGGGAAAGAGTGTGATGATTCCTCACAAAATTACAACTAGAACTACTATATGATCCAGTAATCCCACTTCTGGTGATAGATCCGAGATTGTACACTTACAAATGGTTAAAATGATAAGTATTAGGTTATGTATATTTTACCACAATTAAAAAAAAAGTTATAGAGGAAAAAAACAAAAAGAAGGTATTAAAGAGGCAACAGTCAGTTTTGCCAGGGGTGGGAGGAACGGAGGAACTGTGACAGGGAGGTAACATTTCAAACAAGCTAAGGGAGAGATGCAGGCCCATCTGTCCATCCTGCTCAGGTGCAGACAGTGGGAGGAAGGGGAGGAGAACCCTCTGTGGCCCCCTGGCTATCACTCATTCCAGATTCCTCATTCTAGAAGACAGAGCCTGTCTACACCTCCTTCCAGGCCGAGATCCACACAACACTCTGTAATTGTGGGGTCCCTGCTCATGGGGCAACTGCACCCTCTCCATCTACCTGTGTCTCCCACACCCTTCAACACCTGACTTTAAACCTACCTTCCCAGAAGACTCCTGAGCAATCTCTTTCTTCTTCCTGTTTCTCTATTTTCTAAAGTTTTCTATAACGAAAGGCAGTACAGCATGCTGGGTAAGAGCATGCCGTGCATTCAAAGCCTAGTTCTGCCGACAACTAGCTATGTGATCCATTTACTTAACCCCTCCATGCCTCAATTCTCCCAACTGTAAAATGGGGATAACAATGGCCTAGGACTGTAACAATTAAAATGAGAAAATGCGTGGAAATTGTTCGGCACGTAAGTGCTTAACAATTGTATTAAACTCTCTTTTTAAAAAATACTGGAATGATTGCTCAAGCGTTTTTAAATGCCTTATTTAACTTAAAAAAAAACCTCTTATCTTTCTTTGCTTTTCTCTATTTTCCAAATGTTCAATATCATAGCAAAATTATTTATGTAATGTTTGAGATGGTTTTTAAAAATCCTCACTCCCCTAGAAGTTATTCACAGCAGCCCCCTCCTGCATCCCCGCTCTGTTCAGAATCTTCTCCATGCTTATGAATTGTTTATTCCGTAATGATTTTATCAGGCTGTAGGAGAGAACTGGCGGCTTTTCATTCCTTTGAGCCCTTGTTAAAGGTCCCCAGCAGGACACGATCCCCTGTGGATGACCCATCCACAGCTCTTGCCCCCAGCCCTCCCCCAGGCCCTGGTTTCCAGCTGGCTGTCCTTATTTGTGGAGGCTCACAAAAGTGTGGTTGTGAGGCAGTGGGGGGCAGAGCCACGGTCGGGGCTGTGCTCAGGACATCCATCCATGCTGGGCAAAGTCAGCCACTCTGGCACATGGTCCGTCAATCTCAGGCTGGCTGCCCTCTTCCGCAGAGGCTCCTGGGCCGACCCAGTAGGACGCGTGCATCTTCACTAGAGCTTTGACAGCAGGCACAGATTTAATGATTGGAAAGCACTTTGAGAGCTCAGAGTGCTCCATAATTGCCAACTCATAATCCCCAAATCGCTCTCTGCACGGCAGCAAGAGGTGAAGCGTCTGCCCTTGGGAGGGCTTTGTTCCTGTGGCTCTCACACCAGAACCAAGTTGGGCAGAGACAGACAGGGGCTCTGCCCGAAGAGGGGTCCCCACCTAAGACTCAGCAAGCATGCTGGGGAGCAAGGCTTCTCAAAGTGTGAACCAGATGGGCTTGACAATAATGCATATCCTTGGGCCCTTCCACACCTGTTAACTCAGGGTCTCTGAAGATAGTGCCTGGGGATCTGCATTTTAAAATCCTCTAAGTAACTCCCACACTAACTTGAGTACTGATGGTTTAGAGGTAGGTGCATGGGTCTGGGGTCAGGGGGACCTGAGTTCAAGTCTCAGCTCTGATCCTTATTGCCTGAGGCCTCAGCAAGTCTGACGCTAGACCCACAAGATCTAGGTATTCCCTAAAAATAAAATTTTCAAGACTTTCACAGTCATATCAATTTGGCAACACCCTACATGTCCCCTGGGGGCTTTATAGTGAGCACAAGTGGATTAAAGGGGCTGAAAGGGGCTGAAAGTAACTCCACAGAGAAACTTGTTTGACCTCAAACTTCCCCAAACCTTCTAACCAAGGAAGCTTCTTTCTATCATTAATGCCAGAAACACCTCACAGACTTAATATCTCACAGACAAAGCTCCTGAAGTTCCTTTCTGGGAAAAGGGGGTCCAGGGAGTGAGGGAGGGCATCTTAAGGTAGTTGTGGCAGGAAGAAGCCCCATTCCTCACGCCTGGGGTCCTCGGCGGGTGGCAAGGACGGTTCAGTTCCGCAGATCTGTTGCCGGGAGTGGACGTGTCACAAGAGCAAGGTCGCCTTCCTGCTTCGGGTAATTTCCCTCAGAGGCAAGACAGATCCATTTTTAACAGCTCTTCATTTCAGCAGAGAATGCCCCCTGCCTCTGATGGGGGCTGGGGACCAGGATGGGACGGGAGGCTTTGTTCTTCTGACCAGTGCTGACAGTTTAATTAAACCCAGCTCGAGACAAGGTCGGTGGGGTCAGGCATTCTTCAACAGGGCTCCAGCAGAATATCACACCCCCGCCTCTCCAGCCACCGAGGCCCGGTAATGAATTATCCTGGTCCTTACAGCAGGGATATAAATAAGGGGGAATCAATGCCCTCGGCTGCCCTTAATCACCCACCCCCACCCCTTCCAGGCCCAGCAGAGACACAAAAGGTCAATCTTGTCAGGGCACATGTTGGTTTCAAGGCTAAAAAGAAACCCAGAGGAACTGGGTTTCCAGAAGCGGCTTCTGGACTAGGGAAGGGAATGCAACCAGCAAGAGGCGGGATTGCAAGGCAGCGGGAGAGACTCCTCCCCAAATCTGGGAGGACAGTACACAGGCGGCTGACGCTCACGGTGCTCCCCACCCAAATGTGGGTGAAGCCTCGGTTTTGCTGCTATAAGAGAAGGAGGCAGGTTCGAATTTGTCCCTCTAACCCTAGCCACAACCCCTACGTGCATCTGCAAAACAACACCTCCACACCCTCTCATGGGCGCCTATCAGGTGATGAAGCTGATCTTCAGCCCAGGTCACCTGCCACCGGGATATAACCACCCCAGGCAGGAGATACGGGTCCAGCCAGGCAATCATTTCCCCCACACACACTCCAAACTGTTGGTAGGTTAGAGGATACAGACTGCTTTCGAAGAGCACTAGTGATAAACCCTCACCTCCTGCAGAGACAGCGCCGCACCTAGCCGCCTTACACAGCTGTCAAGTGTTCTCAGCACCGACCACAGTGCCTGGCTCATAGGAGGCCCTCTGTAAATGTTGGGTGAGTGGGTGTGTGGGTGGATGGGCAGGCAGATATGGGAGGTGAGAGGGGAGGAGGAGGGAGGGTGGGTGAGGCATGGGGGGATAGATGGGTGTATGGTAGGTTTATGGGTATGTTGGTAGATGCCTAAGTGGGGGGTGAATGGGTGGGCTTGGTGGGCAAATGAGTAAAAGACTGGAGGGGCAGGCAGATGGATAGGTGGGTAGGAGGGTGTTAGATGGGAGGACCAGTGGCAGGAGATGGAGGATGGAGGGATGGGCGGATTAATTGATGGGTTGGTAGATGGGTAAATGGGAGCACAGATGAGAGGGAGGCTGGCTGGGTGGTGGGTAGATGATAGGTAGATGGGTGTAGGAGGTGGGCAGAGGGCGGACGGCTGGGAGGGGGTGGATGATATGGAAGGATGAGCTTTAGCATCAGACAGACCAGGGTTCAAATTTGCCTCAACCCCTTGAGCAGGTCACAAATCCTCTGAGCTTGAATATCTTCATCTGTAAAAGGGAAAATTTCACTGATTTCCTGAGCATCTACTATGTGCTACCGAGCTTACACCTGACCTGAGAGGGAGTTACACCTCTCTTGAATCCCCACGAAAGGCTGTGAGGCAGACATTATTATCTTTATCTGATAGAAGAACAAACTGGCTCAACGGGGTTCAAGGAAGTAGCCCAACATCATTTATCTAGTGTTCACTTTAACTCAGACAACAGAGGTTTTCCAGTGCATATAAAAACTGCGAGGTCTCCTACCATAAAAATATTATACTCTTTTTATCCAACACCTGGGAAATATAAAAAAGAAAAAGCCACCCAGAGATAAGCCCTGTTGGCATTCTGTAGTCATTTTCCTGTGCATGCTTTAGAGTGATTTGTTTAGTGATCATATTGTCAAGACAATTTGCATCCTGGCTTTGGTATCACAAACATTTATCTGTGTTACTTTGTCTTTCATAAAGGCCATTTTTGATGATGATATAAATATTCCATCAAGTGTATATACCAACATTTACTTAACCATTCCCCCAAGGCGGGACATTTCAGTTGTTTTATATAGTTTTCAATATTCCATATTTCAACATTCTGAGTTATGCTGCAATGAACATGTTTGTGGTCATATTTTATTGACTTTAGGGTCAATCCCCAAACGTGAGATTTCTAGGTCAAGGTTTAAGCCCATTTTCAGACTTCTTATGGTCCCTTGAAGGCCTGGTGTCTAACTCCAACCCTATTACCAAACTGCTCTGTGGTCCAGGACAAATCGCCTCTCTGGGCCGCACACCCCAAACGTGGAAAGAAATGGACTAACCCAACACGTGGAGAAACATTGGTGAGGAATAACCAGCAAGAGGATTTCAACTGCCGAAGCTACACACACAAAATCAGTTGAAACGTGGGCCACACCACCTGATGTGCTTTGTGACCACACCTTACCCTGCACATTTGGTCTCTCTCAAACCTGTTTTCATGCTGATTTAACATACGGCCTCTGGTGAAAAAAAAAAAAAAAAAAAAAAAAAACTCCATTATTTGCTCCAGGTGGAAAGTATTAGTAACGGATCCCTCAAAGCAGAAGAAAGGTCAACAGATGAGAGGCCACAAACGCCAAGCCCTGCATCGTCTCTTACCCTCCTCCTGAGGGTAGGCCCCAGAGTGTGACTACACCAGGAGGTCCCATAGTCGCCAGCACAGCTCCTTGGCCCAGAAGTGAACTCCTGACCAAGCATGGGCCAACCAGAATC
This sequence comes from Neophocaena asiaeorientalis asiaeorientalis, assembly GCF_003031525.2. NCBI lineage: Eukaryota > Metazoa > Chordata > Mammalia > Artiodactyla > Phocoenidae > Neophocaena > Neophocaena asiaeorientalis. The sequence continues at coordinate 953,418 of NW_020185331.1, forward strand.
CTTCCCCAGAAATCTGGGCTGGGACTGGAGACTCGAGGAGATCTGAGCTCCAAGGTCACAGGAGTAGGAGGGGAGTAAGCACGGTGGCCAACCAAAGTCATGGTGGAACTGAGATGTTGCTGGTAAACCCAAGACACTGGTTTGCAGGGAGGAGTGGGACAACAAGGTAGACAATCAGAAAGAACTAGAAACATCCCTCACACCCTTAGTCCCAGCTGTGCCTCACTTCCTGTCATGGGAGCCTGTGAGTCTGCTGCTTGCGCCTTTATACTACCCCGCCCACCCCAACTCACCAGCCTGCAGGGGTCCTGTTTCTGGAACCAGGAGTGCCCGAGTGCTCCTCGGCAAGACCACTGGGAGAGTTACGAGAGATGTTTTGAAATGCCAGATGCTCAGGTCGATGGATTGTGGGGGGAGGGAAGGTAAAGAATATTAGCGGGGCTTCCCTGGTGGCGCAGTGGTTGAGAGTCCGCCTGCCAATGCAGGGGACACGGGTTCGTGCCCCAGTCCGGGAAGATCCCACATGCCGCGGAGCAGCTAGGCCCGTGAGCCATGGCCACTGAGCCTGCGCGTCCGGAGCCTGTGCTCCGCAACGGGAGAGGCCACAACACGGAGAGGCCCGTGTACCGCAAAAAAAAAAAAAAAAAAAAAAAAGAATATTAGCAAATAAGTCTTTAAGCACTTGCTCCTGTACCCTTCCCTATAACCATCACCAAGGTGAAAAATTCAGGGCCCAGACAACAGGGACAAACAACCAGATCAATAAAAAGGTTTATTTAATCATTTCCCCCCAGAATGTGCCCTTTTTGAGATGACCTGAACTGGAGAGGCATCAGGAAGTACTGCCCCTGGTCGTGAATTCAAGCTCTAGGCTGATATAAGCGGGGCGTGCTGCACAGGAGTCCTCCCCAAAGTCCCATCAGCTTGCACTCCTATGCTTAGAGGTGGGCTTAAGAAATAACAAGAGGAAACAAAAAGACAACCTATGGACTGGGAGAAAATATTTGCAAACGATGCTACTGAAAGAGATTAATTTCCAAAATATACAAACAGTTCATATAGCTTAATATCAAAAAAACAAAACACCCGATCAAAAAATGGGCAGAAGACCTAAATAGACATTTCTCCAAAGAAGACATACAGATGGCCAACAGGCACATGAAAAGATGCTCAATATTGCTAATATTAGAGAAATGCAAATCAAAACTACAACGAAGTATCACTTCACACCAGTTAGAACAGCCGTCATTAAAAAGTCTACAAATTTAAATGCTGGAGAGGGTGTGGAGAAAAAGGAACCTTCCTACACTGTTGGTGGGAATTTAAATTGGTGCAGTCACTATGGAGAACAGTATGGAGGTTCCTTAAAAAACTAAAAATAGAGCTACCATATGATCCAGCAATCCCACTCCTCGGCATATATCCAGAGAAAGCTCTAATTCCAAAAGATACACGCACCCCAATGTTCATAGCAGCACTATTTACAATAGCCAGGTCATGGAAGCAACCTAAATGCCCATCGACAGATGAATGGATAAAGATGTGGTATACACACACACACACAATGGAATACTACTCAGCCATAAAAAGAATGAAATAATGCCATTTGCAACAACATGGATGGACCTGGAGATTATCATATTAAGTGAAGTCAGACAAAGAAAGACAAATATCCTATCATATCACTTACATGTGGAATCTAAAAAAAATGATATAAATGAACTTATTTACAAAACAGAAATAGACTCACAGACAAATAGAGAACAAACTTATGGTTACCAAAGGGGAGAGCAAGGGGTAGGAGGAGAGATAAACAAGGATTTGGGGATTAACATATGCACACTATTATATATAAAATAGATAAACAACAGGACCTTCTATCTTCAATATCCTGTGTAAACCATAGTGGAAAAGAACATGAAAAAGAATGTGTGTGTATATACAGATAGACAGATAGATGATAGACATAGATAGATGGATATCTGAATCGCTTTGCTATACAGTAGAAATTAACACATTGTAAATCAACTATATTGATACTTCAATTTTCTTTAATCGTTAAATAAAAAAAAAAAAGAGGAGAGCTAAAGAAAATAGTCTCCCTATACCCAGACCCAGCTATGCTCCTGGATAAGGAAAGGCTTAGAGTTAGGGGCCAGATGCCTGGGAAGAAAAGGCAATAAGTGTTAGAGAAAGATTCTGGCTATAGAGCCTAGAAATACTCCTTTGCCCTTGGAGCCAAAGGGCAACCAAGCCTTCCATCAGGGGCGGGGGGGTCCTTCCTCTAGAAGTCCCTCTGATGACTGCCGACTGGCCCTGTCCCCAAGGCAGCCAGCCCTGGGCCACCGGGGTGAAAACATCCAACGTTTCTGGAGGCTACTGCCTGCCCTGGATCCCAGTCCCGTAGGGTGCCAGGAGTAGGAGTCAGGCAGACTCCTGTCCCCTTCAATTGCTCTTCTACTCCTTGAATAGAGCTCCTTGTGCCAGCCTTTGGCTATAGAATCTGGGTATTTAAAATTCATTAAAGCGCAGAAGTCCTTTTCTCCAGGACTCCTCTTAACATATAAAGCCATGAAGAGCACTGGGCAGGGTGTCCAAAAGGGCTTCATTACTGGCCCTGTGGAGGTCGTTTCACCTCTCCAACCTTGACGTTTGTCAGTAGTAAAACCAGAGACACTGTCTGCCCTGCAGGGTCACAGGAGTCAGACAAGACAGCGTGCACAGGAGGACCAGCTCCACTGCAGGGCCCTTCACTCACCCACACGTCAGGGACACAAGGAACGTCTGCTGCAGGCTGTCCTGGATACTGTACATGCTCAATCTCAGTTCAGCCTCAGGAGAGCCTAACAGTGCACAGGTAAGAAAAACTCCACCTGAGTTACACCATGAAAAACCCAGGACTATATGACACTTGACTTCCTACTCCCCTGTGCTACCTCCCATTCCACTAGGGATCCTGGTTCCCCAGACACCGGCCAAGAAGGCAGCCACACTGGCCACACGGTATCACCACTCTCAGGAGAGGGCCCAGGGACATGCAGGGCGCTGATGCCCCTGATGAAAGGTAGACTCAAGTGCTGGAGGGAGAGAGAGAGACCCCTGCAGAGCTGTCCTCTCCCCTTCAGCCCCACGAGCTGGTGGAGGTTATGGTGAAAGATGCTGGCCCCTCAAACTGTGAATAGAGCTGGAGGTGACTGCAAGCAAAAGCCGGGAGGTTTGTGGATTTAGGTTCACACGATAGGGTCTTGGATATTTTTAAATAAATGAGGGATAGATGGAAACAACCTATGTGTCCATCAGCAGAAGAATGGATAAAGAAGATGTGAAATATATATATAATATATTATATATATTATATATTTATGTATAATATATATTTATATATTGTATATATTATATAAAAATATATATTATATATATATAAAATATACAGTGGAATATAATTCAGCCATGAGAAAGAAGGAAATCCTGCCATTTGTGACAACATGGGTGGACCCTGAAGGATTATGTTAAGTGAAATAAGCCAAAGACAAATACTGCATGGTATCACTTATATGAGGAATCTAAAAAAAGTCAAACTCATAGAAACAGACAGTAGAAAAGTGGTTCTGGAGCTGCAGAGGCTGTGGGACGGGGAAATAGAGAGGTTGGTAACAGAGTATAATCTAACATACAACATGATGACTATTGTTGATAACACATTCTTCATACAACTGAAATTTGCTAAGAGAGTAGAACTTAAATGTGCTCAAAAAAAAGAAGATAAATATGCGAGGTGATGGATATGTTAATGAACGTGGCAGGGGATCCTTTCACAATGTGTATGTATATCAAATCATCAGTGTACACTTTAAGTATATTTCAATTTTATTTGTCAATTATACCTTAGTAAAGCTGAAATTTAAAAACAAATTAAAAAAATTTTTTAAATAAAATAAATGAAGGAGGATCAAAGCAGTGCCCAGAGCTTAACAGCAACTAGGCACATGTTCCAAACCCTGGATGGTGAAGGGCATCAGTGTGCTGAAGGGAAGGGAACCCAAGCAGGCAACTAATGCTGGGAGAGTGGGGGCCAAAGCTTGAAAGGCTAAGGGGGCTTAAGAGAAGGAAAAAGAAAAGTACAGAAGGAGATCAAGAGAAAAAATGTTCAGGATGAATTTTTGCAGAGAGGCAGAGCTGTGATAACCGCCACAAGAGCCAGCTCCGAGAAAAGACAGGGTGGAGAAAAAAGGAGCTGCTGGGGCCAAGTCAGGACAAAGCCAGCTGCCAGCACGGGACCAGTAACAGCATGGACCTTGTGGCCCAGCCCTGGCCCACAGGTTAAAGGGATGTTAGGGTGGCTGCACCTGCTAGGAAGGGTCTTGTGCCTTCAGCAATCAAGGAAGAAAAGTAAGGCACTCACTGTGTGTGCCTGGCACCAAAGGGCCAACCTACCAGTTGTAGGAGGACTGACAGAGAAGCCCCAGTATGAGCCCAAGGGTAGCAAAGACCAGCAGAAGGGATCATCACTGAGGGATCATCTCCATTTCTAGGGAGAGGCCTCCAGGCCAGGAGGAGTGGGACAACAAGGTAGACAATCAGAAAGTGTCTCTCCAGGAAGAGACTGGAGAGACCATTTGGACAAACTGAAAATTAGAGCTCCGCCCTAAGGACAAAAACTGGAAGGCAGGATCAATGAGAAATTCTGGAGCTGCCTGCAGACCACTGGGCTTATCAAGAGGTGCCAGTCATGACAGAGGTGGAAGGAACTAGCCGTGTTTAATCAGAGCGGAGAAGATCAAGCTCCAGACTCCACAGGCACGCCTCTCAGCACTCAGGTAGCCCCATGGTGCTGACTCCCACGCAGCCCCCACCCTTCAGTCCTACCTGCACCACCCACTGCACCTCCGGACTCACCTGCACCTCCACCTAGAAGGTGTCCTGTACTCTTCTTTAGGGAAGAACCGGCAGCCTCAGCATCTCACACCGTGCTTTGCTGGGCATGCAGAAGGTCCCAACCAATGTTTTTTCAGGTTGTTAATGACGACTAAACCTCCCAACTCAAAATTCAAAAACCTGACAGCCCTTCAAAAATTGAACAAGAGTACTGTACATGGTTGTTCTAGGTACTTACAGAAAGCAAAGCTAGAGAAATCATAAATTATTAGAAAGCAGATTTAGGGCTCAAAGTTAAGAAAATGTTTCTTTTATGCAGATCTGTCCAACAATGGAATTGGTTGCCCAAGGAGGTGGTGAACTCCCCATCACGAGAAGTAGCCAAGCAAAGATTAAAAGACCATACATACGCTAAGGAGCTGCAGAAGACAGTCCTCAGGTAATCTCTAAAGTCCTGTCCTGCCCAAGATCCCACAAAATGAAATGTACAGGAGAACAACTACAGACATATCTCGTAAATCATGGAGCAGCAGAATTGGCCACTACCTTTTAAACTTGAAAGAAGTACATTTACAGCAAATACAAGTATGACTTTATGCCATGGTTAATAAGCTCACAGACCTCATTACTCTGAGTTGAAAACAGAAACAGATCCCAGAAGGGCTTATGTGAATGAATATTCCACCCAAGACAGGTTACCAAAGGCAGCGAGAGATGCATGAGTACGGTCCTCCCCATAAGGTCTGCCATCATGGCTGACAAGCTTGCCCACCCCGAGGACATTCCCATACCACACTGTCAGGGGCAGCACACAGAATTGGATAGACTGCCAATTTTGTCAAGTGCTTGCCATGAAGAAAGGCCCCGCAAAGCACCTTCCTACAGTAAGCCGGCCTTTGATGCCCTGAACGATGCCTGCCAGGTGAGGAGCACAGGTGTCATGGTCATGGAGAGTCCAGGCCCCACTGACCACACACTGCCCCCTCAACCGGGTGAGAGATAAGACCACAGAGAGAGCTTTCTTCCATGAAACGTCACTCACAGCCTCGACAGAGCCTGGTTATTCTGGAACAGCAGTTCTGGTAATGCGTACAGCTGGTTCCGGTTGAGTCGTCTAAAAAAGAGAAGAGAGGAGGAGTTGGAGCTGGCCGGGGAATCCAAGGGACTTTTCAGAAAGCACTGGATTCAGAGTCAGAGGGCCCAGGGCTCAAATCCTAACATGTCACTGTATAACCCCAGAGAATCCCCTTCTCGGAGCCTCCGTTTCTTCATCTATATAAAGTGGGAATTCCACCATCCAACCCTTGGGGAGGACAAGAATAGAACATCTCTGAAAGCCCCTCACCCAAGGACCTGACATGTAGTGGACAGTCAGTAAACAGAGCCTCTTTCCTTCCGTTACGCCCTCCCATACCCATCATCATCATCACTTTACATTTGCAAGGCCCCGTGTAATTAATCAGGCACTGATTCAAATATTATCTCAGTTTGTGAGCTGGACACCTGACTACCCTTGAAAAGTGAGATACACCCTAATGGGATAGGACTGGCCACGGGGTTCTGATTCTTTATTGCTTTCATCCACATTTGGCTCAGTGGTGACTCAACTTTTTTATTGTCTGCTTTAGGTCTTTTTTCAGAATGAAAATACCTTTATTGATTTTTTTATTTATGAAAATGCATGCTTAATATTTTTAAAAGCCTCAAATAATAGAAGAAAAAGCATTCAGCCACCTGCATTTTCCTCACACAACAATTTGTGGATGTCTTTCCATGCCAAACAACAGAGGATGACACTTTTAATCATTTTATTTTTAGTATGTCCATCATTTTTTTAATTTTTAAAAATTTTTTATTGGAGTATAATTGCTTTACAATGTTGTGTTAGTTTCTGCGGTACAGTGAAGTGAATCAGCTATATGTATACCTATATCTCCTCCCTCTTGGACCTCACTGCCCCCCACATCCCACCCCTCTAGGTCATCACAGAGCACTGAGCTGAGTTCCCTGTGCTATACCACAGGTTCCCACTAGCTATCTATTTTACACCAGATGGTGTATTTATGTCAAACCTAATCTCCCAATTCATGCCACCCTCCCAATTCCTCTATTGGTGGACAGACAACTATTCAGTATTATAGACACAGGCAGGAGTGAGACGTCTGGTTCTGGAATGTGGCCTGAAAAGACAACGCAGAAAGGACTCAGACTTGTCCCAGGAAGGCAGTGAAGTTTAACCAGACTCATCTTGCCACCTTAGGCAACCAATTCTCTGACACTGAAGTGTAGCACTCCAGCCCAACTGGGGTGGGGGGCAGTGACACCTATAAAGTATGGAACCTTGGTAATCACACTGTGTCTACGGACCACCTGCAGGGACATCACCAGGGAGGTGGTAAGAGCTGCACTATCCCAGGCTACCCCAGAGCTGTTGACTCAGGATCTGCATCTCAACCAGGTCCCCAAGTGATCTGGGTGCATGTCAAGGCTGGAGAAGCACTAGTGTAAAATGCAGCCCCTGCCCTCCAGTCTACCGTATACATTTTTTTTTTAATTTTTATTTATCTTATTTTTGGCTGTGTTGGGTCTTCACTGCTGTGCGCGGACTTCTCATTGCGGTGGCTTCTCTTGTTGTGGAGCACGGGCTCTAAGCACGCAGGCTTCAGTAGTTGTGGCTTGCAGGCTCTAGAGCACAGGCTCAGTAGTTGTGGTGCACGGGCTTAGTTGCTCCGCGGCATATGGGATCGTCCTGGACCAGGGCTCGAAACCGTGTCCCCTGCATTGGCAGGCAGATTCTTAACCACTGTGCCACCAGGGAAGTCCCTCTGTTCCGTTCTTGTGTCACAGAGCCCACCGCAGTGCCTGGCACATAGTAGGCGTGCAACACATTTATTTGCCAAATGAATACATGACATTAGCTGAGCTCAGCTAGAGGCACAAGAGAGGTTTGGGTAAAGCTTTGGGGGGTCTAAGAAGATGTCCCCACATACGGGGGCTGTCAGAGGGCTATCTTTTTTTTTTAAATAAGCTGATCTTTAGATATGTAACCAATTTTCTTTCTTTTTTAAAATATTTTATTTATTTATTTATTTGCTTACTTATTTTGGCTGTGCCGGCTCTTAATTGCAGCATGCGGGATCTTTAGTTGCAGCATTCGGACTCCTCAGCTGTGGCATGCAAACTCTTAGTTGCGGCATGCATGCGGGATCTAGTTCCCCAACCAGGGATTGAACCTAGGCCACCTGCATTGGGAGCGTGGAGTCTTACCCACTGGGCCACCAGGGAAGTCACCATCAGAGGGCTATCTTTGATGAGAAGGTGAGGTTTTGAAAGTAAAACTGGCAAAGTAGATTGGGACCAGATCCTGTCTGGCCTTGAGGGCCAGGCTAAGGGGTCTGAATTTTTTTTTAAACTTTATTCTATAAACTTATTTATTTATTTATGGCTGCATCAGGTCTTCACTGCTGTGCACAGGCTTTCTCTAGTTGTGGTGAATGGGGGCTACTCTTTGCTGTAGTGTGTGGGCTTCTCATGGCGGTGGCTTCTCTTGCTGTGGAGCACAGGCTCTAGGCACACAGGCTTCAGTAGTTGTGGCACACAGGCTCAGTAGTTGTGGCACACGGGCTTAGCTGCTCCGTGGCATGTGGGATCTTCCTGGACCAGGGCTCGAACTCGTGTCCCCTGCACTGGCAGGCGGATTCTTAACCACTGCGCCACCAGGGAAGCCCTACCGTATACTTTGAATTTCTCACAACCATCTCCTTTAACAGTTCTAGAGGATGATAAACCAACTGGAAAAAAGCTTTCTTTTGCTGGGAGGGAGGAAGAAATATAATTCGATGTAGCCAGTAGTAACTGGTCTGTGGTTACCTCCTAGGAGGTCACTTTTCATCTGATATGTGATAAAGGTACCATTTTCTAACACGGTACAATTAGGGTTGCAATTTTAGACAAGCTGTGAGAAGTTTACTCTAAAGGGCAGGCTCCTAGGGAAACACATCACTGCCTCGGAAAAAAAGGGACCACCAATGTAATCTTAAAGCAACAGGAGTAGACATCAGATCGCTCCAAGTTCCTTAACCTCGTCTAATAAATTAATCCTGTATTTACACTGCCTGGAAATCACTGGGTTTTGTTTTGTTTTGTTTTCCCCCAAGACCTTCTCATTTTTCTGGCTTTAATTTCTGAAAAACACTTAAGAGGAAACGGCTAGTTTAAATAGCTAGTTTAAAGTAGAAAATCAAAGGAGGGACCCAGGGTGGTGAGGGACCTACAGGAAGCTAAGAATAACAACAATAGTAGTGAGTCCCAACTAGCCTTACCTTACTCTGTGCCAGGCACCAGAATAAACGCGTTATAGGCATTACCTCACCATCAGAGGGAAAGCAGAATGAAAAGGTGGGTTTCTCTCTCGAGTACGAAGCATCACGGTCATGCACATACCCTCCCGTCTCCTCCCAAAAACAACCCCATGGGTACGGTTTGACCACCACCATCTCACCACGTGGCTGGGCTCTCAGTTCTCAGAATATGTTTGTAGACTTCGTTGAGCTGTCTCTTTGATAGCTGAGGGGACTGGGATGCCCAGAGATGAGTGGCTCACCCAAGTCACCACCAAGTGGGAGAGGTGGGTTCTGAAGCCTGCCTTTCCCCGTCTCCCACCTCGGCAGCCTCCACGTTACACGGTCACCCTCAGCCGGCCCAGGGTGACCGAGCGCCCCGCCCCCCAACATCAGACAACCGATGCCTGTGACCCACCAATCCTCACGGCCGGCAGCACCGCACACTTCTGCTTCTGCGCTCGAGTCTGTAACTGCGCACAAGAACCAATCATGTCTGTTCCCAAGCTGTTTATGCCAGAGGTACTTATAGTTATATAATTGAACTGACGACTACCTAAATGAACGAAATATCAATACTAGCGTGAAAAGAGAGAGTCATCTCTACAAAAACTGGTTGAATGCTTTGGTAAGAGTCAATAAAAGGAAAGTTGTTAATTAAAGAGTTGTGGAATTAAGTAAAAGACTGGGCGGCAGGGGGTGAGCAGGGGAGTCATAAAAGAAATTCAGAATTCTCCTGCCAGATTGCTTCCAAGGGCCTTCTAAGAATCTCATTCCACCTTAAAGAAACCAAAACCAAAAATCGTAAGCAGGGTATATGTGTGTGGTTTAGGCGAGGAAAATAATACAGAACTCCAATCAGCATCTCACACTAAAAAGTAAGACCTTGGCCAAAAATAAAAAATAAACAAAAACGGGGGCGGGGAGGGTCAGGAAATGCACATTATATATTTTAACATAAAATGAAATGTTTAGAGTATGTATGGGTTTTATGACTCCCCACTTTATCCAACTTTTATGATTAACTGATCCACCATTGGTCTCTGACAAGTCAGAGGAGAGGGCCATCCCCAGCACTGGACGTCCCCAGGGACAGAGCAATCACACACCCCAGTAACTGCCCACCACGCAGTTGCTGGTGACCCACTCCGGAAGAAAGGAACTGGAAAAGGACAGAAGGGACAAAGTCTGCAGTGACACATTATGACTCAAAAAGAAGCACCATGCCCAGCCTTGGGTGGCAGCAGCAGATGTGACATGGGCCACCAATCATATCTAGACTCCTTCCCACCCTTTCTCCTTCCCCAGGGCATGGCAGTTCCGGAGCTGGAGCCGGAATGGGTTAGGACCAAATCAGCCCCTCATAACCAGGTCATGAACGTGTATTTTGTTCTGAGCCTTTTAAAGAAAACTAACACAGGATGAATTATCTGTTCTAGCTTTGGGCTCCTTATGGCTCCATTTTAGGCCTGGATGAGGAAAAGTTCAACTTGGTTTTTCTCCAGGCAGCAGGAAGGCAATGAGACAACCATATTCTTTCCATTTATTTAATACCTTACTTTCTCTGAAGTAAAAGAGAAAAGTAAGGTATTAGGTTACAGCCATTAAGAGCTCGGGCTCTGGAGGCAAAATGATCTGGGTTCTAACCCCCGTTTCTGCACTTAACCATTTAATAATCATCTCATAAGGCGAGTGTCTGAACTTCTGTGCACCTCCGCTTCTCTGTGGTATCTGTAAGATACCACTGACCACAGTGTTGTTTTAAGGATTAAATGAGATATTAGAGGACAAAGCACTTATCTTGGTGCCTGGCATAGAGTAAGGCAATCAGTAATAGCTATAATTATCATCATAAACTCATTGGGAAAAAAATCCACAAAAAAATAAAAGAATAAAGTTAACTGTTATCCCACCACTCCAGGTGATGAGAGTCAATAGTCTCAATTATTTTCTTCCTCCTGTATTCTGTACATATACAAGTTGATTTTATTTATACAAATGTAAATGTGTAAATAAAATCCTGCCTAGTATAAATGTACTTCCTGCCTTTTCCACTTAATGTGATATTGTAGACACATTCCTATGGCCTTAATAGTTCTTCAGAAATGTGATTTTATATCTTATATCTCTACCAGAATGGATGTTTCCAATTTTTTTGTTGTATTTAAACAATGTGCAATGAAGATCCTGATATATAAATTTTTAGCCATGTCTCTGATTATTTCCTTAAAATCAAATGGACTTTCTGGTTCAAAAGGCAGGAACTTCAGAACTCTTGACACCTACAGCCAAACCAAAGCAGAAAAATGAGGCCAGTGACCACCATGAATGTGAGTGGCCATCACCCACCTCACCCATACTACCTTCTTTTTTTTTTCATTATTGCCAATCTGAAATCTGGCAAAAACTGATCAAGACCTATTTTCAAACTCAAAAGCCCCCTAAGGAACAAATGATGCAAATCAGAAAACAACACCTTCAGTTCTGTGTTGTGGCCTCAAGCACCCAAGAAACTGCTCCTAAGGGCTTCCCTGCGGTTGGTCCCCCCGGCACACTAGTGCTTCCTTTAAAGCCACACAAATCAATAACAGTGGTTATGCGTGGAGTATAAGATTATAGGAATAAATTTCACTTCCTCTGTATTGTGTGGATTTTGTGCCATGATGCGTTCTCAGGGAAAAACAACAAGGATAGCCTGTGTTTAGAATATGCAGTGAGCACACCTCCAGCTGTCTCTGCCATCATCTCACGATGACGCTGCGACCCCTTCCACGGCTACAGCTGCCCCTGGCCCCCATTAGCAGGCGGGAGGCAGGCTGGGCGTGCAGTCCTGTCCCTGAGCACCCCCTCCTGCCACCAGACTCAGCCTCTCGAGTCCACGCGGCGCCAGTCCCCACCGCCCTCCTGAGCCTGTGCCCACAGATACTCACAGCCGCTCCAGTTCCTTCATGTCGTCGAAAGCCCCGCGTTCCACCACTCCAATCTGGTTCTCCATCAGCTGCCTGGGGAAGGAAAGAGACAAGAACAGCTCCAGGACGGTGGACGAGGACTCCTAGAGACAGCTGGCACAAGGAGTGAAACAGGAGCAATGCCCGCGACGCACACAATCCGAGCCCTGGCCTGAGCCAACAAAACTTCCTCACAGCTTTGCAAGTTCCCGACACAGGCTCTTCAACACACCCAGCTCCAGCAGCCAGATGTGCTTCCGGCCCTACCCCATGCTGACCCTCTGAAGCTGCCTGCATGGCAGAAGGCCACGGGCCACCAGAGCACCAGGCCATCGCTCCAAAGGCATGCTCAGGGAAGCCCGCACCCAGGCAGTGGGGGCTGGCTCTGTGCTGCTGGCGCACGTGCCCTTCTCCAGCCCAGAGCGTGCATGTCCCGGGGGGCAGAGCAGGGGAGATCGGCCAGTAGCAGGGAGAGAGGAGCATGTACCAACTGGGCCCAGCCCACACGTGTGGCAAACACACTCTGCAGTTGGCAGACAACACCCCCACTGCCTGCTCCCCCACTCCACCTGGCCACATCTGCTGCCAGCTGAACCACCTGGCTCTGGGGGACTCTGCCCCTCCTTACCACCAACGCGCCCTGAAACCCAGAACCTCCAGCTGGCAGGGCAGCACTCTTCACCGGCAGATCACTCGCTGCGTGGTAATTTTTGAGCTCATCAAGTATGTCTTTCTCCCGTGTTTTCCCCTCCCTACTCTCAAGCAGGTGGCTTATGTGCTCCCGCAAGGGCCTCAAATGAAGTTTGGGGCTGGGCAGCGGGCAGAAGCTGCCACCAGGCACTTCTCTTCCTCTGCTTTGTTTCCAAAAACGCTGTGCTTTTGAGGAGCTTATGCTGGGTGGTGTGCGGGGAGGTGGGGGGAAGGGTAACACCAGGCAGGAGGGAGGGCTTCCCCAGACTCAGAAGAGATTCCTCAGCCTGGGAAGGGTTCCGAAGTCAGTGGTTCTGGAGACGCAGAGACCCCTTCCCCAGCGCCTGACAGTTACAATCCCAGAAAGGATCGACCACAGGGTCACCAGCTCCTCCAAAGACCTTCTGAGCGGCAAAGTCCACAGTTCTGAAAGAACTGAGGCCCCAGGACCCCTGCATTACCCTGGGAGTAGGGAATGAGGGACCCTATGACTGTCTGCTAATGAATTTCCTGCCAGCCAGGTGGGATGTGGGCTCAAAGTCAAAACTGATGCAGAGAAAATTTTAAAATGCCCTTCTTCCCTGCACACCTGAGTTGGTGGGCTGAGACACCCTCACATCAGAATGCACACATGTAGGTGTGTCTCTGCACCCCAAGATCAACAGAGCAGGAGCGGGTGAAGGGATCCACCCCTTCCCCTTGCTCCTCAGCCCTGCACAGCCTGACAAGGCAGGTGCCATGGATGACCCCTTCGCTGGCTGGTGGCCACCCCGACAAAGTCATGCCTGCCACCTCCAATGTCCGCCACTTTCAGGCACCTGAGGGGAGTCACCTCTGTCCTCAATGGCTCCCAGTCTCTTCCTCCTCAAGTCAGGGAGTCTGTGGCCTTGCTGGGAAGTCTTTCTGCGGCACAAGTTCAAAAGAGCTGCGGAGACTGTTATAGACTGAATTGGGTCATCCCCCCTGCCCAAAAATTCATACACTGAAGTTCTTACCCCCATTGTGACTGTGTTTGGAGATAAGGTACGTAATTAAGGCTAAATGAGGTCGTAAGGACAGGGCCCTAATCTGATAGTACTGGTGTCCCTGTAAGAAGAAGGGACACCAGAGATCTCTCTGTGTGCACACACAGAGGAAAGGCCACATGAGGACGCAGCGAGAAGATGGCCCGGAACAGAGGTCTCCCACAAACCAACCCTGATAGCACCTCGATCTTAGACTCCTAGCCTCCAGAACTGTGAGAAAATTAATTTCTGTTGTTTCAGCCACCCATCTCTGGTCTTTTGTTACGGCAGCCTGAGCAGGCCTGGTCTTCCTTCACCCCAGGAACCAGCCAATGGACAAGGCAGCCCCATCTTCCCAGGTTCTGCCAGGAAGTGACTACTGGTGCCCACTCCACACCCAATTTTCTCGGCCATATGGGAGACAGTGGCCACTCTGGGTCAGGACTTGGCACACCTCCACCCACCCGCTCACGGCATCCCAAGACTGACTGCGCAGGGGAGGGGCCCAGCTGGCCTACAACCCTACGACCCACAACCAGGGCTCTGCCATGAGACCACCGCTGAGGGGAGGGGGCAGGAGAAAGGTTACAAGCGGCAGCAGCATGCCATACTCACAGCACCCGCAGCTGCTTGAGTCCCGCAAAGTCATTCTTATGGATCCGAGTGATTTTGTTGCCGTTGAGTTCCCTGGGAGAGGAAAGGAGAGAAGCAGATGGTGAGCTGCCCAGGGTGCCCCCAGGCCAGGGCTCCGCTCCGAGCTCCCTCTCCACGTGGCTTAAGTCAACCATCTCACCAACGGGGCTGGGTGCTTCCCAGCCAAGCCCCGGGACCCCCAAGTCTGTGTCGTCCTAACAAGCCAGGACCTCTTTGCAGCAGATGTTTGACCAAAAGGAACGCACAGGGCACGGACTCACTGCTGGGAGTGCTGTGGAACCCCAAAACATAGCTTTTGCCCTGAAAGGGCTCAGTCTCGTTGGAGAGACAAGACATTCACACAGGAAAGAATTTAGAAACGAGCCAATTAGAGAGGCTCTTCAGGTAGAATCCTTGCTGAGCCTCAGTTTCCTCATCTATAAAATAGGGATAATAACTGTCTACCTCATAGGAGTAACATGAGGCATAAACAAGCAAAGAGCATGGCCTGCACCTGGAAAGGGGCCCCTTGGGGATACCAATGCCATCATCTGGTGGCACTGGTTCCCACAAGCTGTCCAGATTCCAAGCAGGAGAGCGCAGGGAGGGCCATGCCATTTAAGGGCACTGAGGAAGTGGGACTCAAGCTGAGGTCCAAAAGACAAGGCAGATCTGTAGCAAGAGGGGTGGAATGGACACTCCAGGGAAGGATAAACGCCGGAGTATCTGGAGGGCTGGGAGCCGTGGGAAGCAGTGTTGGGGGAAGGTGGGTCGAAGCCAGAGGGCCTGAGAAAGGAACCAGAGGAAAGACAGGGAGCCAGTGAGGCCTCCGGGCAGGAGCTGCCATGAGGCCAGTCCTGCAGCGGGGACAGGAAGGCAGGGCCCAGGAAGGGAGGCCGAGCCCCACAGTGACTCACACCACCAGGGCCTCCAGTCCTTACTCCCTCCCAAGACCACGTGCTCCTCCCTCAGCCCTTCCAGTCATGCCCTGGGCACCTTGGACATGGACCCCACCTCCCGCCCCCTCCCACCCAGCCTCCTGGAGAAGGTCACTCAGCCTCTGCTGGCCACTCCTCTTCATAGGGAGCTGGCCCAGCCTTGGAAAGGCAGGCCACTCCAGGGGTCAGGCACTCCACTCCCCAGAAAGTTCTTCCACTGAGCCACACACAGCGGAATCTCACTCAGGCCCAGCTCCAAACCCAGCCGTCGCCTCCACATCTCACCTGGCTTCCTGTGCAGCCCCGTGTCCACAGCCACCCTGCCCCCTCCTCTTCCTCACCATCATCACGACCCCCGTACGCTTAGCAATAACTTAACTGTGCTCGCGCACACACATCCACGCGCACAGACACTCACACGCTCTACCTGCGGCCCAGTCTCCTCATTTACCAACTCTGGTCAAAGGTTCCAGGTGTTTCCACCATCCCAACCCAAGTCCAAGCTACTCTGAAAAACCGCAAGCTCCCTTTCCTAAGAGTGTTTCAGAAGTGTGATGTTCTAGAGCTGCTTCCACTAAGAACAAAATGTTATTGATTTCCACACACTCTGGGAACTAGGCTTTGCATACATCCTTACAAGATGCTGGAAGGTAGTTATCACGCCCATCTTACAGATGAGGAAAAAATGTCTCAAAGAGGTCTTCCCGAGGTCACCACCTGGTAAAGGACAGAGCAGGGATCTGGACCCGTAGCCGTCTGATCCTAGGGCCCAGGCTTCTTCCACCAGGACAGGCTCTCTCCCCAAGTTGACAAGCTGGTAATTTATTCAACTCATCACTCTCTCTGTCCTTCCCCTGGGCCTGGCTCCTGATCCTTTGGAGCAGCTGGAAAAACTCATTCCCTGTTCCTCAGCTCTTTTCTAACAGGATCTCTCTGAGGGGTTTGAGGCCTCTCCAAGGTAACGGGGCCATCGGTGAGAGCACCAGACTGAGCCCCTTCCCGCCCTAAATGCTGGGAGGATGCCTTCTCCACGTGAGATGGGCTCTTTTCAGCGTAAAGGCCTTTTTTGTTGAATGAAATATTCTTCCCCGAAACGGCCACCTCTGAGCCTCTCTTTGTTGCTCCCCCTGCCACACGACCTCACTTCAAACAAGGAGAATGTCATCTCAAAGCTCTGAAGACTGGTTCCCTCCACAAGCAGGCAGTTCCCTCTGGGCTATCCTGCTCAAACTTTCATCCCTGAACCCCAAACCACAAGGAATTTGGGGTGTTTTTATGGGGTTTTTAAAAAAGATTTATTATTTATTTATTTGTTTATTTTATTCATTTTTGGCTGTGTCAGGTCTTAGTTGCGGCAGGCGGGATCTTTCGTTGCAGTGCACAGGCTTCTCTCGAGTTGTGGCGTGCTGGTTTTCTCTTCTCTAGTTGTGGCCCGCAGGTTGCAGAGCACATGGGCTCTGTAGTTTGCGGCACGTGGCTCTCTCGTTGAGGTGCGCGAGCTCAGTAGGGGTGGCACGCCAGCTCAGTTGCCCCGTGGCATGTGGGATCCTAGTTCCCCAACCGGGGATCGAATCCGCGTCCCCTGCACTGGAAGGCAGATTCTTAACCACTGGACCACCAGGGAAGTCCCGGTTTTATGTTTTTGATTATAATATATGTCATCATTGATTATAAAAGCAAAAATATTAAACTTAAGTGGACGTCGACAGAGCCATGGTTAGTTAAATTTCAGTACATCTGTGAAACTGAATGCCATGCAGCCATTTAAAACAGTACAGATCCCTTTGTATTGACAAGGGAAGATGTCCCTGATACAGCCCCTGGGAAAAGGGTTTCAAGACAGCTTGTATGCCCCGAGCCCACTTATGTAAAAACTCACAGGCATATCAGTAGAGGTATATGCATAGAACCAGTTCGCTGGGGGCTGTTCGCTGCATGTGAGTGCCTGTAACCCCTGAGTGCTGGGCCTTAAGGGGACTTCAGCTTCCTTTTCATACTTTTCTGCATTGTTTGAAATTTTTTAAGAGACATCTCTATTTTTAAAGTCAACAAAATAGGCAAGTTATTGTGCTGAAAAATACGAGTAATATATATACATTATTGAATTTTTTCAATTACCTTAAGAATAAAGAAAAATCACACATTAGCTCATCACCCAGAAAGAACGCCTTGTTAATATTCTGGAATATTTTCTCTCAAGCCTGTTACCTTTGGATATAAGTTTTATCGAGCGGAGATAATATGACAAATATTTACTGAAGACTTGCTATTTGCAAAGCATTTTGCAAGGTTCTGAAGATACAAGAGTGAATGAGACATAAATGGTGTGCACGCCTTCTGCAATGTCATTCCCTGCTCGTCCTCCATTTACGATTTTGATTGGCATAAAGGATCCCTTCCGTTGGATATATCAAGTTACTGGGCATGCCCTGATTCTCTGTCACTGGAACATCTAAGCTGTTTTGGTATTGTTCGATTATAAATAATACCGCATAAAGCTTGGTGGGCATTTGGGAGGAATACGTTCCTAGAAACGGAATTAGTCAAAGGTCATGAGAAATCTTGAATTTTACAATCATTCACTCACTCCTTCTCATGGCAACCATGGTTCATCAGGCAATTGACTACAATAATTATTCAATTCACAGACGGCAAAACTGAGGCAAAGACAGATGTCAAGACTTGTCTGAACAAGGCAAGGCCCAAATGGAACTCAGGAATCCCTGAGGATGGACTTCCCATAAGGTGGGCAGGGTGGGGTGGGGAGTTCTCAGGGACTTCTGATGACATGCTCATCTACCTGCCTCTCTTCTCACCTTTGGCACCAGGCTCCACTGGACAGACTCTGGGGCACATTCCTTAGCCATCAGTGGATTCCAACCCCTCCCCCTCACTTCCTGCACCCCACTCCACCTCCACTCAAGAAAAGACCTGGGACAGGCAGGCACAGGAGGACAATGGTACAGACAGCAGAGCAAACACAGCCCCTCTCTCGGGAGGCCCTGCTGGTGGCTTCCAGGCAAGAATGTCGATGGAAGCCCAAGCCGCCCCAGCCCCCAGCCTCCCCCATCAGCTTTGGTCTGTAACCTGGAGCTAAGCTAAGCGCCCCCTCTCAGGGGACAGCCCTCGAGAAGGCAGCCTGTGAAGCAGAGGCAGCTCTCATCGGGTTCGCAGGTCTGGGGCTGCAGCTTAAGGAGTCATTAGCGCCACTTAGGCTGAGAGAATGGCCTCCACGGTCCCCTCCCTCTCCCCTCAGCCGGGCAGCCCAACAGGATCGAGTTTCCAACCTCGAGGTGGCCCGGCCACCTCCCCTGGAACCCTCAGCACAGGCTGCTGGAATGAGGCGAGGAGGTCATTTTTCTCCCGGTGCCTGATTCCTCCAACAGGTGCTCCTTGAGTGTCGCCATGGAGACCCCTCCCCAGCAATCCGCCTGGGAAAACCAGAGAAGCTGCTGTGACCTTCAGACCTGTGCAGCCAGAGCAGGCAAGTGGGGTGGGCCCTCTGGGGCAATTCCCAGCCTCGCTTCTCAGGAAGAAGCCAGGATCCAGAGCTACCCTGGGGTCCCTGAGGTTCTTGCCACCAGGGCCCACATCCACCACTTCTCTTTATTGGGCGCCTCTGTGTGCAGGCTCTGAGCCCAACTCCAAGCATGTTTCATCTCATCTCACCTGCACAGTAGCCTACGAGATGAGTCAAGTTCTCTCCGTCTTGCTGATGAGGAAACTGAGGCAGAGATTGGTGAAGCTATTTGCCCAGTGCCACCCAGCTCATAAGTGGTGGGGCCAGGACCAAATCCCACCCAGGCCAACGTGAATCCAGGTTCTTTCCCCTTCATCATGATGCCTCGTGTTGCTGGATTCTGTAGAGGCCACCCCTCACCCTGAGCAATCATGCCTTGGACAGAGCTGAGGAACAACTTAGACAGACATCCTGGGGCCCTATAATAAGACCGTGTGCTCTGCCCAAACAACAACATCAGGGCAGCTTCCCAGCCAGCTGAGCTTGGGCTTTAGAGCCAGACTATCCGGCTTCAAATTCCTCCTCTACGATCACTAGCTGTGTGACCCTGGGCACAAGGTTTAACTTCTCTGCGCCTCAGTTTCCCCATTTGTAAAACGAAGATAATGATAACACCCACCTCTTAGAGATGTGGTGAGGTTTAAATGACTTAACTATTTCTAAGGCACCAAGAGCAGTGCCTGGCATACATAAACGCTCTCTGTATCAATATTCCCTGCTGCAATTATTTTTACTACTACTATTGTTGCTGTTGTTTTGTTTCCCTCAAGGACCACAGCACCACTAGAAGGGTGGTGCCCCAGGCTCAGCTCAGGCTGGTGCTGGGCTGGCTGTGCCATGCTGAGCAGGGAGGAGCTGGCTGCTCCTGCCCTGCAGGCCCCAGGATGCTGAGGCCCAGGGAAGATGCCCTGAGACGGTTCTCTCTCTTCCAAAAGTGATGGCTCTGCATCCATCCTTCTCCCCAGGAGGAAATACACTCCAGTGGCAAATGGCCCTGACTCCCATCCGTTCCTATGTGGTCCTAACCTGAAAGAAAAAACCTCGGTGGTGAAAGATTTGGGAGAAAATCCTCTGAAGCAAAATTACTGAGGAAAAAACAAAAACACACCAGGATTTCTCGAATCCTCTCGGGAAACAAGAATCTGATCCCCAGCATCTGGGTGTTTGTGATAAACCGAGAGAAACCACTGGATTCCCTAAAGCTGTAGGAACAAACACCCTGGGCCCCTCTTGGAGTGCTCTGGGGGCTGCACGCCCTTCACAAGCATTTCTCACGGTTGGGTGGGAAGGCAACCGCTCCTGGTGCTGGTTCCTCCCCAAGGGCCCAAACCTGCAATGGTGATGGGGAGGCTCAGCTGCCCTCTAAATTCCCTTCCTGCCAGGTCTCCAAAAAATAAACACGCACGCTCTGACTGTGAATGAGACTGGCCTCCGGGCTGGGGAACTGTATTCTTCAGCGCTGTCCTTTGAAATCTTACCCTGGCCAAATCCACAGCACTCCGTGTCTGCAAAGTCAGACAGCAGAACCAAGGGAATGAAGAATGTCCCTACCCAGCTGCCGCCCAACAGAGGTAGAGGGGCCCACACCCCAACCTGCAGGTGGACTGGCTGCATGGAGCACCCAGAGCCACCTAACCGCTCCCCACCTTCCGCTCCCCACCTTCCCTCTGGCTCCCCTCCAATCTGTTCTCCAGGCCACAGCCAGAGTGATCTTTTCAAGATGCACATCTGATCATGTCACTCCCCACTTAAGCCCTTCAATGAACCCCCACCACTCTTGGAATCAAGAGAAAACTCTCCTTAACACCGACCACAAACCCCATGTGGCCTGCCCGACTCTCCCTGTTCTGATTTGCTCCCTCTGGTGGCAGGGCCTTTGAACTTGCCATTCCCTCTGCCTGCACGGCTCCCTCCTTCCACTTTGCCTAACTCACTCCAACTTTTCCTTCCAATTGGTCCAACCTCCCTATCACAGGCCCACAGGGCACTCTAACCCTCTCCTCTGCAGCACAAATCAGGGGCAATTTTATATGGATTTGGGACCTTCCTTGACTGGTATCTCTACCCCTCCCCATGTATAAGCTCCTTGAGGACACGGACTGTGCCAGTTTTTTCTCATTATTGTATCTCCAGGGCCTAACGTAGTACATGGCACCTGTTACCTGATAGATGTTTTAGTAAGTATTTCTTGAATGCAAGAATAAATTTGCATTCAAACTGACATATTCTAAATAGCACTGGGTTGGGTGAGTTTACCATGTTTCCCTGCTCCCTGACTCAAAAAAAAAAAAAACCCACACTCATTAAGAAATGCTCTCCCCAAATGGACATCAGCCAAGGAAAGCTTCACACAGAGAGGACACTGCTGTTTTACCAACAACCATTCCATAGCCCACAGGTTAAAAGACTGATTTTTCCTCAGTTCCCTTGTTAGGAAAATACCAGCCCCCAGGGCTTCAGCCACCCTGCTCCTCCACTTTCAACAACCAGCTCTTCTGCCTCAGGGCCTTTGCCAGTGCTGGCTGGGCTCTGATCCAGAGCCCACAGAGTAACCCACAGCTGGCTTACTCCCAACATCCTTCAGGCCTCAGTTTAAATGTCCCCTCCTCTAAACCACCCTCCCCACAGGTGTTCACTCAGCTCGTCCTCCAGAGCTGGCATTTTGATTTGTGCATTTAATATGAGGTCCTTTGGGGACTTCCCTGGTGGCGCAGTGGTTAAGAATCCGCCTGCCAATGCAGGGCACACGGGTTTGAGCTCTGGTCCAGGAAGATCCCACATGTCCCAGAGCAACTAAGCCCGTGCTCCCCAAAATGGGAAATCCATGCACCACCACAAAGAGTAGCCCCCGCTCACCACAACTAGAGGAAGCCCATGGGCAGCAACAAAGACCCAACGCAGCCAAAAATAAATAAATAAAAAAAAATTTTTTTTAATTACAAAAAAAATTACAAAATAAAAAAGTATATATGACTGGCCTTAAAGGCCAGTCTCCCCTGCCAGGCTGTGAGAGGCAGAGGCCACATCTGTAAGCCAGCACCTGTGGGGGTGCCTGGCACACAGCAGTTGCTCACTAAATGTAAGCTGAACTATCCTGCCCACGGAGCCTGGCTGCTGCCAGCACATCACAGCCGAGGCCGGCGCATCCTCCCATCAGCCCCAAGCCTTCCTCAAGCCTCAGTGGGTCATGATCCAGAGGCTCCTCCACCCCCTCAGCAGAGCCCACAGGCCTGGCACCAACCCCAGGGCTGGGGTCACCCTCCACTGTGTGATGAATCAAGAAGTCCCAGGGATGAGTAGTCAGGGGCCTCACACCACAGCAGATTTCCTACGGATCCTGCTCTGCCCAGGCTCCTGGCTCCCATCTTGTTTCCTTGGCTTGAGTACTAGCAATATCTATACTATCACAGCCAAGCCAGCTCATTTAAGCCTCATAATACCACCTGGTTCAAAGGTTTGCTATCAGTCTTGATTTTCAGATGAGGAAACTGAGGCATAAAGAATTTAAGTAACCAGCTCAAGTTCAGCCAGCTGGTAAGTAGGTTGAAAAGGCGTAGAGCTCAGTAGTGTTAAGTACATTCACATTGTTGTATGACAGATCTCCAGAACTTTTTCATCCTGCAAAACTGAAACTCTGTACCTGTTAAACAGTAACTTCCCATTCCTCTCTCCCAAAGCCCCTGGTAACCACCATTCTACTTTCTGTCTCTACGAATTTGACTACTCTGGGTACCTCAGATAAGGGGACTGGCTTATTTTGCAATGTCCTCAAGGTTCATCCATGGTGTAGCATGTGTCAGAATTTCCTTCCTTTTTAAGGCGGAATAATATTCCATTGCATGTCTACAAGTTTCGTTTATCTATTCATCCATCAGTGGACACTTGGGTTGCTTCCACCCTTTAGCTATCGTGAATAATCCAGCTATGAACATGAGTATACAAATACCTTTGAGACGCTGCTTTCAATTCTTTTGGGTATATACCCAGAAGTGAACTTGCTGGATCATATGCTAATTCTATGTTTAACTTTTTGAGGAACCTTCATACTGTTTTCCACAGCAGTCGCACCGTTTTACATTCCCAGAAACAACACACAATGGTTCCAATTTCTCCACATCCTCGCCACCATTTGTCATTTCCCAGTTTTTTTATAGTAGCCATCCTAATGGGTGAGAGGCGATCAGAGCCCAGCTCTTAACCCCAACTCCATGGTGCATTCTGTTCTGAGGCACAAACTGCACCTCCGTTCCTTCACTACTGAGGCCTGGTCTTGCTCTTGCCAATACCATTCTCAGGTCTGGGGCCCACCCCAAAACCACATCCCTACAGACAGGCCCCACTCCCTGGTGGCCACCAGGCCTCCATGCCCATTGCCTGCCAGCCCCCTCTCCACTCACTGCCCACCCCAGGCCCCTGAGAGGCCACCCAGCAGCTAACTCCCTGGTCCTGACCTCAACCTGCAACACCACCTCCTCACATCCCCCAACTCTGCTCACCACCCCCCACCCCTAGGCTGGACACCCCTCCCTGTGCCAGCCTGCAACTTGGGTCCACCCTGTAAACACATGCAGGAAGGAATCAATCTTGGCCAATTTCCCTTTATGTCCTAGTGCTAAGCCCCGACAGAGGTTTTGTAGGTGTTAAATGAATGTCTGATGAATGAATGAATGAAGCCAAGCCTTATTAAGATGTGTGGAGTGGTAGTCAAATTTAAAAATTAAACACAGGGCTTCCCTGGTGGCACAGTGCTTAAGAATCCACCTGCCAGTGCAGGGGACATGGGTTCGAGCTCTGGTCCGGGAAGAACCCACATGCCACGGAACAACTAAGCCCCTGTGCCACAACTACTGAGCCTGCGCTCTAGAGCCCGCAAGCCGCAACTACTGAAGCCCGCGTGCCTAGAGCCCATGCTCCACAACAAGAGAAGCCACCGCAATGAGAAGCCCGCGCACTGCAACGAAGAGTAGCCCCCGCTCGCCGCAGCTAGAGAAAGCCCGCGTGCAGCAACGAAGACCCAACACAGCCAAAAATAATAAATAAATAAAATAAATAAATTTATTTAAAAAAAAAATTTAAACAGAAACACATCTCAAAGCCTCGAGACTCAGAGCATCACTTACCAGCTGACTGTTTAAGCCAGGGCAGACGATTCCACCTCTCTTATCGTCTCCTCATCTACAAAGCAGGGGTAAGTGCAGTAGACTCTTATCCCCCTTATCCGGGGGTTCCACCGCCACAGATTCAACCAACCATAGATCGAAAATATTCCACACACAAAAAACAAATTCCAGAAAGTTCCAAAAAGCAAAACTTGAATTTGCCCTGCTCTGGCAACTATTTGCATATCATTTACACTGTATTTACAACTATTTATGTAGTATTTACCTCTTATTAGGTATTATAAGTAATATAGAGATTATTTAAAGTATAGGAGAGGATGTGAGTAGGTTATACGCAAATAGTACGCCATTTTATATAAGGGACTTGAGCATCGGGAATTTTGGAACCTTATTTGGTGCTGGGTGGGTGGATCTCCAGGAACCAGTCCCTCAGGGACCTGTAATGCCTTCCTCCCAGGACTGTTATGAGGAGTGAAAGAGTGGACGTGGGTAAAGCACCTGGCTCGGAGCCTGGGCACAAAGTAAGGGCTCTGAATGGTGACCACCAACACCATCACAACTCCCTCCTCGATGCTCTCCATCTCTGCTCTTTGACCTGTCATAGGTCCTCCCCTCCCCAAACCACCCAGAGCTCTGGCTCCTCTTTTCCACAGTCGCCTCCCACCCCCTCTCCCCCGAGTGGGACTCCAGTCCACCTGCCCCTCTGCAAACAATCTCTGAGCGGCTCCCCTTGGAGCTCCCGTGCTTGTTCTCTCCTCCCGCAAACTTCCTCACCACCTACTCGCTCCCGACCATCTGCTTCCGCCTTCCACTTCTCCCAGGAAACCGTTCTGCCCAGCTTTGCCAGTGACCCCCCAGTCGCAGTTCCAGAAGCGTTCCTTGGCCCTCATCCTCAGACAGACTGGCTGCTCTCCACACTGTTAACCCTCCCCCCACCATCTCCAGACGCCTTCTTTGGCTTTAGCAGTAACTGCATCGCCCAGGTTGGAATCCACAAACGTCGGGCCAAGCCTCCCCTGTGAACAGGAGCTCCTCCTGCCCCTCCCCCAGCTGCTGCCTGGTGGCCCTCCCTTCCTGCTGCCCTCTGAATGTGGGTGGAAGCCAAAGGCAGTCCTCTTGCGTCTTCAAAGGACGTACTTTCTTCACCAGGAGACCCCAGCACCAAGCAGTGTTCTCGGATTCTGTCCTGGGCACCTCCCACAACTGAATCACCTGAATGGCCTTTGCCAAAGACCTGCTGCCTCAGCTACTCTGGAATGGGCCTGGGAATCTGCATTTTATACCAGCTTCCCGGGAGATTTTTATTCCCTGTGACATCTCTGTCTCACTGCCCTCGTGGGTCACATTACTTCCCCAGGACACCCTCCCAACTGTCTCTCCAGCCTGAACACTCAACAGAGTGACCATCCCCTATTCCTGCCTCTAGGGTCATTTTTTCACATGGCTGTTTATTGGTAATTCAAACAAAAGAGGCAGAAGCTAACTTCATGGTTTCTCTCCAGGATCAGTCACCCTCCCAACTTTACTCTGCAAAATCATCCTCCCAGCCTCGGGCCATAGGGTCCCCTGTGACGTTCCCATTTGCTCTGATGTTCCCATTTGCTATTTCTGCACCCTCTGCCTCCGTCCAGGCCTGCTTCCTCTCATGCCTTGGCCTCTGCTGTACCCTCCAAACTCTGTGAGGACTGTAACAGTTGCCTGCTGCTGTTATAACACATTACCACATACTTAGTGGCTTAAAACAACACAAATTATCTTACAGTTCTGGAGATCGGAAGTCTGAAATCAGTCTTGCTAGGTTAAAGTCAAGAGATTCCCAGGGCTGCATTCCTTTCTGGAGGCTCTAGGGGAGGATCCATCTCCTTGCCTCTTTCATCGAGAGGCCGCCTGCATTCTGTGGCTCATGGCCCCTTCTTGGCATCACTCCAATCTCTTGCTTCTGTCGTCATATTTCTCCTACTACTGACTCTGACCCTCCTGCCTCTCTGTCTCTAGGGACCCTTGTGATTATGTTGAGCCCACCCATATAATCCAAAATCATATCCCATCTCAAGATCCTTAACTTAATCACATCTGCGAAGTCCCTTTGGCCCTGTAAGGTAACATATTCATAAGTTCCAGGGATTAGGATGTGGACATCTTTGAGGACCATTATTCAGCCTATCACAATGATCATATTTTCTAAAGCAAGGATCAGAATCATGAAATGTCTTACCACAGGTTTAAAAAAAAAAAACTCATTGAACACACATTTTTTTTGAGCACCTACTATGTACGAGGCGATGGAAACATAAAGATACATGAGACACAGTCCCTGCCCTCAGGAAACTCAAAACCCAATGTACCCATCCAACAAACCACCTTCTTAAAAAGAAATAAGATTTTTTTCCCTACAGAAGAATTCCAATTAATAAATGTAGAACCAATGAGGGAAATAGAAAAGAAAAATTGGATAATAATGGTTGCAGGCAAGATCCGTTAATGGATGCTAAAATTAGTAGGTGAGAATTTGAGGGCAAAAAGGATATTACATACTCTCAAAGTATCTCCCCCCGCAAATATTTATTAATTGCAAATGGAAAGATAACATTATAGTGGAGAAACCTGGCAGACACCATCTTTTTTTTTTTTTTTTTTGCAGTATGCAGGCCTCTCACTGTTGTGGCCTCTCCCGTTGCGGAGCACAGGCTCTGGATACGCAGGCTCAACGGCCATGGCTCACAGGCCCAGCCACTCCACAGCATGTGGGATCTTCCCAGACCGGGGCACGAACCCATGTCCCCTGCATCGGCAGGCGGACTCTCAACCACTGAGCCACCAGGGAAGCCCTGGCAGACACCATCTTAACCAAGAGATCAAGGTTAACATCATCAGCAATGACACATATCAATGTCATCTACCCTCTGATAGGATGCTCTGGGAAGGGCACATCACCTCCGTGGCATTCTTGCCAAAAATGCATAACCTCAATCCAATCATGAAAAAACACCAGAGAAACACAAACCGAAGAGCAGTCTACAAAATAACTAGCCAGCACTTTTTACAAATGTCAAGGTCACAAAGAACAAGGAAAGACTAAGGAACTGTCACAGGCTGAAGAAGACTAAGGAGAAATGACTATTAAATGCAATGTGGGATCCTGGATTGGGTCCTGTAATAGAAAAAGGACATTGGTGGAAGAAAACTAGTGAAATACAAATGAAGTCTATAGCTTAGCTAACAGTATTGTACCAATGTTTATTTCTAGGTTTTGATCATCGTGCTATGATTAAGAAAGATGTTAACATTAGGGGAAGCTGGGTGAAGGGTGTATGGGAATTCTCTGTACTATTTTGGCAACTTTTCTGTAAGTCTAAAATTGTTTTAAAATAAAAGTTTTTTTTAATTTTTTTTAAGAACAAAAATACAGCAGTGATAGAAAAACTGCTGTCGGAAATCACAGTCACCATAACCAACTGGTCTCCCCACCACCAACCAGTTGGTCTCTCCCTCCATTTATTGTCCATACCAAAGCCAGGAAACAGAATATATTAAAACACCATTTTGCACTTGTTACTCTCCACTCAAAACCCCTGGAGGCAAGTGCTTAAAGGGTCTTGTCAATGGGACACGGGAGCACCTTGAAGGGGTCCCACTGGTCAAATGTGGGACACTCTGAACATCAAAATAATGTAGTAACATTATTACAAATTATAACCCAATGAATAAAATAATAATCCACAAGTCCATGCTGTTACGAACAATCTTTCTTGCAGTAGAATACCAACTAATAAATAGAGAAGACATGGTGGAGTTACAAATTTCTCATCAGTGGAACCAAAACTAGTGAATGAAAGTTTGATGAGCAGGATACTTACATGGCCTGGAAGTATCTCCGTGCAAGTCAATTATTAATAACAAAGGGGAAAATAGTAACTTTTCAGCAGAGAAGCCTGGCTGACACCAAATTACCAAGTAATCAGAGCTAAAATCACCAATATTGGGACAAACTGACATCTCGTGTCTTCTGATGTGACCCACTGAGAAGGGCACAACGTTGCTCATTTAGCAATCCTGCCAAAAATGCATAACCTGAACGCAATCATGAGAAAAAAGCAGATGAAGCCAAATTGAGGGACATTCTACAAAATAACTGGCCAGTATTCTTCAAAAATGTTAAGGTCAAGAAGAACAAAGAAAGGCTAAGGAACTGGTCCAAATTAACAGAGAATAAAGAGCCATGACAAGTAGATGCCACGTATGATCCTGGACAGAACTCTGAACCTGAACAAAACAATAGCTACAAAAGGCATTACTGGCACAATTCATGAAATTCTAAAATGAACCACGGAGTAGATAATAGTATTGTATCGACATTAAATTTTCTGATTTTCATAGCCTTATTGTCCTTAGAAAAATACACACCGAAGCTTTTAGAGGAAAAAAGTTATGCCTCCAGTCTATTCTTAAATGGTTCAAGGAAAAAAGGTGTGTGTGCGTGTGTGTGTGTGTATAATATATGATAAAGCAAAGGGGGCAAAATATAAACAATTGAGTCTGGATAAGGGATATACTTTTGTTGCAACTTTTCTGTAAGTTTGAAATTATAACAAAATTTAAAATTACAGTGAACACAAGGAATCTTTTTGGGTGATGAAAATATTCTAAAATTGAACTGTGGTGATGTTTGTACAACTAGATTTGTTAAACATCACTGAATAGTAAAAAAAAAAATTAATATAAAAGTTTACACACACACACACACCCTCGGATGGCTCCCCATTCCCCAGCCACATGGCCTGAACCTACCCGTTACTTTAATCTCCTCTCTCAGAACTCACCAGCACAAACGTTCACCCCACCAGCTGGATCTCCTTCCCAAACATACGGCACTCACTTCTGGATGCCCCCAGATTCCCTTGCCCTGGCTTCACTGCTCACTCACCTAATTCCTGCCCAACCTTCAAGGCCCAGTTCAAATCCCACCTCCCCATCACTGTAGGGATACATCTCCTCCTCCATGTCTCACTCCCATCTCCTCATCTCTAACATTGATGGAGTACTTTCTACGTGCCAACGTTATTCTAACCACGCTACATGGACAATTTCATTTGAACTCACAGCCCTACAAGGTAAATGCTACGTTGCTCCCATTTTACAGATGAGAAAATTGAGTCACTCATGAGTCAGCCAAGATCTCTCAGGTGGTAGTTGATGAAGGCGGGATTCAAACAGGGCCTTTCTCACAGCAAAGGCTGCGCTGGTTGCCACTGTGCTCTACGTCCCCATGGGCATCCTTACACATTTGTTCTTTCGCAGACAGACCTTTCTCCCCACCAGGCCGCAAGCTCCCAGAGGAGCGAGTCCATACCCTGGACCTCTGCAGACACTTCGCACACGGCAGGTGCCC
This sequence comes from Neophocaena asiaeorientalis asiaeorientalis, assembly GCF_003031525.2. NCBI lineage: Eukaryota > Metazoa > Chordata > Mammalia > Artiodactyla > Phocoenidae > Neophocaena > Neophocaena asiaeorientalis. The sequence continues at coordinate 982,875 of NW_020185331.1, forward strand.
AACAGCTGTTTGTCCACGGCAGGCTGGAATCCAGAGAGAAGGGGAGGGAGTCTCGAGCTCAAAAAACGGAGCCAATTCTCCACCCCGAGCACAGCCCAGCTCCCTGGCTACTGCCCAAGGCCCGGCCGTCATCTGCTCTGGGTAATAAGTATTTGTATGGCGATAATTACAGCATTTGGGAAGAAAATCCCATTAAGCAAGAGCCCTGCCGAGCTGCTAATGCCGGCACAGAACTGAGACAGCAGCTCCGCCAAGCTCCCGTCTGCTCCCAATAACGCGGGGGCTGCCTGTCCCCGCCGCCCTTCAGCCGGCCCCCAAAGAGCACAGCCGCCCCTGCTGGCAGCCGCGGGCAGCTTGGGCCACCGCAGCCAGCCCCCTGCCTCTGAGAGGGGGCACCGCGAAAGGGGCAGTCTCCTTGTGCCCCAAGGATCCCTGGGGATCCAGAGCGCCCAGTGGCTGCCTGATGAAGGAAGAGAGAGCAGGGCCGTGCTGGGATCCAGTCTTGAGTGGCACCCAAGTTCCTTTCACAGCCCTGCAATTCTCTGTCACCTTAATAACAAGAATAATACTACCATTTACTGGGCACTTGCTGTGTGCCAGGCCCAGTACAAAGTGCTTCTCCCAGCATCACCACATTTAATCCTTAGGACCGCCCTCTGAAGCAGGTCCTGTCATCATCCCCATTTTATGGGCAAGGAAATGGGGGCCTGAGAAGTCACACTTTCCTCCAGAGCACTTATCCCAGTTTGCAGTTACGTGATTCTCCTCCTATTGTGTCATTCATCTCCATCTCTCCTGCTGGACCAAAACTCGGAGAGAGAGGCGCGGTTTCCATTTCTGTGCGGGACTATTCATTCGGCACCATGCAGACCTTCAAGAGACAGCTATCTGTTGAATGAGTGAATTAAACCCCATACCTTGCCCAAGGTCCCCCCAGCTGCTGAATGGCAGAGAGGGGCTAAAAAGCCAAGCAGTCTGGCTCCAGAGCCATCCACCCTGCAGAGACTCCCCGCATGACACTGACCCGCGCCTTGTCTCCAAACCCTAAGGGACGCGGGACAGTCCAGGGAAGGAGCATTCTGAGAGCCAGACCCCAGCTTGCAGTCCGGCCAACACTCAAATGCTTGCCCCCCACCGCCCTCTCTCCTGCCCCACCTGAACCCTCAAGCCTTTAGCCTGAGCTTCTCAAATAGTAAAACTAAGAGTCACAAAGCATTTTCACACACATACAATGAGTGAATCCTGGCAAAAACCCTATGAGGTAGTAGGTATCACTCTCCCCAGAGGGAGAACACCCACCATGTGCCAAACACGCCTGCAGGCCCTCTACATGCATGCACTCACTTAGTCCTCACCATCAACCTGCAACCGTCATCCCCTTTTACAGATGGGGAAACTGGGTCTCAGGTCACATGGAGTGGCAGCACCGGGCTGTACCACCAGTCACTCAGAGCCCAGCAATAAGCCCAGTGTACCTGCTACTAGAGACACGAGCTTCACCAGGAGGCAACTCCCCCTGCACCACGTGTGTCTCTACTGCCGGAGCCCATCGAGTGCTGCTCAGAGAGCCCAGGCCGGCCAGGCCCCGGTGGCAGACGTGGCTTCTGTCTGGCCCTCTGACCCCTCTCACCACAGCCACCATCCAATCAATGTTTGGAATTCCAACCAGGCTCCCAGACAATCAGCCTGGGGGTGCCCTGGGCAGCCTTCCTTGGTCAAAACCACCCACCCGCATTGAACAGGGCCTCCAGACTCGGGGCTAAGCTGGGAGAAGGCATGGGCTTCCCAGGCCTCAGCAGCGGGCAGGGAGCTAGGGCAGTGGACAAACTGGCCAGGAGGCAAGGGGACATACCGAGGAAGGCAGGAGTGTAGGCCCCCATGGCCCAAAGAGCAGGAGAAAGTGCTGGACCTGGAGGCAAACAGAAGCCAGCAGGCCTCCCAGGGCCCTCTCTCCATCCTCAGGCCTCTCTCCTCTCTGCATCCTGCACCCACGAGGGGCATCCGCGGCAAGTCTGGAATACAAGTGTCCAGGGTGGAGGGGAGAAGTGGTGTCCACACACACTGCACTCTCTCATCACACTCTCCTAAACACTTTTTTAAATTAGAAAAAAAAAAAAAACCCAACTGAAAGGTCCTTGAGTGGAAGAAAAAACGATAGTGGCCATGGCTGGGCCCCTCTGAGTCTGGGCCCTGCAAAGAGACAAGCCCCCAGGCCTCCTCTACCACACTCCCAACCCTGCACTGGACTTCAGTTGTTCCACTGCAGTGAACTACTCAGCATCCCTTCCCCACCCGCCCAACAGCCCCACAGTCCCTCTGGCTGAACCAATTTCCTCAACAGCTCTGGAGCCTGCACAGCCTCTTCCCAGAAGGCCCTGCAGCAAACCAGTGACAATTTCTTCCCACTTGGGGAGACGGGCTGGACCCGGAGTTATGGAATATATGATCATAAAGTTGCTGGGCCTCACAGGCTGCCGGAGAAACTGCCCAGAAGACAAAAGGCGAACGAATGCACAGCTGCGGTCTATAAAAATTTCACAGCCTCGGAAGAAGCCACCGTTTCAGGCTCTGATACTGCACGACACCCATATTGATTAGAGAGAGCATATGCCACAGTTATTTTGAGCCTGCTCAAGGCCTCTTTTCAGGATGTTCTTTTCCTCTTCAAATGGCTCTTTCACGGCCTGCCTGTTGAAAAGGCAGGCTCCCTCTGCTTTCTCCAGCCTTTCCCAATCCAAGAAGTTTCGTACACAGCAAAGGTCAGACCTGATGACTTACCCCTGGATCTGAACCCTGAAGTCTCTAAAGGAAAAATCCAGATAGAGAAAGGCCTTCCTGACCCTTCCCAACCTTCCCAGTCTCAAATCCCATCACATTCCACTCCACAGCATGTTTCAGACCCAGGGCAAAGCTGGTCCATTCTCCCAGCAGGCCGGCCACACTCCCATCTTCAAACTTTTTGCTCCTGCATGCCCTGTCTGGGCTGCCTGCCCTCTCTACTTGGCAAAATCCGACCCAACCACTGTTGAGTCCCAAAGTACCTTCATAAAATGGTCCATCCTCTGGAAGCTCCTTCACCCCAGAAAAGGGCTTCTAATCCCAAAGCTTCCTCCCCACAGCCCCATTACACTGCCAGAGCTTACAGTTAGGTGCACCTGCCCGGTCCTCTCAACTGTACATCCCTTCAGGGCAGGGACTTGCTCACTCCCAGCTGGAGCCTCAGCACCCAGGGCAGTTACGGGCTCCACAAACACTTGCTGAATTAAGTAACAAGACTCTTCTCCTGATCCTATTATAATATTGGCTCTCAGCAAGCATCATAATGTACCAAGAACTTCCCATACATTACCTTTAGTCCTCACAAGAACCAGAGACCTTACGTATCAGCAGCCTCATTTTCCTGATAGAAAGCAACTAAGGCTCAGAGAAGTTAAGTCACTTGCCCAAGGTCACACAGCAAATAACTGACTTTATACCAAGAAATTTCACTTCCATCTCACTCTGATTGCAAAAGGGCTAGAGTTCATCAAAGTCAAAACAGATACTACCCTCAAAATTAAAGGTGGAGAGAGAGCAAGAAATGAAATGATTTCAAAATTCAGATCCAAAAGCAAAGGAGAGGGGCTAAAATTCTCAGACCTAGGCCGCTACCAGGGTAACAGCTGCAGGAGAAATGCCCCGAGGACAAGGCAAAGGAACAGAGATGAGGTCCGGAGGGAACATGGAGGGTGACCCTGCAGTCTCAGGGGTCCTTTAGACAGATTTCTGACCCTCCGTCCCTCTCCAGGGCCACACAGGATCCCCAAGGAATCTCTGTTTGTTCCAACTTCTCCCCATGCAGTGCCACAACACACACACACACACACACACACACACACACTGATTCCCATCTAGATTGCAAATTTTCCGAAACCTCCCAGGGAATTTTTCAGTCTCAGCCAAGAAGAGTCTGGGGCAAACGTGCTAATTGCTGACCTTGGTACGGAGTTTGATCCAGGAGACAGTTCTTCCCAGGGCCAGATTTCTGCCTGCTGAGAGTCATGAAAATATGCTCAAAAGTTCTCAAAATCTGTACGCCTTTCCTGAGAGCCACTGCAGGGACCCAGGAGTGTGAGAAGAAGGAGAAGGCAGATTTCAAAGGGGCCAGCAGCCTCCTCCGAAGTCCAGCTCAAAAATCCCCCAAGGCAGCCACCTCCGCAAGCGGCACAAAGGCCCTTCATGAGGGACTTCCCAAGTGGCGCAGTGGTTAAGAATCCGCCTGCCAATGCAGGGGACACGGGTTCAAGCCCTGGTCCGGGAAGATCCCACGTGCCACAGAGCGACTGAGCCCATGAGCCACAACTACTGAGCCTGCGCTCTAGAGCCTGTGAGCCACAACTAGCGAAGCCCATGGGCCTAGAGCCCATGCTCCGCAACAAGAGAAGCCACCACCATGAGAAGCCCTGCACCACAACAAGAGTAGCCCCCGCTCGCCGTAACTAGAGAAAGCCCACACGAAGCAACGAAGACCCAACGCAGCCAAAAAATAAATTAATAAATAATAAAAAATTTTGAATAAAAAAATAAAAGGCCCTGCATGAGACCAAAAATCTGCACACACAACCCATGTACACGGGCTCTCCCAGGCTCACACTGCTGAGGTGACACCACAGAGACCAGGAATTCATGCAGATACACATTCTGCAAGAGAATCTGGGAAAACAAATTATATATGTCTATAAACACACACACATGCTAATCCCACCCCCCCCCACACACACACACACATTCTACAAAATTTGGTGAGTCTAGAAAGGGCCAAGTTTTCTCAAGAATTTAGAAGTGAGTGACAACAGCGTAAGAGAAATGATGGTTTTTATGACTTATCATGGTCAATATCTTTAACCTCGTATCTCCCACTCCAAGCTCCCGACCTCTCAGCATTATTTATGGGCTCCTTGTCCAGGTCATAATCTACCCCTCTCTGTGTGCTGAATGTAACATACCCCAAGGCTCAAACCCAAATCCCTCAGGTCCACTGTCTGCCTGGGTTGGGGATGGCTGGATGTGTAGTAGGGGACAAATGCCTCACATCTGGAAGGAAAAAATTCTAAGACTCTGAGGCAAACAATGGGGAGAAAGGGGGAGACTAGGACCTTCAACTCCATCCCATCCTGCTGCCCATCACCAGCCTACAAGCCCTCAGAGCTCAAATGCACACCTCCCACTCAGAACACAGCCCAAGCCCCATGTGCCCAAACGGAGACATGGTGCCTGCTGAGTGTGAGCTTCCCTCCTGGGTGCCAGGAAGGCTTTCTGGCACCAATTCCCAGACACCCTGGAGAAATAAAGTGCTGGCGCAGTGGGAAGGCCTGCCGTGCTGAGCGCAGGATGCAGGTGTGAGGATGGGAGCTGGCAGCCCCGCGAGGGCCCTCTGAATCCCAAGAAAGGGAAACATTGGCGCTCCTGGCTCCTGGCTCGGGAAGGACCCTGGCAAGCACTGACTCATTTATTGGCTGCAGAGCCCAGGCCCCTACGGTCCTGCCCCCACCTTTAGCCCTGAATTGCATCGGGGTGGGAGGGCAACCTCGAGGCTCCCCGCGGGCTGCGGATGAGGGCCATACTCACAGGCGCTCCGTGTTCCGTGGAATGTTCTTGGGGACGGCCTGCAGCCCCGTGCCGTGGCAGTCCACAGTGGTGCCAGTGCAGGTGCAGAGGGCGGGGCACGCCGTGGCGCCCAGGCGCCACGCGGCTGCCCACAGCAGCAGCCAGAGCTCGGGCCGGACAAGCCCCGCCGAGGGCCCCCTCCAGGTCGTCAGCGTCATGGTGCCCGCACCGCGTCCCGCTTGCTTGCCAGACGGCAGGAGCCGCTTACCATCCCCGTCCGGGGTGGCCTCCAGGTGCAGTCCCGGGGCAGAGCCACCGAAGAGACCGCGGGTTTGTACGCTGCGCCTTTGAGGGCTGGGTGGCACCTTGCTCCTCCAAGCGACGGCGCCTGTGCGCGGACGAAGGGAGGGCGCCTCGGGCGGAGGGCGCTCGGCTCCTCTCCGGTTTCTCGCGGGCTGCGTCTCCCTCCCTCTCTCCAGCTCCCAACTGACTACTGGGAGGAGGAAAATGGGCAGGCCCCGCGCGCGCACGCACCCCGCGCGCGCACACACACACACACACACACACACACACACACACACACTCACACTCACACCCGCACGCTCGCTCCCACCCAGCAGTCATCCATCAAACGAAAAGCACACAACCAGAGCCAGACTCCTCCTCCCCTCCCCGCCCCCGCGTCCCGACGACCACTCGGCTGCCGCTGCTAGCAGCTTACACTTTCAAAGGTGGAACCTCCGAGAGCGGGCAGAGGCTGCGGGGGGAAGGGGAGCACACAGTTGGACCCGTCAGGTCGCGACCCTCTCCAGCTCTCTCTACACACACACACACACACGCACACACACAGAGCGAGGATGCGCACACTTAGACGCACGCACCCGGCTCCCGCAGTCCCAGCTGCTGGTCCAGAGAGGGGGGAGGGGATCTTATTTTGCTGCCTGGACCCCTTCCCCAGGCCACAGATACGCTCTCCCCGACGGCTGAAACGGTTCTAGGGCCCCACCAGACTTGCTTTTTCAATTCTTGGTGAAAGGAAGCCCCGAGCCCCAGGTGACCTCTCCAAGCCACCTACTTCACTTAGCCTGGGACCTTGAGGGTGGAACAAGAGCACTGGGCGGAGGGGGCTGGGGAGTGGGCGGTGCACCAAAGCCCTCGGCCCAGCAAGCCTCCTCCCTTCCCTCAACGCAGTCTCTGACAAGATGGCAGCAAGCCCACTTCTCCAAGGGGAGTGCGGAAGTTGACTCCCCCCAGAGTGATAGTGACCCTGATTTGAACAGTTGCACAGCCGGGAGATGTTATTTCTGCCCATCGGGCTACCCTGGCTTCCCAGAATATCAGTGGGGTTTGGAAATTCAGCAGATACCCTAGTGTGCTCACACCAGGGTTCCTCCATTTGTGACAGGTGAAAACAGATGAAAACGAATATTCAGTCCTGTCATGAAAGGACCACTGAGAAGACCAGGAAAGGGCTTGAAGAGAAGCACCACAGGCCACCCACATCAGACCCTGGGCTTTCACAGTCCTCTAGGCAGGCACTTTGCTCACTGTAAGACCGATATGGTCATGGGTGTGAACAGGAAATCCAGGTGGAGAGAGGATTGACCTCAACCCAAAAAAGATAAGGACCTCTGCCAAATCAAGGAGAGCTGTGGTTTGTTGGTACCATAGGACCCATACATTGTTTGTCCATCAGTTGGGGCCCCTGTCAAGGTTGCTTAGAGCCCAGCAAGAAGAGTAGTTGAACAGGTCAAGAAGCACTTCGAAGTCAGAAAGAGAAAAACAAATACCGTATGCTAACGCATATATGGAAACTAAAAAAGCAGTACTGATGAGCCTAGTGGCAGGGCAGGAATAAAGACGCAGATGTAGAGAACAGACTTGAGGACACGGAGAGGGGGAAGGGTAAGCTGGGATGAAGTGAGAGAGTAGCATGGACATATACACACTACCAAATGTGAAATGGATGGCTAGTGGAAGCTGCTGCATAGCACAGGGAGATCAGCTCGATCTTTTCTTTGTGACGACCTAGAGGGGTGGGATAGGGAGGGTGGGAGGGAAGCTCAAGAGGGAGGGGATATGGGGATATATGTATACATACGGCTCTTCACTTTGTTGTACAGTAGAAACTGACACAACATTGTGAAGCAATTATACTCCAATAAAGATGTGAAAAATATAAAATAAAAACTTTTGGGAAGATGGAAAAAAAAAAAAGAAGCACTTCCCCTCACAGGTGGTGGCTACCTGGGTTTCTCCTTGGGAAAAAAACCAGAAGGAAAAGGTGGCTGGTCCAGGAGGTGCCAGGGGTAAGCACAGCACACTACAGTCTGTCAGAGCTGGTGATGTGGTACTGAAAGACCCCACAAGATTAAAGCTTCCTCACCCACCAGGTACCAAAAGCCTCAGGGGTTTTCTTCATTTTTCTTTTCCATCTTGATGAAAAATTTGCAGTGTCTCTACTGTCATAAACAGATAGAACCGGGGCCAGTACGTCATAACTAATGTGGCTGATTTTATGGGCTTCTGACAGTTCTTTTGAAAGTTTTCACAGTTTTATCTATGACCTCTAACTAGGGCCATGGGTCCTGGAGCACCAATTCAATGACAGTTCAGGGGGAGGGGGCTTTCTCAGGAGTCCCTGTGCGGTGTGATCTTAGGGAACCCTTCTACAAGTCAAGCCAGGGCTGCCTGCCGTCTACAAGGGCCTCCTCTCCCCTCTCCTTCACGAATTCCTTCTGCCCCGCCACTCCACAGGGCGCTCAGCCCCTTTCCTCTCCTTGGTCCTCCCCAGCTGCCTCAGGCGGAGTTAAGTCCCTGAGCCTGCTGCTCTGTTTATCCCCTCTTAGCTGGAGCTCTGTTTACACATGTGGCTCCTTCCCTGACCCTCCTCCTGGGGCAAAGCCTTCCCCCACTCCCCACCCCTCACGGCTTCCTCATCTCCTCACTTTGGCACTTAACCCAGCACCTGGCATTTAATAGGCCTGTCACAGCCAGCACTCAGACCGTCGAAGGCATCTGGTCTCCAACCTTCGGCTCCAGCGGTGCCTCCCTGGCCCCATGACCTCAGAGGGCTCCTCGGAAGCCAGGACCCATGTGGGGAGGACGAGAGTGTTGATTAATGGGCAACATGCCCTGGGGGCTTCAGACTGGCTGGGGGGAGGAGAAGCAAGAGGAACAGAATAGGATGGACAGTGAGTCCCAAGCAGGCCTTGAGCCAAATTGTCACCGCCTGGCAAGGCCTGGCCTTTCCTTTAAAGGGGAGAAGGAAGGAGGGCTCCTCAGAGCCAGGACAAAGACTCCCCCTGCCAACCCATCATGGGAGGCCCCAGCAGCCGGGCAGCTCCCCAACTTGGCTCCCGTCCCCAGTTCCTCCACCCCAGAACCTGGCCGGCTCCCCGACTGGGGAAGCAGATCACCATGAATGAACGCAGCTCATTAACGTTCCCAGCACATTTCCTCCTTAAACAGCCACCTGACCAGCAACACCCCTGCCATCCCACCCCCCTTGCTTTTTCAGCTTCCTCTCGCATGCCCCTCCCTCTGTTGGATCTCCCTACCCCCTGCCTACAGCCGGGCCACCTGCTCCCTCTGCACGGGTGGGGAAGAGGCAAGCCTGTCGCACTGCTTCTGCCAGGAAGGCCCCTCCAAGCCCCGCTCTGCCCACTGGCCACCAGCAGGGCGACCCCCCAGGGGAAACTTGGGGCTCCAAGCCAGGGGTGTGAGCCCCCTCTGCATCCCCTCAGCGTCACATGCTCAGGACTTGAGGAGCCCCTCCTGCCTGTGACTCAGGGAGAAAATGCCCTCCTTCCAGCCTTCTGTACCACCAGCCCCTCTGGAGCGCAAGAAGGTGGAGAGCCTGCGTGAGGCTCACCTTGGTTTGGATTTCCAAACTACACAAGGCAAGAATGAGACAGAATGCCTGCTATTTGAGCATTCATTGAACACCATTTATTGACTATCTATGTACTATGTACATTGTACTGGGACTCAGCAATTCAACAGGGAATACGAATGGCCCCACAGTGAGCTGACGGTCCAGCAGGGGAACAGAAAGAAAACCCCACTCAGCATGATAAGTTTGGTAACGGGGAATGCGGAAGTGCAGAGAAGCCAGAGTGTAGGACACGGGGTAAGGCTGGAAGACTCCCTGGAAGAAGAGGCAGTTGAGCTTAGTTTTGAAGGATAAATTGGCATTGGCGGGCAACAAAGAGGAAGAAAGGCCTTCTGGCCAAAGAGAACTGCGAGAGGTAAGGCACACAAACAGCAGCAGCATCTCAGTGGCTGAGTTGCAGCAAGTTCTGTAAGGCTGGTGCACGGCAGGGGGTTCAGGTGGGGAGTGATGGCAAGAGGTCAGAGAGCTGATGCGGGCACATCCCAGAGGCCCTGGTGCAGCCATTCTCTGGTTTATTGGGCTTTCAGAATCTCCTGGCCTGTCCCTGTGCCCAAGCACAGGCCTATATATGTGTGTGCTTGGAATGCACTATCCCTCAAATGAGAGACAGTGGCTTCCAGGGAGGGGACTGGGTAGTGGTGGGGGGATAGTTTCAGCACATGTCATTGTTGTTGTTGTTTTCCTACTGTTTGGATTTGTTTACCTGTGTAGTATGACCTAACCCCCCATTACCACCTATACATTGTTTTAATCCCCGGGGATGCTTATTATAAACACCTATTCCTAGGGGCCACCCAAGCCTTTAATCAGCATCTTCACTGTTAGCAAGCTGGAGGGTGAGGCAGTATGATGCTGACGCAGGTGGTTCCAGAAACCATGCTCTAAGAATCAAGGCCTAGTGTGCTGAGTTAATGAGTTTGCACTTGGACCTGAAAACTCTGGGGAGCCATTGAAGGAAGGGGCCTGGCAGGAACAAAAGGTCTGAGGCTTGCCTGCCTCCCTCCTCCTCTCCAGCTTCCACACGCTTTTAGTGAGGATGAGACACATCAAAGAGGAAGATAGCCACAGGGGAATGGACAGGGACAACTGGAGCCAGGTGACACTGGTTACACTAGCTTCAATCGCAAGATGCCAGAGCTGGAAAGAGATTAATAAATGATCAAATCCAAACACCACTGACCAGCTGGTGGCCCAGAGGCAACCAGCCTAACCTCACAAAGGAGTTGCAGGGGTGAGCCGTGAATGAGGCTGGATCTTGCTCTGCTAGGCCCACACCTGGGTAGAACCCAGCATCCACTCCATCCTGGGCTCTCCTCCTGACCCTGTCACTCTCACAGGGACTGAGGAAGCAGGAGTCCCTGGAAGGTCATAGCAGCAGAACTCAGGATATTTTAGCTTTCATCTCTAACCCCCTTGATGTACTCAAGTTTGAAGGAGGCTGGACCACTTCAGGCTGTCAATGACAAAGCCTGAAGCTGGGAAACACTCCTAGACTTAAGATCAGTGGCCTTTATAGAAGCCACCATATGCATCCAGGACAGCTCTGGCAGGTGAGAAGCACCGGGGGCAAGAGAGAAGCAAAGCGGGGAGGGGAAGAGGGAAGAGGAGAGAAAAGGGGGAGCAGGGTGAGAGTCCGTGCAGACAGCAGTTTGCTCACTCACTCATCAAACATTGATCGCTCGCCAACTGTGAGCCAGGCTTCGGGAATATAAGAGATTTTCGCTTGGGGTTCATCGGGCTTCTTGTATCTGGTTCATAGTTTTTATCAAATGTGAAAAGTTTTTAGCCATTGTTTCTTCAAAAGTTTTTATATTCCCCTCCTCTCTTTTCTCTCCTTTGGGGACCCCACTGACACACATATTAGGCCACTTGAGGTTGTCCAATAGCTCACTGATGCTATGGTCATTTTTTTTTTCTTTTTTGTTTTTTGCGTTACGCGGGCCTCTCACTGCCGTGGCCTCTCCCGCTGCAGATCACAGGCTCCAGACGCGCAGGCTCAGCGGCCATGGCTCACGGGCCCAGCCGCTCCGCGGCATGTGGGATCTTCCCGGACCGGGGCACGAACCCGTGTCCCCTGCATCGGCAGGCGGACTCTCAACCACTGCGCCACCAGGGAAGCCCTCCGGTCATTTTTTTTTAGCCTGATTTTTCTCTGTGTTTCATCTTGGTGAGTTTCCTTTGCTGTGCTTTCACGTTCGTTATCTTTTTTTTGGCGCTGACTAACCTGCTGTTACTCCCATCTAGAACAATTTTTATCCATGACATTGTGGTCTTCGTATCTAGAAGATCTATTTGCGTCTTTCTTTTATCATCCATGTATCTTCTCATGTTTCCCTCTACCTTCTCGAGCATATGGAATACAGTCATAATAGCTCTATCTGTGAATTCTATTATCGGTATCATTTCTGGGTCAGTTTTGATTGATTCCTTTTTCTCTTCATTTTGGGCCATATTTTCCTACTACTGTGTATCCTGGGAATTGCAGACTGAATGCCAGACATTGTGGATTTTACCTTGTAGGGTGCTGGATAGTCTTGTATTTTTAAAAGCTAGTGTTGGGCTTTTTTCCAGAACAGAGTCAAGTTACTTGGGAACAATCTGATCTTTTGAGGCTTGCTTTGAAGCTTCTGAAGGCAAGACCAGAGTAGTCTTTAGTCTAGGGCTGATTTCCCCACTACTGAGGCAACACTCTCTGAATACTCTACCCAATGCCCTGTGAATTTGGCGGCTTTCTGCTCTGGCTGGCATGAACACCAATTCTGTGGGAGCTCCAAGGATGGTTCTGCACTGGGGGTGGGATGGGGCACCACAGGGAGGAACCATCTGGAAATCCCTGGTCGCTCTCTCTCGCTCTCTCTCTCTGTGCAGCCATTTCCTCCCCCCTCTCCCCTGAGAACTCTAGCCCCCTCGGCCTCCCGAACTCTCCCCTTCGACTCTGCCAGGTTCCACCTGGGTGCCCCTCTTGCTCTGTGGCCTGGAAACCCTCTCCGGGCTGTAAGCTAGGGGACAATTATCACCACACTCGTTTTCCCTCTTAAAGGAATCATCATCCCATAAGACCAGTTGTCCAATATCCAAAAGCGGTTGTTTCATATATTTTTGTCTGGCTCTTTAGTTGTTTAAGGTGAGATGGTAAGTTTGGCCCATTGCTCCCTCTCGACCAGAAACAGAAGTTTGTGAGAGACTTTTAGCAATCCTCTGTACCCTCCAAACACTTCCAGTGTGATGTGGAGAGAGACGCAAACAATCACATGATTCTGACGAGTGCCCTGAACTGGCCAGAGAGGAAGTGGCCTCAGCCTCGAGGGGCTTCTTTCAGTTGAAGAAGCACCTCCCACCCTCTGTGCGTGACAGTCCCTACGCTGGATGCCCTTCCTGTCATTCTCAGCCTGACTGGGTCCTCCTCATCCTAAGCAGCACCTCCTCAGGGAAGCCCTCCCTGAGCCGCTTAGGGGTTAGGTCAGCCCCTGCCCTGTCGTGTGATCTCCTGGCTCCCTGCACCTCCCCTCAGAGCACGAAACTGTCATTTGTAATTACTTGTTTATCTATCTCTCCTCCCGCCTGGGCTGAAGCGACAGGTTTGCATCTATCTTGTTCCCTAATGCCTGTTCAGGGCCTGGCACATGGAAAATGTGGGGAATAAGTATTTTTTACTAAAGTGTAGGGGCGTCATTCTGGAGAGGGGGGATCTTGAGAATAAAGGTGCAGAAAAGGCAGGCCTCCAAAGTCGGAGCAATGAAGAGGCACATTTGTTCCTTGGGGTGGCACAAGATGGAGTGGTGGGGAAAGAGTAGGATGCTGAGGGATGGGAGGCCAGGCTGAGACCCTGGGATGTTATCCTGGGGGCATACATGAGCCAGTGGGCAGCTGCAAATGGTCAGTACATGACACAGGTTGGGTTCCCTGGGAAGAGCCTCTGGGTTGGAGAGGAGCTTGCAGAGTATTTATTAGGGAATGCTCTCAGGGTCGCTGCCGTGGGAGGGAGGGGAAAGGGCATGGTCGGGCAGAGGGCAATGCTGAGCTGTGATGCTGTTTCAATGGCAGCTTTACAGGAAGTACTGAAGATGAGATGAACCTCTGGAGCTGTTCCAAATGTGGCAAGAGTGCTGGGCCTTTATCCAATGGCATTGACCAGACTGGACGAGGGCTGCCCCTGGAAGGAGGTGTAACCTTGGGTAAGGCAGTATTCTTCAGCTAAGGGCGAGGGCTGACAGCTGATGGCCATCCTTGGGCAACTCCTCCAGCAGCTGGGGGATAAGTCCTTCATTTCTGGAGGCAGATCCAGGCACTGCACTGCAGCATCCACCACTCCACCTGTACCAGTAGCATTTATGGGGCAGTAGGGGGCCGAGGGGAGCCCACAAGAGGGACAGCTAACTTAAGAGGCCAAGGAAGACTTCCAGTACTGAATAAAAGCAAAGATCTAAAGGATGACTAGGAATTAGCCAGGCCAGCAGAAGTGAGGGAAGAGTGTTCCAGACAGAGGGAAAAGAGTAGGAGACGGCCCAGAAGCAAGAACAGGCACAGGACGCTTTGGCACGATTGGAAGAAGATTTTTCAAGAGGGCGATGAGACTGGGGTGGTAGTCTAGCAGAGGCAGATCCAAAAGGGCTGAGTAAATCTGTTAAGGAATTGGGCTGAATCCTGAGGGGACTTGGAAGCCACCTGGGGGCGTTAAACAGAGGAGTGAGATATGATTGCTTTTCTCTCCTCTGCTAGTCCTCTGATTCAGCCACTTCTGCCTCCTGTGGCATATGGGAGAGAGAAGGCCTTGTTTGGAAGCACATCGTAAACCCTAAACACCCACATGAGAAGGAGGAGGCAGCCTTCTCTATTGGAGCCAGGCTGCAGTCCTCCAAAGTCCAAGAAAATGACAAAAATTGGCATCTGGGAGCTCATTAATCCCCTCGTGTCTTGGAGGCCTCATCTGTAAAGAATAATCCTAATAGCTAACACTTCCATTGTGCCTATAAATTCCAAGGGCTTATATTTCAAGAGCTTTGCATACTAAATCATTTAATCCTCCCAACAAACTTATGAGGTAGGTACTATTTTTACAAATGAGGATGTCAAAAGCACAGAGAGGTTTAGAGACTTACCCAAGGTCACACAGCACATGGGTGGCAGAGGTGTGATGTAAAATGGGGATAAGATCCACCTCCTAAAGAGGGTGTGGGAATTAATGGAAAGTACCTACAAAAGTGTCTTATGCTGTCCTGGCATGTGGAAAGTGTGTTCTTTTCAAAAACACCCAAAACTCGTAAGAGTTTTAGGTTAGGGAAAAGGTCTGTCTAGAGAAAATTCCTTCGACAAACACTATATAATTGATTTTGTAGGACTGCCTTCTCTCCTTTTTCCTCAGCTCCTTCTGCAAATGATGCTTTCTGGGTCTGCCTAGCAATGTAACCGACACAAAGTCCAGATATTCTTCGAGCTTTCCTTGTCTTCATAGACCATGGGTGGGGTCTTCTAATCTCAAATGTAGTAATCCTTCTCAAACTGAACAAAAACCTAAGTTCAGCAGCTCATAGCCTAAAAACATTAAATGCATTTCATTGTAAATCTAATTTCTTTTTTAAAAAACACCAAAATGGTAACATCATTAGAATTATAGGTGATTTTTAACCTCTTCCTTTATACTCTTCTCTATTTCCCACATTTTCTACAATAAACAGCCTATAAGCAAAAAATTTAAACATTATTTTATAAATAAAAATGTAATTACTGGGCTTCCCTGGTGGCGCAGTGGTTGAGAGTCCGCCTGCCGATGCAGGGGACACGGGTTCGTGCCCCGGTCCGGGAAGATCCCACGTGCCACGGAGCGGCTGGGCCCGTGAGCCATGGCCGCTAAGCCTGTGCGTCCGGAGCCTGTGCTCCACAGTGGGAGAGGCCGCAACAGTGAGAGGCCCGCGTATCGCAAAAAAAAAAAAAAATGTAATTACTAAATCTGTAATTATTGCCTGAATAAAATTACCACTAAGCTTAATATACCAAGTCGAATGATTTTATGAGCAAATAAATGCTAAATAACACATTTTACGTTTCTGCACTGACAGAGCTGCTATAGATCTGCAGAGGGTGCTTAAAAAATAAGTGATGTCTTGTATGAAATATCTAGAACAGGCAAATTCATAGAAACAGACAGCAGACTAGAGGTTACCAGGGGCCAGAGGGAGCGGGGACGGGAAGTTACTGCTTACTAGGCAGTTTCCGTTTGGAGGGAAGAAAAGTTTTGGAAATAGTGGTGATAGTTGTGCAGCATTATGGGTATAATTAATACCACTGAATTGTACACTTTAAAAATGGTTAAAATGGCATTTTAAACAATTTTTATATATTTACCACAACAAAAAATAAGTTATGGCTCAGTTAAGGGAGAAGATGTGGCCCAGAATGCCCTGTCCTCCCGCTGGTCCTTGTCTCCTGCTGCCCAGGATGGGCCCAATAACTGATAAAAACGATAATGATCACTAACAGGGACTGCCACCCAGAGATTAAATAACTTGCTCACCATAGATCACCCACAGGGTAGGGGATTTGGACTTGAACGCAGGCAATCTGACTCCAGATGTCACACCTTTAACCACTTCTCTGCACCCCACCTGACAGCACTATCTGCTGTACATGACATGAATCATCGGCAGGTAACCCTGCAGGGGAGGTGCTGTTATCCCTACGTACAGACAGAATCCGAGGCTTAGAGCGAGCTGCTTCCTGGGTTACCCAGCTGGGTGCGGGAGCGGGGGCAAGGCTGCATTCTCAACCCCCGGCCGGTGGGTGGGCTCGTGTCTGCAACGGCCAGACGACGGTGTAAAGGACCCATTGCGAGTGGAAACAACCTGCGCGGTATTTAAACTGTGAGGGACTAGGGGAGGGGGAGTAGGAAAGGCTTGAAGGGGTTTTCAGGGAGGGCAGGACAATTTTTTAAACTGATTTAGGCTGCTTTGCGCTTCTGCCAAGCCAGTTTGTGTCCTTGGAGGGTCTCTCAGCGTCTTCAGTGAACATTTTTCAACTGGCCTGGGCTGGCCGGGGCAGTGGCCTGGCACCTAGGGTCCTGGGAGGGCTCAGAGACACTTGCCCCCTTTGGGCTCTGCCTGGCGGGAAGCGCATGGGGCGCTGCCGTGGGTTCCCAGGGCAGAGAGAAGGGCGAGGGAGGCGGGACGTGCAAGGGTGGGGTGGGGCCGTCTGGCCCGGCGCCTGAGGGTGGGGACGTCTGCTAAGCGGGTCTCGGAGCAAAGCGAAACCAACGGCTTTTGTTGGATCCAGCAGAACAGCGCCTCTGGACGAACGGGGGTGGGAGCGGGCGGCACAGAGCCCCTCTGGGAGATTTGAGGCACCATCTGCGTGAGACTGAGGGCACACTTGCACCCAGGCAAGCTCCGGGTTGGTCCAGCTCTATGAATAAGTCTAGCAGCCCAGCCATTCTGTCCTGTTTCCCTCGGTGGGGACAGATGCATAGCACTGCAGCATAGCACAGTGTAACACTTCTCCAGAGATAAGCATTGCAATGCCCCCATTTTACAGGTAAGGAAGTAGAGGAGAAGTAAGGGACCCAGGTCACGAGCTGATGGGGACAGGGGAGAAATGCCCTCTCCTTACCTCACCACAATTTGTATATTGAGAGTGTGTCTGCCTTCCCGCCTATCTAATCAGCTTTCGTGCCATTCATGTTTACAGTCTAGCACCCACCCCGGTACCTGGAACTTAGTAAATGCTCAATAAATGTTTGTGAAATTAAGATGAACTGGGATAAGAAACTGAGGTCCTCAGTCTTTGAGGAAAGACAAAATTTATAAATCCAGGAATAATAACAGTTGTTCCCAGCCAGAGCAGCTCGAGTCTGGATAAATAGACCCGACCCAGCTGTCTGGAGAGGGTCACCCAGGCAGCTCCACTCCTTTTTGCAGTGAAAATAAGTTCTGCTGCCTCCAGCTGCCCACCCCCAGGGGCTTCGGGTGAGAAAATCACCTGAGGGCTTTGCCTTAAAACCTTAGAGTTGGAAGGAAACTTCCATAGCCTCTATTTCAGTCTATGTAATGTTTTCTTAAATTATTTTCATTAAGTTCATTCAATTCATATTTATGTGCATCCACCATGAACAAGGCCCTGTATTACTGAAACAAGAAGTGTGATCCTTGTTAAAATTAGAAGCAAGTTTATAAGTCAGGAGTTTTCTACAGCCGGAAGTATTTAGTCAGCAAACACAAGCCTTCAATACAAACTGTACATACAGCAGCAATTATTTCAAAAAAAACAAAGAGCTAAGGTTAAAGATGCCATTTTTTTTTAGAGAAATTATTTGCTTCTGAATGGGAAAAAACAGTTTCTAGGCACAGAGAAATGATCAGTGGAGTAGGGAGGTATCTCAAGCCTTTTATAGACAAGGTCAGCTCTAGGACAACTAACCGGGAGCTGAAGATTTGACATGTGGCAAAACAAGCCTAGACAAATCCCTGAAAAATCAGGAAAGAATTAGAGGGAATTCAAGAATTATTCAAGCCTGCAGAAAACAAAGCTCAATTAAGTAATTGAAAATAGGAAATATTGCAAAAATATGAAAATAGTGAAAGGTTAGAGGATGAGCTGCCTGGTTGTATGGGTGTTGCTTTTCTTTAAGTCTTGCTCCTGATATCATACCTCAGAGTCAGAGTCTGAGTTCAACAGCTCCCTGAGGGAGACTGTTCATATTTGATGCAATTCAGTGCTTTGTGAGTAGAAATACAGCTAAACATTCATGTACCCTATGATCCAGTAAGTTCTCTCCTGGAGATATAGATATAGATTACTGTCTTAGCTTTGGCAGCTATAACAAAATACAGTAGACTGGATAGACTGGGTGGCTTGAACAAGGCATTTTTTTCTCACAGTTCTGGAGGCTGGGAAGTCCAAGTGCAAGTGGTAGAAGGGCAGGTCCCTCTTCCTGGCTGCCTTCCTGCAGTATCTTCACATGGCAAATAAGAAGGTCTGGTGTCTCTTCCACTTCTTGTGAGGACACTAATCCCATCTTGGGGGCTCCACCCTTATGACCTCATCTAAACCTAAGTGCCTTCCAAAGTCTCCACCTCCTAATACCATCACATTAGGGGTTAGATCTTCAACACATGAATTTGGGGGGACACAAATGTTCAGTCCATAACAATACCTAACAAAAATGAAGGGTGTAGTCCACCAAACAATGTATACAAGAATATTTATAGCAGCCTCATTCATAATAGCCCAAGCTTGGAAATGACTCAAACATTCAGCAACAGAATGGATAAATACATTGTGGTGGATCCACACAATGGAATAATGAGCAAGAACAAACCACACGGAAACATGAATGAATCACACGGGCATTATGCTGAGTGAATGAAGGTAGATACATGAATACATAATGTTTAACTCAATTTACATGAAGCAAAACACAAGCAAAACTAATCAATGGTGATAGAAATCAAAATAATGGTTGTGTTTGAGAGAACAGTGACGAAAAGGGGCATAACAGAGACTCTGGGCTTCTAGAAATATTCTGTATTTTGATCTAAGTGGTGGTAGTGTGCGTGTGCGTGTGCGTGTGTGTGTGTGTGTGTAAAAATACACCAAGTTGGGACTTCCCTGGTGGCGCAGTGGTTAAGAATCTGCCCACCAATGCAGGGGACACGGGTTCAAGCCCTGGTCCGGGAAGATTCCACATGCTGCAGAACAACTAAGCCCGTGTGCCACAACTACTGAAGCCCGCGCACCTAGAGCCCATGCTCCACAACAAGAGAAACCACTGCAATGAGAGGTCTGAACACCACAACGAAGGGTAGCCCCCACTCACCACAACTAGAGAAAGCCCATGCGCAGCAACGAAGATCCAGCGCAGCTATAAATAAATAAATAAATAAACTTTAAAAAAAAGAAACACCAAATTATACACTTAAAATTGTGCTCTTTCTGAAGGTTATACCCTAATAAAAAAAAATCATTGCTATCAGGGATGACAAGTACATGGTGGGCTTGCCCATTAATTGTCCATTAATATTAATTAACCACCATACACAACGAAGGGTAGCCCCCACTCACCACAACTAGAGAAAGCCCATGCGCAGCAACGAAGATCCAGCGCAGCTATAAATAAATAAATAAATAAACTTTAAAAAAAAGAAACACCAAATTATACACTTAAAATTGTGCTCTTTCTGAAGGTTATACCCTAATAAAAAAAAATCATTGCTATCAGGGATGACAAGTACATGGTGGGCTTGCCCATTAATTGTCCATTAATATTAATTAACCACCATACTCCTTTTCGTTGAGCTCAGCACCAGAACCATTCTCAAGTCAGCACTCCAGCCAGTCTGCTTTGAGACAAAAACAACTGATGCTCCTTCATGTATACACAAGTATCTTAATTAAGAGAGAAAGTTTGATGCTATCATCTTCAATTTGCTTCTCCACACTTTGGGGAAGTCTGGTGGCAGGCTCCCTAAATTCCAGGCTCAGTTCCCAGGAGAAAGTGGCTTTGGAAGAGCAGATTTGGAAGCTGGAGAATGAGGGTGTGAGGGGCACACAACTGGGAGGAAGCCCCCTGACTGAGGGCTGGGGGATTAACTCAGTACCACAGGTTAACAGTGGGGCCCAGCCAAGGCGAGAATTTGACTGAGGCCCACTTTCTACCACATAGAACAAACTGGTCTTTCTCTACTAGCAGAGAATGAAGGAAGAGGAGGGAGGGAAAGGCTGGACTGCAGAAAATAACACCCTCTTGATTTACCCAAGGTCCTCTGGCAGCTGGAAACGTAGCCGCCATGTCAGCAACCACCCCAGCTCATCTATGTATTTTCAGGGATGCTAACTCTTCCTGTTCACTCTTCACAGCTTACAAAATCTTCTGCATCCTCTATCACACAACCACGTGATCCGGACAAAGTGGAAATACCTCCCCTCCCCCTGGCATTTGAGGTTTTAAAACTGAGGTTCAAAATGCTGGAGAGGGTGTGGAGAAAAGGGAACCCTCCTACACTGCTGGTGGGAATGTAAATTGGTGCAGCCACTATGGAAAACAGTGTGGAAGTCTCTTAAAAAACTAAAAATAGCACCTGTCACATGCAGCACGTTCGTGGGGAACCTGGTGCAAAACCATTTGTAGACGATCTGCTTCTGGGTCAGGGTTTCATACGTAGCAGAGCAGCTCCCTTGCTGTGAGCTATTGAAAGTCATCCCTCAATACAGGGTTTGTTAAAAAAAGGGAGGGGGGGTGAATTTTTTAAAAACTAAAAGTAGAGTTACCATATGATCCGGCAATCCCACTTCAGGGAATATATTCAGAGAAAACTATAATTCGAAAAGATACATGCAACCCAATGTTCATAGCAGCACTTGGAAACAACCTAAATGTCCATCAACAGATAAATGGATAAAGATGATATGGTAGATATATATAATGGAATATTACTCAGCCATAAAAGAGAATGAAGTAATGCCACTTTCAGCAACATGGATGGACCTAGAGATTATCATACTAAGTGAAGTAAGTCAGAAAGAGAAAGATAAATGTCATATAATATCACTTATGTGTGGAATCTAAAATACAACACAAATGAATTTATTTACGAAACAGAAACAGACTCACAGACATAGAAAACAAAGGGGAAAGGGGGTGGGGAGGGATAAATTAGGAGTTTGGGATTAGCAGATACAAACTACTATATATAAAATTAATAAACAACAAGGTCTTACTGTATAGCACAGGGAACTATAATAAACCATAATGGAAAAGAATATGAAAAAGAAAATGCATATATATGTATAAGTGAATCGCTCTGCTATACACCAGAAACTAACACAACATTGTAAATCAACTATACTTCAATTTTAAAAACTTAATTAATTAACTAAAAGAACAATGATAAAGACAAAAAAAAACAAACCCTGAGGTTCAGAGATATTGTGTAATTCATAGACACCCTGCTAACCAAGTTACAGATTCAAGATTGAAACCCAGGCCTGCCTTACCCCCAACCCAGGCTCCTTCAGTTTGAGTTTTTATTTTTCATCAAAGCTATACATGCACAAAAATGCTCATATTCAGGGACTTCCCTGGTGACGCAGTGGTTAAGAATCCACCTGCCAATACAGGGCACACGGGTTCGAGCCATGGTCCAGGAAGATCCCACATGCTGCAGAGCAACTAACTCCATGTGCCACAACTACTGAGCCTGCGCTCTAGAGCCCGCGAGCCACAACTACTGAGCCCGTGTGCCACAACTACTGAGCCCACGCGCCTAGAGCCCTTGCTCTGAAACAAGAGAAGCCACTGCAATGAGAAGCCCGCACACCACAACAGAGTAGCCCCCGCTCACCACAACTAAAGAAAAGCCCACGTGCAGCAACAAAGACCCAACCCAGCCCAAAAATAAATAAATAAATAATAAATAAATTTATTTTTTAAAAAAGGTGGAATGCTTCTAGAAGATTTGTTATGAAAATAGCAGGTCCCGCACCTCCCGCCCTGTTTGCCTTCCTTGGAGCCAACAACCTTGACCTCTTCAAGCTGATTGATTTGGAATTTATGTCCATAATGTATGGAAAATGGGTTCACACCATGTTGAATCACTGTGGGGTTTCAGCACACTGAGAGCACAGAGAAGATCCTACAAGCTTCCAGAAAGAGTAGACATAATGTCACCTACAAAGAGCTGGAAATTCGAATGGCCTTGATCCTGTCAACGGCAACACTGACGCACAGAAGGCAGTGAAAAATACCTTCAAAATTCTCGATGAAAATGATCCTCAACTTAGAATTCTATACACAGCCAAACTATCAATCAAATGTGAGGGTAAAATAAAGACATTTTCAGATATTAAAGGTCTCAAAATATTGACTTTTCCTGTACCTGTTCCCAAGAAGCTTGTAGAGAATACCCAATCCCTTACAAGTCACCTTGCATTTTACTGTTAGTCCTTTTCTGTTTTCCCTACTCTTATAGGTCTTAACACCTTTAAAAAATCCTTTTTCTGTCAGTTTAATAGGATTTTAAGAGAGAAAAATCAGGCGGACTCAATCAATTACCATTACCCAGAAGTTCTCTGCTCTTATTCATTTTCATAAGCAATAAACACTTTTTCAAACAAAATCTTATGCAAAAGACAAATATCTAAGACACATGAAAGCCATACATATTGCACTGGTTGTAGCATGGTTTCTCTCCATTGGCTAACTGTTAAGAAAGTTGCTGCAGCTAATTAATGGAAAAGGAATGATCGAATTAGAACAACACTATTTTGTACCCATAAATTAATTAATGGATCTAGGCATTGTGTATCAGCTGCTGTTAACATCACCCCTACAGCACACACACAAAATGATAATGAGACATTGTGTGTCTTTTGATGAGAGAACATGCCACCACCTGGAGTTGCCAAAAAGTCAAAACCTGAATCGATCAAGCCTCTGGATCCAGCTATCAATTTACTAGAAATACAGAGGACAGAAGGACACACTGAACTGCATCATCAGTGTGCACTCCGCAAAATCCAGACTGGGCAACATCGACTGTTCGAATGCCCTGGGTTCCTCAACATATAAATTAAAAGAGGGAAAAAAGGGATGGAGGAAGAATCTTTGGATTAAAAGAGATTTAAAAGATATATCAAATAAGAAAGTGGGTAAGTGCACACCCATGTTCATAGCAGCACTATTCACAATAGCCAAGAGGTGGCAACCACTCAAATGTCCATCAACGGACAAATGAATAAACAAAATGCTGCACAGACGTATAATGGAATGTTATTCAGCCTTAAAAAGGAAAGAAATTTTGACACACACTACAACATGGATGAACCTTGAGGACATTATACTAAATGAAATAAGCCAGTCACAAAAGGACAAACACTATGATTCCTCTTGTATGAGGTACCCAGAGTAGTCAAATTCAGAGAAAGAAGGTAGAATGGAAGTTACCGGGGGGCGGGGGGTGGGGAGAAACTTGTTGTTAAGCGGGTAAGGGGTTTCAGTTTTGCAAGATGAAAAATTCTAGAGATTTGTTGCACAACGATGTGAATACACTTAACACTGGTGAACTGCATACCTAAAGACGGTTAAGATGGTGAATTTTATGTTGTTTTTTACTACAATTAAATTTTTTAATTTAGTTTCCAAAAATTTTGAAATTTTTTGGGCTTCCCTGGTGGCGCAGTGCTTAAGAATCCGCCTGCCAATGCAGGGGACATGGGTTCAAGCCCTGGTCTGGGAAGATCCCACATGCCACAGAGCAACTAAGCCCCTGTGCCACAACTACTGAGCCTGTGGTCTAGAGCCTGTGAGCCACAACTACTGAAGCCTGCGTGCCTAGAGCCCGTGCTCTGCAACAAGAGAAGCCACCACAATGAGAAGCCAGTGCACCGCAATGATGAGTAGCTCCCGCTCGCCACAACTAGAGAAAGCCCAGACGCAGCAGCAAAGACCCAACGCAGCCAAAAATAAATTTTTAAAAAAAGAATTAAAAAAAAAATTTTACTACAATTAAATTTTTAAACTTAATTTTCTTTAATCTGCCATTTAACTTTAATGGCAGATTAAAGAAGGTGCCTATGGTTGATTATATTATATAGAAATGCAAGGAAGTAATTACCATAAAAGTTGGGATGAGAGCTATTGAGGGGAGAGGAAAGGAGTTGCATACTGGGACGGGACATGAAGAGGCTTCTGGAGCCCTTGACCTAGGTGCTAATTGACCAGAGTGGTCACCTGATAATAATTCATTATGCTATATATACATTTGTCTCCTGCAGCTTTCTGTATCTGTTTTGAATACAATTAAAAAGCAAGACAAAAACACTGAAACGAAAGAAAGCTGCTGCCGTCCTGACTGTCAGCATATTCTGGTCAAGCAATCCTTTCATCTGAATTAACAGAGGAGAGTTCGGAAGTGAGGTGGCCGGAAGCTGGGCCTGCCTCACCTCTCCCTCTTGGCGTCCTTTTGCAAAGCCCCGTGCTGCCACGTGTCTCCTCCCTGCCTTTGAAGCCCAGGCTCTGCACACAGCCCACCCACAGGGACATGCTCACAGAGCTGCAACAGCTGAGCTCTGCCTGGGGTCACAGAGGGAAACAGGACTGGGCAACATGACAGCCAGGTTCCCACTCACATGAGTGCAGAAAATAAGCCTTTGTTGTCAGCTGTCAAATTTCATCTTCTGGTTCCCAAATTCTCTAATGTGAATTCTGCTAAACTCCTTGTGCCACCGTAATGTGCCACCACAGGGTCAGGATTGCAACAGCTTTCTGTCAGTCTACGCAATGCGTGTCCCAGCGCAGAGTCCCTGCCAAGCAACAGCGTGCCCGGGAGGCTGCTTGGGGGTTGTGGTTAAGAGTACAGCTCTGGTTCAGGCTGCCTGGCTTCAAATCTGGGCTCTGCCCCCTGACCTGGGGTAACAGCTGATGGTCTCAGGGTCTCTGTCTCCCCACATGTAAAGTGAGGCTTGTAACTATTTATTTCCTAGGGTTATTATGGGGCCTCAAGCTGAAATTTGTCAAGTCTTCAAAAAGAAAGCCTGGCTCAGGGTAAGGAATCGGTACTTATTATTATTGTTATCATTCCATTTAAAGGATGCAGCCCCAGGCTCACAAAACCAGAGAGGGAAAACAGAGAGGAGAGAAAGTTCTCCCCCAAACTCTCCTTACGTCCTGGGGGTGGGAGAGCTTGTGAAGTTTTGCTGCCTCCATACCTGTCCATCTGACTGCTTGCTTGACATCCCAAACTCAAGAGGACTAAACCCCAATTCACGTGCTTCCCCTCCCCCTCCCTCCAACCCTGATGCTCTTCTGGTGCTTTCTCTCTCTCTGGGATTTCCCTGGCGGTCCAGTTGTTAGGACTTGGTGCTTTCACTGGCAGCATGGCAAAAAAAAAAAAGGAAGGAAGGGAGGAAGGGAGGAAGGAAGGGAAGAAAAAACAGGAAAAAGAAGGAAAAGAAAAGAAAAGGGAGACTGTTTCCCCCGTTTACATGCTGTGGCCCAAGGGAGCCTTCTAAAGCACTTGGGGTCCTCCATACAGGAGCCGCACGACTCTCCCTACCTGCTCCCCTCCCCTTCACCCTCCCTGCCTGCTCCTCAGGCCAGCGGGGGTGGACCTGGACCAGGATTGTTCCCTTGAACTGAGGCAGCCATGGAAACCTGGCCCTCTGGCCCCACTGAGCCAAAACCTCCGCTGCAGGTCTCCACGCCCATTCCTAAGAAGCCTCCGAGTCTTCCCCGGCGGCTGGAACAGTTCTTAAAGACGTGTAGCCCATCATCTGAGGCATCTCCTCCACTCACCGGACTCCGAGGCTAGCGCAGAGGGTCACTGCACAGTCGCTTATCCAGTGAGTGCTTATTGAGCACCCGCTCTAGACCTGCCACTGAGCAAGACGGTTGGGCCACCTCAGTGAACAAACACAGTAGACACAGCCCAAGAGCCATTCTCCCCATCCTCCTTGCTAACAAAACCAGTTTTGTTCAAACCCCCTTGGAGTGTTTCCTAATCACTCAAAACCCATCATGGTACTTTATTCCCCTTGTCAATGCTTGATTTAACAATGGGCATTTCTAGCCAATGGAACTTAACAGGACAGCTACTGGGGAGCTGCTGGAAAGGTTTTCCTCACTCTACTCAATGGAAGATAAGGAAGAAATACCTATGTTGGCTGATACCTGGAGCTGGGGTAGCCATCCTATGGCCTGGAGGGAAATAGGTGACACTCTGAGAAGGGCAGAGCTGAAAGACAGAAAGAACCTAAAGAACCTAGATCCTTGATGACACTGTTGGGCTTCTGAATTCACCACCCTGGATCTGCCCTGCCCCTGGTTTTCTTGTGGATTGCAGTGATAAAGTCCCTCATTGTTATGATTTGTTTTTTGAGGTATAATTGGCATATAACATTATATTAGTTTCAGGAGAACAACGTAATGATTCAGTATTTGTATACACTGTGAAATGATCATAATAAGTCTCGTCAACATCTGTCACCTAAACATAGTTACAAAATATTTTTCTTCTAATAAGAACTTTTTTTTAAAAATTTATTTATTTTTGGCTGTGTTGGGTCTTCATTTCTGTG
Organism: Neophocaena asiaeorientalis asiaeorientalis; assembly: GCF_003031525.2. Classification (NCBI taxonomy): domain Eukaryota; kingdom Metazoa; phylum Chordata; class Mammalia; order Artiodactyla; family Phocoenidae; genus Neophocaena; species Neophocaena asiaeorientalis. Next base: position 1,009,417 of record NW_020185331.1, read on the forward strand.
CGAGGGCCTTCACCAGTTGTGGTGAGCGGGGGCCACTCTTCATTGCGGTGCGCGGGCCTCTCACTATCGCGGCCTCTCTTGTGGCGGAGCACAGGCTCCAGACGCACAGGCTCAGTAGTTGTGGCTCACAGGCCCAGTTGCTCCGCGGCATGTGGGATCTTCCCAGACCAGGGCTCGAACCCGTGTCCCCTGCATTGGCAGGCAGATTCTCAACCACTGCGCCACCAGGGGAGCCCTGATGAGAACTTTTAAGATTTACTTTCTTACTTTCAAATATGCAATACAGTATCATTAACTATAGTCACAATGCCCTACATTAACATCCCTGTGATTTATTTATTTTATAACTGGAAGTTTGTACCCTTTGACCTCCTTCACCATTTCATCCTACCCCTACCAGTCCCCCTTCCCCATCTCTGGCAACCACCAATCTGTTCTCTGTATCTATGAGATTGAGGTCTTGGGGTTTTTTTAGATTCCACATATAAGAGATCATACAGTATTTGTATTTCTCTGTCTTATTTCACTTAACATAATGCCCTCAAAGTCCATGCATGTGGTCACAAACGGCAAGTTTTCATAATGAGAACTTTTAAGATTTACTTTCTTACTTTCAAATATGCAATACAGTATCATTAACTATAGTCACAATGCCCTACATTAACATCCCTGTGATTTATTTATTTTATAACTGGAAGTTTGTACCCTTTGACCTCCTTCACCATTTCATCCTACCCCTACCAGTCCCCCTTCCCCATCTCTGGCAACCACCAATCTGTTCTCTGTATCTATGAGATTGAGGTCTTGGGGTTTTTTTAGATTCCACATATAAGAGATCATACAGTATTTGTATTTCTCTGTCTTATTTCACTTAACATAATGCCCTCAAAGTCCATGCATGTGGTCACAAACGGCAAGTTTTCATTCTGTTTTATAGCTGAATAATATTCCATTGTATATACATACCACATCTTCTTTGTCCATTCATCCTTTGATGGACACAGGTTGTTTCCATATCTTGGCTATTTTAAATAATGCTGCAAGGAACATGGGGGTGCATTTATCTTTTCGAGTTAGTGTTTTCGTTTTCTTCAGATAAATATCCAAAAATGGAATTGCAGAATCATGCAGTAGTTCTATTTTATTTTTTTTTGAGGAAACTCCATACTGTTTTCCATAGTGGGCGTACTATAAGCCCTCATTGTTTAAGATGATCCTGGATGAGTTTTCTGTTACATGTAGCCAAAAGCCACCTACAAGGGTGAGGCAGGCAGTTAACACTTCCGAGCAATTGCCGGATACCAGGCACCAAATCCCAAACCTTAAGTCTTTCTCAGGACCCCCACTTCCATCCTACGAGCTGGAAATGATTATGCCTATTTTACAGCTGAGGAAGCTGAGACCTAGAGATGGTGAGGAAATTCTCTGTCATACACTGAGTGACTGGTAGAGTTGGAACCAAAACCCATGTAGTCTTAAGCTCTCTTTCCACTACACCGACAGTGGGGATGGGTCTGAGCATCACGTTCATAAGAGCTCTCCATCACAAGGACAAGGGATGTGAGCCAGGCCAGCCTAAGCTTCAGAGCACATGTACTGGTTTTCATCTCTCTCTATCTCATCTTTGCTTCTCTCTGACACCATGCCCTCAGACCAGCTGCATCACTAGGCTAGAATCACAGCCACCAGCAGCCTTAGTCTCATATCCCAACAGTCAAGGGCCAAAAAGGACAAGGGTCACATTTTCCCCAGCCTGAGTTTTATTGGCCAAACTTGGGCCACATGCCCCCGCTTGGGCTACTCACTGTGTAAGTCTGAACGCTGGTGCCACCTCCTGGTTCTGTGGCTTGGATGACCCAACCTCTCTATGCCTCAGTTTGCCCATCCTGAAATGAGGAAAATAATAGTACTTGCTTCACTGGGCTGCTGTGAGGATCATTCATCCATCCAAAAAATACTTAATGCATGCCAACTACATGCCAGGCAGTGTGTTAGGTGCCGGAGCCACAGGAGGGGACAGAGACCCCTCCCTGCCCTCATGAAGTGTATAGTCTAGCAGGAAAGACAGATATGAAACAAACAAACGTGAATGAATATCTCTATTACGATGTGAAGTCTTGTATAAGAATAGACAAGAATAGAGCTCTGTGGGAGAGAAAGAAAGGGGACCTAGCTCCAATGAAATGAGGAACATTTACAGAGTCGGGCACTGGGCTTGGTGTGGAGTAACCATTCAGTCCACACTGAATATAGGGACATATATATATACACATATATGTGTGTGTGTGTGTGTGTGTGTATATATATATATATATATATGGTTTTGTTTTTGGTTGCGTCAGGTCTTAGTTGCGACACGTGGCATCTTCGTTGAGGCATGAGGGATCTTTTTTGTTGTGGCACCCGGGCTTCTCTCTAGTTGTGGCACACAGGCTCCAGGGCGCGTGGGCTCTGTAGTTTGCGGCACGCAGCCTCTCTAGTTGAGGTGCGCGAGCTCAGCAGTTGCTCTGCGACATGTGGGATCTTAGTTCCCTGACCAGGGATCAAACCCACGTCCCCTGCATTGTAAGGCAGATTCTTTACCACTGGACCACCAGGGAGGTCCCCGGTGATGTTATATAGGTTTTTGCTCAGCATCTTCCCAACCATCTGGCATCCCCACAGCGACTTCCCACGAGGAGAAGAGCTGGTGACTTGCTGCCCTGCTCTCCATCTCTGTGACCAATTACAAGCCTCCTGTGGGATGGAGAGAAAGTACGACACATGTGCTGGGACAGCAGAAGTGCGGCAGGTCCCAGGGCAACCCGTTCCTGATGGGCAACACAAACCCAGCTCTCGCCATCTCTGCTCATCGAGAATGGCAGCCCCTTCCAGCTCCAGCTGAGGTCCCAACCAGGAGGCCTGCAGAGGCCCAAGTGGCTTCTCAGGCTCCAGGGTCTCCCAAGCTCCTTCCACTGGCCCCAAGTCAAGCCCTAAATGAAGGAGTGCTGCAGAGAGATTTCCTGCGTAACAAGCCAACTTTCCACTCACCAGGGCCAGGCTCTGCTATCTCCACAGCTCCTGGCCAGAGGGATGAGGGCCCTGCCCTGCCCCAAGCCACGGGGCTGTATCATCGTTTCCTGGTGACTGCCTCTGGAGGGACCATTTGCAAAACTCTTAGTGATCCAAGATGTGTCTGTGGAACATACTGTATCGCCACCAGGCCCCTCTGGGGCTCTCTTCCCATCCCTCCTGTACAGATGTGCTGTTTCTTTAGGGAAGAAGGGCTGAGAGCTGCTGGGTTGGATTAATTGCCGCAAACACTGACTCTGTTCCTGCACCCCCATTGCCACCACCCTGATCTCAGCTCAAGGCCTCATGATCCTATTCAGGACCCCAGTGTTAGCCCATCCAGTCTGCCGGCCCCCTGGCTCTCATTTCCCACCATGGATGGCCAAAGGGGCTGCCTGGAGCACACATCACTCCTCCATTTGCCACCTTTGACGGCGCCTGGATCTGAACAATCCAAACCAGTCCCCTTGATGTAGCTGGCAGGCCCCTGTGCTCTGGCCCCCACCTTACATTTCCAGCTGTGCCTTCTCAGCAAGCCAAATGTATCATGCAGGCTTTGCCCAGAATGTCATACACTCTTTTCATCCAAGATTTTCCCAATATGTGCCCTCCTTGTGCATTAATTTATTCATTAAATAATGAATGCCTACTATGTGCCGGCCCCTGTGCTTGGCTCTGGGATGTGATGGTGAGCCACACAGCCACTCCCCAGGAGTTCATGGTCCAGTGAGGGAGGCAGACATCACTGAAAAACCAAGAATCACCAGAGTTTATGATAATCACCCAGAGCAGTGAGAGCTGTGAAGGAACCATGTGGATGCTGAGGAATTAACAGAGAAGTGTGACTCTGCTGGGAGTCCAAGAAGGTGTCCCTGAGACGATGCTCACCCTGACATTGGATAAAGAGTAGGTGCCATGCGGACAAGGGCTTGGGGGAGGGGGAGAGCTTCCAGACAAAGGCCCTGAGGCCAGAGGGCACCTGCAGGCTCTGGGATCTGAGAGCCTAGGTGGCAGGTGGGCAGAGAGCGCCGAGATGGGCTGGAGAAAGAAGTGGTTACAGCCAGCCAGCCAAGAGATTGCCCTTGACCCAGAGGGCCTGGGGGAGCCCTGAGGGCTTCGAGGAACTCAAACAAGGCTCGAGCCCTCTGGACCAGGAAGGGTAAGAATGAAAACAGAAAAGCCCGGTGAGATACGATACAGGCTGGACTGACATCGCCACAGCAGAAATGCTGGGTCAAAGGGGACTTTATTTTTTAACTTTGTATTATGGAAAAATTTTCTAATATATAAATGTGGAGATAACAGTATAATGAACTGCCCTGAACCCCTCATCCAGCCGCTTCAGCAATAATCAACCCAAGCTTGCTTCAGCTACACCCACCCACGCCACTCACCCCCACTGGATTATACTGAAGCAAAACCCAGATGCCATATATTTCACCCATAAATATTTCAGTATGTACCTCTACAAAAAAAGGACTCTTTTCAATCATAACCACATCATCACACCTAAAAAAAAGTAATGATAATACAAAGGGAAAATTTTAAGGCTTGATACTTATTGCCAAACTACCATTCAGAAAAAAAGTCATCCCCCCCATCTCCTTGCACCTTTGCCAGCACTGGGTGTTAGAAGAAAGCGATTTCCTCACGTGGTTCATCCTAAAACCTGAGAGCTAAACCTCCAGATTCATTTCATGAAAGGAGGAAGCTACATTAACAAGTCTGTGGAAATCTAATGCACACAGCCAGCTGATAGCCACGTGTGGACAGCAAGCAGGGGTTCTCAGAACAGGAGATGGTGCATCCCCACAGCCCCTGCTGGCTTCCCAGGGCAGGCCTGGTGCACAGCCTTCCTCTCCCACATTTGCCAAAGTGGTCCTGAGCCAATGCAGCAGATTGAAAAAGGGCTTCCTTAGAAGTGAGAGAGGGACTTCCCTGGTGGTGCACTGGTTGAGAATCTGCCTGCCAATGCAGGGGATAAGGGTTCGAGCCCTGGTCCGGGAAGATCCCACATGCTGCGGAGCAACTAAGCCCGTGTGCCACAACTACTGAGCCTGCGCTCTAGAGCCCACGAGCCACAACTACTGAGCCCACATGCCACAACTACTGAGCCCATGCACCGCAACTACTGAAGCCTGCGTGCCTAGAGCCCGTGCTCCACAAGAGAAGCCACCGCAATAAGCCCGTGCACTGCAACGAAGAGTAGCCCCCGCTTGCCACAACTAGAGAAAGCCTGCACGCAGCAACGAAGACCCAACACAGCCAAAAAAAAAAAGTAAGAGATTCCAGAAATGGTCAGGTCTGCCCACCGACACCTCCACCCAAGGTTTTCCTATTTGAGCTGAAACCCAGGGACTCCCTGTCCTGCCCGTCCTCAGGTTTGTTCTCCCCCCTCACAGTGAATCATTGGCCTCACGTTCACTCAAATATACAACCTGCACAGATGGATTTCCAGGTTCAGGGAACGGTTCTATCTTCTGCAGTGCAATGGCAGCATGCACAATTCCAGAACTCTCTGCCTAGTTCCCTGAGCTGCCTGAGCCCTGGCGTTATCCAGTCAGGGTGGACCTCCTAGTACAGCCATCTATCCTCAGCCCCCGATAGAGGCAGCTTTCCTTCTTCCATGCTCTCCATCTATTTACTGAGCCCTGCTATGTTCCAGGCATTGCACCAAGCCTGGGAGATGCAAAGGTGAATTAGACCCAGGCCCTTCGCGGAAGGGGCTCACCATCTCCGAGAGAGACAGTCATATAAACACGGTGCAATTTGATCAGAGAGAGAGATGCATTCAAGGTGCTGTGGGAGTTCAGCCGTGGAGCAAAGAGCTCTGTCTGTGAGAGGAAGGCTTCTTGGGGAACGTATCTTTTAAGCTGGGTCTCGAATGACACTGGGGAAAGTCAAGGTAGGGGAACTTGCCCCATGGATCCAAAGCAAATAATGCTCTTTGGACACGAGCAGCAGAACTAAATTACGAACGCAGAACATTGTATTTCTTTGATCCTGCAATTCCACTTCTATAATTTACCTAATAGATTTACTCACTCACATGTGAAATGACATATGTTCAAGGCAACTTAATACAGCATTGTTTGCAAAGCAAAAGATTAGAAATAATCTAAACATCCATCAGTGTGAAGATTCATTTCCTGTAGCTGCTGTAACAAAATCTACAAACTTGGTGCTTAACTCAACAGAAATTTATTCTCCCATAGTTCTGGAGGCCAGAAGTCTGAAATTAGTATCGCTGGACTGAAATCAATGCAATGGCAGGATTGTGATCCCTCCAGAGACTCAAAGAGAGAATTCTTTCCTCTCCTCTTCCAACATCTGGTGGGGTTGCTGCTGGCGTCCCTTGGTTTGTGGCCACATCACTCTGCCTCTGTGATCACCTGCCTCCTCTTCTTGGTGTCAAATCTTTAATCTCCCTCTTTACAAGGACACATGTGATCGCATTTAGGGTCCACACAGATAAGCCAGGACACTCTCCCCATCCAAGAGCCTTAATTTAATCACATCGGCGAAGTTCTTTTTTGCCATAAAAGTAATATTCACAGGTTCCAGGGCTTAGGATGTGGCTATCTTCTTGGGGGCCATTATTCAGCCAACCACCAGATGCACCCACACAATGGAATATTGTGCAGACATTAAGAAGAACGAGGTATCTCTCTGTGTACTCATGTGAAATGGACTCCAAGGTATATTTTAAAAAATTAAAATTTATATAATTTAAATATATAAAGTTTAAATAATTTTTTAAAATTAAGTGAGAAAAGCAATGAATTCAAGGATTGTGAGTAGCTCATAGAATCAAGAAAAGAAAAGCAAGTACAGGATAGCTTGTATGGTGCACTACCAACCTATATAAAAACTACGCTATGTGCGTGTGTGTGTGTGTGTCATCTCCAGCAGCACACACAGTACATTGATAATAACGGATACTGCTGCGGGAGGGAATGGGGAAGTGGGGGAACAAATGCAGGGCGAAGATTTTTCTCTGAATATCTTTTTTTTTTTAAACCAGCCTTATTGAGATATAATTTACGTACCATACAATCCACCCATTTAAAGTGTACAATTCAGTGGCTTTTTAGTATATTTGCAGAATTGTACAACCATTACCACACTCAATTTTAGAACATTTTCATCACCCCAGAAAGAACCCCCTGACTCATCAGCACTCACTGCCCACTTCCCCCAGCGCCCTGCCTCCAGCCCTAGGAAACACGAATCTACTTTCTGTGGATTCTCTTGATGATAGGTTTACCTCTTCTAGACCTTTTATATAAGTTGAATCATATAGACAAAGTCCCAAGAGTCACTGTATCCATGTCTGGCCAACAGTCACAGTTTCCATCCCTGAAAGGGTTAGACTACTTCTCAAATTCAATGCCAGTCCCCCTTGAGTACATTTGTAAAGTGAACTTACAATAATACCCATATATAAAATAAGAAGAAAAGAGGAGAACAAAGAAATTAGTTAATACACTAACAAACACACAGAGCAAGTAAAGGAAAAAAATGTGCATGGCTGCTACATAGAGTCCCCAGTGTGCAGCTGGTCGCGAGTCCATAGTTGATATTCATAAATTCCTTCTTCCTTTACTCATTCATTTAGGTTCCCTTCGCTGCCTACCAATACCTCAGCTGGTCAGGGTCCTTTACTTAGCGGACCTTCACTGCTGAAAGATCTGAATCCTCAGTGGCCCCATCTTTTGTTGGTTGCTATAGTTTTCCATTAACTTCTACAATTTATGTGGAAGTACTAAGAGGTGCCCCAAAGTTGCAGATATAGTTGTTCTGCCCCGTTGCATAGCAGCACCCAATTTTTCCAATTTTTTGGTTTGAGGAGCCCAAAATGGCCAAGTGGCAGACTCAGTTCAATGGAATCACTGTGGTGTCCCCTGACGGAAGCATTCTGCCATCAGAACTAAGGCCTTCAAACCAGCAGAACTCAAAGTTACACAGACAGGGGGAAACAATTCTGCAGGTAAGTTATTAGATGTAACAGTGAGAGGAGACCCTCCCATTTCCACCCCTTGACTACTGCGGAGAAACAGTCACAGATTCAAAGCACATAGTGCATCCCGTAAGACAGAACCCCAACTTTTCAGGCCAACTGGTAACATAACCGAGTCTTCAGTAGGCCATCCCATAGTGCCATCAGGCCAACTGCTTCTGGGTTTCATGGCATGTGGTGGGACTAGTGAATTCTTATGTGTATGAATCTGTTGCTGCACTTACATTGCTCTGAAATGTGTTCCCTGGTCAGAAGCAATACTATGTAGAAAGAATACCAGGACAGTGAATGAAGTTTGCTGTGAGCACACAGATGGTTGGGTTGGCAGACGCATTTCAGGAAGAGGTAGCAAATCCATATCCAGAATAAGTGTCTATTCCAATGAGGACCAAATTGATGCCCCGCCATGATGGAAGAGGTCCAGTATAATCAATCTGCCACCAGACGGCTGGCTGACTGATTCCCTCACCTCCAGGAATGGTAAGCTTCTAAAATGTCTGGAGGGCATTTCTTTCCTTTTTTTCCTCATTCACTCAACAATTTTCTGAGCCCCCCTGGGCCCAGCCTGTAAGTGGCACTGCAGGGGCTGGGCTCTTGGCCACTGTGTCAAGCTCAGGTTTTCTTTTTTCTCACGTACAAAGGTATATGAGAAACAGTATGGCTGCAACTGCCACGTCTCAAACAGAATGGCACAGCGAAAAGAGCACTGAACAGGGAGTCCAGAGCACCTGCCTTCTAGTTCTAGGTTGGCCATCAACACCCATGGGATGTGAATTGCAGCAAGTTGCCTCACTATACTCAGTTTCCCCATCTTTGAAACAGAACAAAAGCCCCAGGATAGCAGGTACCACTGGTAGACCAAGGGTGTGATGGTTGGACCAGCTCCCCTTGGATGCAGGCCACAAGGGAGTCAGTTGTCCACAGAGGATTTTTTAAATTGTCAACTATGGGGAAGGGGGAAGGGTAAGCTGGGCCGAAGTGAGAGAGTGGCATGGACATATACACACTACCAAATGTAAAATAGATAGCTAGTGGGAAGCAGCTGCATCACACAGGGAGATCAGCTCTGTGCTTTGTGACTACCTAGAGGGGTGGGATAGGGAGGGTGGGAGGGAGACACAAGAGGGAGGGGATATGGGGATATATGTATACATATAGCTGATTCACTTTGTTATACAGCAGAAACTAACACAACAATGTAAAGCAATTATACTCCAATAAAGATGTTTTTAAAAATTATCAACTAATAGTTGATCTGCTTTTTAGGATCACCATATACCTGCAGTTCTAAAGAATGTCAATGAGAAAATACTCCTCACCAAAAATGCCTTTTGTTTGCCTAAGTTCTAAACAATTGCTACCATTACTATTGTTTTACTAACATATGTATAAGCTTTATATTAGCATGCTTTTACTACTTATCCTTTAATAAACATATTTTACATGGATATTAACTTGGAGAACTCCCAATTATTCAATTGCCCCAGACACACATGGACCCAGCTACATCTGTTTATTTCTAGAGTAAGTTTATAATGGAATCTTTTCAGCTTACTTCTGGCTAAAATTTAAACAAATAAAGACGGAGATTCAAGAGTGGTTCCCACCCACCTGATCGCTAACTCCTAAGGCATTAACTGGGGGAAGGTCACGTGCGCCATCTGGTGGCCAAAGTGGTGATTACAGGCACATGTACCGGGACGGTCTTATCCCCGAAGGCAGCTCAGGGGAGTAGTGTAGTGAGATGTGGTGGCTATTGAGCTCTTGAAATGTGGCTTATCAAAATTGAGATGTGCTGTAGGTGTACATAACATACTAGATCTTGAAGACTGAATGCAAAAAAACGTAAAATATTTCACAATTGTTTATAATGATTAAATATTGGTTTTATATTTATTGCATGTTGAAATGATAGTATTGGCGCAGGGAAAGCAGCAGGGAGGTTTAATTAGACAAGCCAGGCCCAGGGCTGATTGCATCCCAGGTCTGTCTAGACAACAATGAGCATGTCCCTTCACTTCCCAGGGCCTTATCACATTTAATCATCAAAATCATGGGATTTTGATGATTAAATGTGATAAGGCATATAAAATTCCTCAGGTGCAGTGGGTGCTCAATAGAAGTTGGTTTCCTTCCTCTCAGAGCTGATCAAAGTGCCAGGAAAACTAGAGGAGGTGGCCTCCCCTGAGCACCAACAGAGGCTCTTGATTTGCTTCTCTTTTCCCACATTATTGCTAAGTTGCAGGTGCCTTAGCTGAGTAATCAGGCTCCCTAACTGTGGAGGACCAGCTCCAGCTGTGGCCCTCCTGGGCAGCCCCCAACCCTTGGCACCAACGAGGCACTCCGCACCCTTCCAGGCAAGACCGACTCTGCCTTTCTGCCTAGGTGTCTCGCACTCCACACACCTACTCCTCCCCTTCCCACAGTGAGCTGCCCCTCCCCTCCAGCCCCTGCATTCCACACCCACAACTGGTCGGTCACAAAGTGCTCACTCACTGCCACCTCTACATCAGCAGTTCTCAGTGTTGTCCCTGGTCCGGCAGCATCAGCATCACCTGGGAACTTGTTAGAAATGTAAACAGACCAACTGAATCAGAAACTCCAGGGGAAAAGCCAGCAATGCTGCAACACATCCTCCGAGTGATTCTGATGGTCAAGTTCAGAGCCACTGCTCTACAAAACCCCGCTCAGCCACCAGGCCTGTTCTCAGCTCCTATGTCAGGTCTCACCTTCTCCCCTGCCACCCACTGCATCCTGTGACCCCCATTCTATTGTGGAGAAACTCTCCCGATACTTGAAACTATCCTATTCTCTTCCCCTTCACCACCTTGCCCACAGTAATGCTGACCAAACCTCAGTCATAGCAAACCTCTGTATTTCTGTCACACAGGCAGGCCACTTTTCTATTTCTTACTCAACAGTTTTAAATTTGACACTAGTTCAAATATACACTTCAGGGACTTCTCTGGTGGTGCAGTGGATGGGACTCAGTGCTCCCAATGCAGGGGGCCCAGGTTCGATCCCTGGTCAGGGAACTAGATCCCACATGCATGCCATAACTAAGAGTTCACAGGCCACAACTAAGGAGCCCTGAAGCCGCAACTAAGGAGCATTCCTGTGGCAGCTAAGACCCAGCACAACCAAAAGTAAATAAATAAACAAATATACAGTTTAGCCTGGCCCTAAAGAATCTATAAATTCAGACAGAATACAAGTTATATTTTTCTATTGCACATTAAAATAAACACTATAAAATTTGGAGAGTTCATCCAAAGTACCACCTAAAAGTTGTTTTGGGGAAACAGTGCCTTAAGTGTGGCCTGGCTCTCCCAAAACACACTCTACCCACCCTGCCCATCCCCCAGAGCCTCAATTTCTCCTTTGCCTCTCATCTAACTCCACACTTCCATCAGTACTACCTTCCTGGACCACTTAGTCCCACCCTTTCATCCACCCACCCATGACTCTGACATCCCTGAGGACTCCCCATGAAACATCACCAGCCCAATAAATACATACGGGATGACTGAACTCTGGGCCACCAAGATGTCCACGTCTGCTCCACAGCACCCCAGACCCCCATCCTTACATACTCTGCTCTATGCAGTACCTCCAGGAGGTGTCCCTGGGCCTCCCTGCCCCAGTCTTTTCACCTTCTCTCTAAGAGCTAAACCCTTAAATCATTAGTACACAGTTAAAAGTCATTTCCTTCATGCCCCTCAAAATCTAGTCCAGGCTGATCTGGACTAGACACACGCACACACACAGATTTTCTATTAAGGTATAATATACATCGAGGAAAGCACATAAGTGTACAGTTCAATGAATTTTCACAAACTGAACACACCTCTGTAACCAGCACCTGAGAACTTCCTCTTTCCCACTTGCCATTAATTACTGCCCACCGTCCACTCCCACCCGAGAGTGAGCACTCTATCTTCTAGTAGCATAGATTCATTTTGCTCATTTTTGTATTTATATAAATGAAATCATATGGTATGCACTTTTATGTCTGGTCTTCAGCCATATTGTTATACATAATTATAGATCATTTGTTCTCATGGCTGTGTAGTATTCAAAATTCCACTGTATTACTTTCCTATTCCTGCTGTAGCAAATCACCACAAATTTAGTGGCTTAAAACAACACAGACTTATTATCTTACGGTTCTGGTGGTCAGAGGTCAGAAATGGGTCTCCTTGGGCTAAAATCAAGGTGTCGGCAGGGCTACATTCTTTCTGGAGGCTTGAGGGAAGAATCTATTTCCTTGCCTTTTCCAGCTTCTAGAGGCCACCCATATTCCTTGGCTCATGGCCCCTTCCATCTTCAAAGCCAGCAATGACTGGTTGACCCTTTCTCATATCACATCACCCCAACTCTGATCCTTCTGCCGCCCTTTTCCACATTTTAGAAATCTTATGACACTTGGCCCACCCTAGTAATCCAGGATAATCTCTTTAAGGTCAGCTGATTAAGCCCTTAATCCATCTGCAACCTTAATTCCGCCTTGCTACGTAGGATAACATATTCACAGGATGTGAACATCTGGGCATTCACAGGATGTGAACATCTGGGCGGTGGCCTTATTCCACCTGTCACATCCACCACGCATCTGTCCATTGTACTGTTGATGAGCATTTGGGTCCTTCCAGTACGAGACTGTTGGTGAGCATATTTCTGTTGGGTTTAGACATATCAGTGGAATAACTTACTTACAGGCTAGGTGGCCAGCTTTAGCAGACACTGCCGATTTTTCCCAAAGTGGTTGAACAAATATAACACTCCCACCAGCTACATATGCATTCTACTTGTGCTCTGTGTTGCAACACTTGCTATTTTCCATGGCTCTCACAGATACCAGATGCTTCCTTGCCCCTCTGCCTTTCTTCGTGTCTGCAGGGCCCAAAATGTTTCACCCCCAACCATCCATGCATTTCCATTGCTGTTTCCAGGAAGCAAAACATTGTTGGAGAAAATCAGGCCATCTTCTGACCCAAATTACAAATTTGTGTGGCTACCTGTGGGCACTTATGGCCATTCAACAAGCCTATTACTTATAGAATCTTACGATGACAGCAACTTCAGGGGCCACGTATACTCCATCCTCCCACTCAGAGCAGTTATATCACATGCACCATGATTGGTCTCTCATGTGCCCTCCAGAAAAGCTTCCGCAAATCTCTCAGCTGGACCCTGTGCCCCGCTCTCTGCTTCGACAGCACTCAGCTCTACCTTGCCACCTCCCACATCACATTAGAATCCACTGTCTCTCCCAGTGTGCTGTGTCACAGGGGCAGAACCCAGATGATTGGACACAGCTCCTGCCCTTGCATCTATCGCTCAAGGCAGGAAAGCTCAAGTTCTCCTGTGTTCCTTAGTGACAGGCACCACCACTCTCAGCACATTTTCATCCAGGAAGGAACCAAACAGCTTCTCCAACAGATGATCTTTCTATTATTGGACAGGTCTGATCCAGTTCAGTACATTTACTAAGAGCCTCCACTGTGCCAGGTGTTGTATGAGGCGTTGTAGAAACAATATGAAGAACAGCTCCTGCCTTCAAGGAACTCAGGTCTCCAAAAGCCTCACTCTTCTCATTTCCTGCCATGGGCCCCAAAAACAAGGGTCCTCCCTCCTCCACCTCAAAACAGATACAGTCAGCCAGGGAGTGAAAGGAGGCAGAGCCAACACACTAACTACAATTTAGGAGATGGGATTAGTGACAAAAATAATCTCCAGTGATAGAAATGAGATGGTAGCCTGGGGCAGGCACAGGGGGACTGACTGTAAAGTGGAACAAGAGAACTATCTGGAGTGATGGGGATGTCATACCTCTTAATTGGGGCGTGAGCTACAGGGATGTATACATCTGTCAAAACTTATCAAACAGTACGCTTAGTAGAGTTGATTTTAAAAGAGAGATGGTTTCAAGTCTCCACACTGCCTCTCACTGCCACTCACTGGATGGATCATCTCAGCCCTAAGTCACCATCTTTCCAAATCTCTGTTTCTGTCTGTAAAACGTCGTTTGTGAGCTAGTTCAATGATTTTCAGGACTGATTTTTTTAAATCTTACTCTAAGCCAGAGACAAGGGAGCTCCCTTGAAGCGGGCATGGGGAACCTAGTGTCCTCAGACCCCCTTCCCTCCTCACAAGGACCCTGAGGGGGCACCATTACTGCTAAGTCCCAAACAGATCTGACTGGCTCTGATTCTATGTCTGTCTCTGCTTCAGACTAAATATATCCCCTTTTCCTCCAAACCAGATGGTTTCCAGATTCCTCTGGAAAGAGCAGACTTGGGAGAGGGAAGCAGAGACCAAGAAGAGGACTATCCTCTCCTCTCCACTCTCCTCCTCTTTCCTGGTTCATTCAACACAATACACACAGCAAGTGTTCAAGAAGTGGCTGCAGTACAAGACCCCTCATTAATGGTCAATTTCAGCTACATTCAAGGACTTCATAAAGCCTGGATTACTGGGGCATGAGGTTTCCACTAAATCCCAGGGGCTTTTCATCAGGGAGAGGCAGAAGGCCCTGGCCCTGGGCCTCCCAAGCTGAACAGAATGACTAATGGGTCCTTATGCCCAGGACAGTGGGTCATGGAGGAGGGAGGTTACATTTTTAATGTTTTCTCTCCTTTTCTGATTAGCACAGTTTCCCTTTCTGCTTTCAGTAGTTCTCTGCATCTAGGAATAGAAAAAGCCTTTTTTTTTCTTTTCATTAGACCTTGTCAGTTTTATTCCAGTGGGTTTTTAAAAAAATGAAATAACAACTTTACTGAGATATAATTCATATACCATACAATTAACCCATTAAAAATGTACAATTAGTGCTTCCCTGGTGGCGCAGTGGTTGAGAGTCCGCCTGCCAATGCAGGGGACACAGGTTCGTGCCCCGGTCCGGGAAGATCCCACATGCCGCGGAGCGGCTGGGCCCGTGAGCCATGGCCGCTGAGCCTGCATGCCCGGAGCCTGTGCTCCGCAATGGGAGAGGTCACAACAGTGAGAGGCCCGCATACCGCAAAAAAAAAAAAAAAAGTACAATTAAATTTTTTTAATATATCAGAGTTGTGCAACCATCACCACGATTGATTTTAGAACATTTCATCATGCGCAAACGAAACTCCATGCTCATTAGCAGTTATTCCTCATTTCCTCCCAACCACCCCAGCCCTTGGCAACCAATCACGAATCCACTTTCTGTCTCTATGGATATGCCTATTTTGGATATTTTGTAACAATGGAATCATACAATATGTGATCTTTTGTGTCTGGCTTCTTTCATTTAGCATGTCTTCAAGATTCATCCATGTCATACAGTATATTAGTACTTTATTCCTTTCTATTGCTGAATAATAGTCCATTGCATGGCTATACCACATTTTGTTTATTCATTTGTTGATGGACATCTGGGTTGGATCCACTTTTTGGCTATGATGCATAATGCTGCTTTGAAGGTCTGTGCACAAGTTTTTGTGTAGACATGTTTTCATTTCTCTGGGGTATATATCTAGGAGTGGGGTTGATGCATTATATGGTAGCCTTATATTTAACCTTTTTTTTAAAAAAACAAGCCTTCTTAATACCCACAAATTTCAGTTTCCACACTTCATAGCTACATTTTCATCCATATGAAAATACAGGACACACACACTACCTACAGTAAATTCATTAACTTAAAAAATATTTTGATGGATCACAACATGAACAAACACTAAACGGCAGCACCCCTCTGGGAGAGAGGCAATGCTTGGCATACACCCTGACAAAGTCCCCTTGCAGGAACCCCACTGCCCCCAGGGCGGCAGCCTACTGGTACACACCTGTGAGCTGGATCACACTGAGGATTCCCAAAGCCAGCCATGAATGGCAGGAGCCAATCCCAGAGAAGCCAAAGGATAAACCTGTCACTGCTTTTCCTCTGTCCTCCCCTCTCCTCTCCAGGGCAGTCTCAGGACTAAAAGAAAAGAGAAGATGTGGCCACAGAAGTTGATGGAGTTGAGGAATAGGTTCTGGGGGAGAAAGGACAGACTAGGATTAGAGCCCCAGGGGGTGTGGAAAATAGTAATAAAAGTCATATATGTAATATAATATTTTCTAGCAGCCACATTAAAAAGATAAAAAGATAAAATTAATTTTAATGGTATAATTCTATTAACCCAATATATCCAAAATGTGAAGAAGTAATCAATATAAAAATTATTGAGACATTTTTATATTTTCCTTTTCTTAGGAAGTCTTTGAAATCTGAGTGCATTTCACACTGAGAGAACATCTCAGTTTAGAATGGCCACATTTCAAGTGCTCAATATCCACATGTGGCCAGAGGCTACCATATTGGGCAGTGCATATGGGAGAGCAAAGAAATGAGGAGACTCTCCCTGAGTAGTGCCCAGCAGTCAGGGGGGTGCAGGGAAGTGTGTTTCAGTGGACGCCCACCCTCCTGTGTCTGGACACCATTCCTGGAAGGCACACAGCTGCTGTCATCCCAGGGCCAGCACTGAGCAGCTCTGGAGAACGTGCTGTGCAGAACTGGGACCCAGCCAGAAGCAGCACAGCAGCATGCAGATGCCACGTGGGGCTCATGCGCCAGATCCCAACCATGGAGACCTTGTGCTTGGCTCCCATGTGTTTTTAAACCTCTTGAAGTGGTTGTCGTTTTCATGACTTTACATTTCCTTTCTGGCTCCTGTAGACATTGGGGTATGTAACCCCTGCATAAGACCACGGTTCCTGAAGTCGGGCAGCCCTGCATGTTAACCTTGACTCTACCACTTTTTAGTTGACAACAGATACATTAAACTCTTCATATGTGTCTTTTACTATAAAGTTGGAGGTAAGAATACTTCAGAGATGTATGATTTTAATGAGACAAGGAATTAATTGGCTAGTACAAAGCTTGGTGCATAATAAGCACTCAATAAATTGTGGCATTCATTTCTCATTCACAGACGTGAATTCCTTAGAGTCCATACTATTTTCCTCTTCCAGTATTGGAAAACTGGGAAGTACATGCACAGGAGGAGTTCTTAAAAGCAGCCCCCACTTCTATACATTGACATTGAGGAATGGCTTCTGTGCTCACAATTTTAAGGCAGTCTGTTTCCCTTCTCTGTTGCCCACCAGTATGGCTCTACTGAATTAAGCATTCCTCAGTACCGAGGCATTGAAAAGACTGATTTCCAGGAATAAAAGGGGAAAGCTAACAATGACACCAAGGGCCCCTCCTGCTAACCTCCATGCTGGTTCCAAGGTCGAAGTCTCTGGGGATCTGGGCATTGGATGCTGCAGATAAAGGATAAGATATTAATGAACAACTTGGCCATTGTTCAACCCTAATTTTTGCTTTCTGTTTTTGCTTTTTATGGGGAAATTAAGAGGCTGGGACTTAAAAGAAGCACCTAAACAAGCTTGATGGTCTCATCATGACCCTCTAGCCTGGGGCTCAGGCTTCTTCACCATTCCTACCAGCCCCATGCAGTGTGCTTCTAATTCAGGAATGTAAGTGGGAGCAAAAGTGGGCAGCCCGCCACAGGGCACAAAAGCCCTGGAAGGGGGGAAACTAAGGAAGATTCTTTCTTCCCAGTTCTCTCTTTTCCCATCACCCCTTCCCACTGTTTTTTTGTTTGTTTTTGTTTTTTTGCCACACCGCGCTGCACGTGCAATCTTAGTTGCTCAACAAGGGATCAAACCCTCGCCCCCTGCGTTGGAATCGCAGAGTCTTAACCACTGGACTGCCAGGGAAGTGTCCCACTTCCCACTGTTTAATGCACGTCTGCTTCTTCATTCCTTTCTGTGATTCATTATTAATGATTATGTGCTCAGCACTGTACCAGGCATTTTGATCCTCTTCCTGTTTTCCAGAATAACTCCTGTCCCTCCACCCCTTTTTCTCTTGCATTACTCTTGTTTCCCGTGTACTATCTCTAAGAGTCACTCCACATTTCACTCTAAAAGAACAGAACTGGCTCCTTCTTCTATAGTAAATAATACAAGTTGGTCCTTAGGGGATGAGGAGAAAAGGGACAGTTTGAGCAGCACCTAGGGAGCTAACACAGCTCAAGAAGAGCACATGGGTGGTAACGGAGCAAAGACAGCAACAGAGTTTTTATTTCTATTCCGAATTTAAGTAATTCCTTTGTTATCAAAAATAACTATGTCAGCATCAATAAGCTGCTGATTATAAAATGTATCCTTGGCAGAGAGAGAAAGAATTAACATTGAATGGATACTTGCCATCTGCCAGGCACTGTGTAAGGCTAGTGGTTCTCAGTATTTAGTGGTCAAGGACTCCTCTGGGATTCTTGTGGAAGCTCTGAAATCTCTCCCTTAGAAAAATTCAAACATACACAAAATTTTACATAGAATTACAGGAGCAAACGATTCCTGAAGCACAATCACAGCCTCCAGATTAAAACCTTTTATGCTAAGTCCTTACCTCTGAGAGCATGGCATCATTGAGACGATATTGTTATCCCCACCTTACAGAGGAGGGAACATGCCCAAGCCCATATACATAAGTGGCAGAAACAACATTTCAACCAGAGTTGTCTAAACACTACAACTTGCTGGCCTAGATGAAAATGTCACTTGGTTTTTACTGTTACTATAAATATCACTCCTTATTTTTAAAGGAGGAAATAAAGATTATGTGTGAAACTAAAATCTGTGCAAAGCATTCTAGACTCAGCCAAGGGAAATCAGGAAGCTCAAAATTCCCGGAGGTTCCAATCCCATTTCCTATCAGCCAAAAGCCCTACTCCCCCTGAACCCACCCACCCAGCTGGGAAACAAACCAAAGACGCACTTTTCTTAGATTCCATATTCCTCAGAACAAGAGGCAACCTCTATAATAATAGCTCAATTAAACTCAAAAAAAAAATTTTTAAGAGGCAACCTCTCTTTAAAATAATCCATCAGGGACTTCCCTGGTGGCTCAGTGGTTAAGAATCCGCCTGCCAAGGCAGGGACACTGGTTCGAGCCCCGGTCCCAGAAGATCCCACATGCCACGGAACAACTAAGCCTGTGTGCCACAACTACTGAGCCTGCGCTCTAGAGCCCATGAGCCACAACTACTGAAGCCTGCGCACCTAGAGCCCATGCTCCACAACAAGAGAAGCCACCGCAATGAGATGCCCACGCACTGCAACGTAGAGTAGCCCCCGCTCACCACAGCTAGAAAAGCTCACACGCAGCAACAAAGACCCAACGCAGCCAAAACTAAATAAAATAACTTTATTAAAAAATAATAATAATCCATCAGTCAAATGTGAATTAAGAGACCAGTCAAAGCCTATAGATATGAAACAAAAGAAATTTAATTTCAGAATATTACATGAATATAAAAGAAAAACAACGCATATGTTTCTTTACAGTTACATATATATATATAAATATATATATATGATATAGTTGAATAAGAATGAAAAATAAAAAATGGTTAGACAGTTAAGAAACCTTGTTTCTCTTGTTGAGCAAGCTTGGGGATAGCGAAAAGGCAATCCTTGCTATGAAGAAAGGACCCTGGGGCAGGAGTGTTTTTCCCAACCAGTTCTGCTGGTCCCCAAACATGTCTGGGGGAGTGCTCAATGGCTCTTTAGCACCTGCTGTGGCCACGCACACTCCAGTTTCCATGGTAACCCAAGCACTCAGGCTATTAAGTACTTACTCCACCTCCTTGCTAGCCCACGCATCCACTCTCCACCTGTGGAAGGAGTTCAGCATTACCTGTCTAGGAAAGCCAGCTCTCCTATAGTGAGTTTTAGATTGGATTAATTACCACTGGTCTGAAAAGCTTGTGCATCTGAGAAACCCAAATCTTCCCCAAATTCTAGAGCAATCCTGCCAATTGCTAGTATCCAGTTTGGATCAAGGTCCTGTCTTCAGTACCAAGGCTTCCAGATGCAGGAGGGCAAGGATGAGGCTCTCCCCTGGGGAAAGGAGTTCTACTTAGAAAAGACTTCAGAATGAGAGCCATCAGTTTCAAGCATCTATGCGAGGCCCTGTATGAAGGAAGCAGACAAAGTCTAGAGAAGTCATTCCTAAGATGGCTTCCCCAGTTATGCATGGCCACACAGCTAGTCACTCTGGGACCACAGGTTCTCCTAGAAGGCAGTGTTTTAAACCGTATCCTAACACGTTTCTGTGAGAAAAGCTGAACAGAAACACTGCTGTTCCAGAGGAGAGAATGGCCCTGCTCTGACACTCTGGAACCACTGGCTTTCTTACAAGCCAGCAAAACAGCCACCTCTGGAACACCCAGTGGTCAACAGTTAACCCTATACTACTCCATTTCCCAAGGGTACCCCCTCGTCATTCCTAACTCTGGAAAGACATTCAGGGTAACGAGCTTGTGGAGGATCAACTGCGGTTTCAGTTATGATCAGATACCACCTCCTTTAATATGTTTTGGCACTCAGGTACAATCAGCATCACCTAATCCTCTATTCACTGTTGCAATGGAGTCTTTCAAACCAGATTCATTGGTCCCAGTGCAAAAGTCAACCATTGTAAAAGGTTAGAAACTCCAGTGCCCATGGTTTTCACTGATTCAACCAGTATAGCTCGCCCAGTACAGATGTGAATCAAGGAAGTGGTCTGCATTTTTTATGCTTGAGCCCTCTGGCATAAATACATTGCCCCATATTGATATCACATCAAAACCCATTGCAACTGACCCCAGAAAGAAATGAAATTTTAAAAGCAACAAGAGGCATTTCCAAAGAGATTGTTCCAACACAAAAAATAAACATAGAAAACAGAGTTTTAAAATATTATAGATTTTAAAAATTGTTAAATACTGGCTCAAAAATATCTGCCCACCAAGTCAGAAGGGCAACAGTACCCTTCTGTTGCAAATGCTAAAGGGTTTTTGTTTTTGCAAAGATTCCGCAGGATTAGAATAGTTACATATTATAAGGCAGAAGGTTACGCTGTTTATTTCTCAAATTTGGATTCCAACTAGTTCACAGCTTCTGTTAAAAAAGAAAAAAGAAGGAAAAGACCTATCATACCCTTACAGCAAGGGAAATCATATTTAATAAATACTTTAATGAAACACACATACCCAAATAAACTGCCCAAGGGGGCAAGCTATGTAAAAGCATGTGACAGACATCTCTCACCACCCCAGCCCTGGAACACGAACCTGGATTACCAGTTGCATTCAACCAAAGAAAGTCTCCTAAATCTCAGCTACCTCCCTTAAACAGAACCACAGAACAAACTTGATGACAAGGAGGTATCAGGTCACTGCTCTGCTCTCTCCACCTATGCCAGACCATGTTTAACAGACCACACCACTACAGAATGAGACACTTAGACAAATAAAGAAAGCAAGTATCAAGTTAAGGGAGAACACACTTTAGCCTAGGGGCTTCCCTGGTGGCGCAGTGGTTGAGAGTCCGCCTGCTGATGCAGGGGACACAGGTTTGTGCCCCGGTGGGGGAAGATCCCACATGCCACGGAGCGGCTGGGCCCGTGAGCCATGGCCGCTGAGCCTGCATGTCCGGAGCCTGTGCGCCGCAACAGGAGAGGCCACAACAGTGAGAGGCCCGCGTACCGAAAAAAATAAGAAGAAGAACCCTACACAAATGAACTTGCTAATAAGTATTTTTAAGAATTATATAAAACTGCTCTAGAGAAAGGGGCTTCTGGGCAGTTTTATACTCCTAACCATCTATTGTTCACAATCTATCAAGTTGGACAGCCAAATTTTACATTTTTCTCTACTACTGCTGTTACAGCAGCAGAAGAAACAGAAAATACGGAAGCCAGGACTGACATCCGGATGCAAAACCAAACTGTGCTCCCCAGACTCATCTTTTGTTGCAGCAACAATACAGCATTTCAATTGTTTAAAAATAGGTCAGCAAGTCATGGTTTGCTGGGCAACTGCCCCCCAACTGAGGCCTGACTCAGTTCCGGCACACAGGGTGAGAAAGGTTACACACCTAACAGAGCAGGCACAGACTAACATTCCCACCTGCCCTGCTGCTCTCTGGGCAGTGAGTTCTCACACTAGATCAGAGCCATGCCACTGCTCACCTCAAACACATGTGAACATCCCAACACGGTCAAAGCTCCAGTCCATCTCCGAACTACTCCCTATGCCCATCTTGACAAGGAGAGGGGTGGGCCAGCAGCCACCGTTGAACATGGGTGATAAACCACAACTGCTTCCAAATAAGAGCATTGTCTACTTTAAATCTCTCAGCCCCGTGAAGACCGATGCTCACTTCCTCCCTCTGACTCCAGCTGGCTCTCAGGAGACGGTCCAGCCTGCACACCTGATCCCTTAGAAGGATGCAATATAATCCCACCCATCAAGAGTTGTCCTGGCCATAAAGCCAGTCCCATCCTAGTCCCTCTCCAGAGCTTCCACTACATACAGGAGTTTCAGCAAGTCTCAAGTAAGCTGTTGATGATATTCCTTGAGTCCCAGTGATTTGTCACAGAAGTACTGGCACCAGAGATGTTTTAGACAAGAGGAAACTGAATGAAGGAAAGGAGTTCAGCAACCACACAACTGTTTTTTTTGCGGTACGCGGGCCTCTCACTGTCGTGGCCTTTCCCGTTGCGGAGCACAGGCTCTGGACGTGCAGGCTCAGCGGCCATGGCTCACGGGCCCAGCCGCTCCGCGGCATGTGGGACCCTCCTGGACCGGGGCACGAACCCGCGTCCCCTGCATCGGCAGGCGGACTCTCAACCACTGCGCCACCAGGGAAGCCCCACACAACTATTTTGACATCACTGAGGAAAGGGGAAGAGAGGAAAGGAGAGAGAATGGAGGGAGGGAAGAAGGGCCACAGTTTAATATTATTTGTTTAAATATTGTATCATTCTGAATTTTCCTTTTTTGATACTGCAGGCCAAAAACCTACAATCTCAGGCCCAAGAAATAATAAAAAAATTTCCAGGAAAGCTATAAATTCTTTGGACAAAAATAGGTATTGAGGAGTAAAGCCTCATAAGTTAAAGAGCTTTCCCAAAGCTTAAGGTGAAAAAGAGAGGACAGACATCTGGCTTAGAGCCCATTTTGATTTTTTACCTTTTAAAATACACAAACAACAAATAAACAAGAAACAATAACCAAAACATCCCCCCAAACTATCGAAATAGAGAAAAGCCCAAGCTATCAGTTAAAAATAACATCAATCCACCAGGATTGACAGCACTTTTTAAAAAAATCACTGGCAGTTGAGCACAGATTTCAAATGTTTTAAAAATAGAATCTGCTTAAACAAATACATGGAATGAGCACAGGAGTCTGCCTGGTTCTACTCATTTACTGTGCTGTCTAAGCCGATTTGGCTGGTTAGTGGTTTCCCCATAACGTTTTTTTTAAAGAGAGAGAGAGAGTCGCTAGCACTGGTTCAGCAGGCAGAGTCTGTAGATGTCACCCACTGAGTGGGGCTAGAGGCGTCAGTCAAGTCACAGGATTAGTTGGCTTTCACAATTCAACATGCAGCAAGCAAGCTGCAAGTCCAAGCTTCTCTGTGAGCGGTAATGGCACCTGGCCCACAAAAGAGAAAATTCTGGGTGGACAACAGGAAACCTCTGGATCCTTCAGAGGAATCCTAGGCTGAAAGAGAAAAAGGAGCATTAAACACATTTATAAATATTTATTTCTGCAAACATTCTACCCAAAAGCTAGAGAAATCTATACTTATTATTTTCTAAACTGAGGGAGAATTGTTTACTCTCTACCAAGTACACATCACTTTGTCCTCTTGGTCTAATCTCAGTTCATTAAATCATCTTAATGGCAGTAACAGCTACCTGTACTAAGTGCATATTTTGTGCTAGGTGTTGCTCTGAGTTCTTTATGTATATTGCCTCATTTACCCTCACAACAACCTGTGCATGAGGTAATGCTCTTGCTAGTTTACAGGTGAAGAATGTGAAGCCTACACAAATAAACTTGCCCTAAGATATACAGCTATTAAGGCTGGGAACTGGTTAAGAATCTGCCTGCCAGTGCAGGGGACACGGGTTCGAGCCGTGGTCCGGTAAGATCCCACATACCGCGGAGCAACTGAGCCTGTGCACCACAACTACTAAGCCTGCGCTCTAGAGCCCGCAAGCCACAACTACTGAGCCCACGTGCCACAAGCACTGAAGCCCGCGTGCCTAGAGCCCGTGCTCTGCAACAAGAGAAGCCACTATGATAAGAAGCCCGTGCACCGCAATGAAGAATAGCCCCGGCTCACCACAACTAGAGAAAGCCCGCGCACAGCAACGAAGACCCAACACAGCCAAAAATAAAAACAAATAAATTAATTTTTTAAAAAAATTTTTAATTAAAAAAAAAAGGCTAGGAACTGAACCCAAGCTTAACTGAATGCAAAGCTCATGTTCTTACCATCACTACACCTCACCAGTGAATGTTTACTAAATGCCTACTAGATGCAAGGCAGTCATTACTGGGGGGAAGAGAAGAAGACGGGGGCCACGAATATATTAAGTCTGGCCTTTGTCTTCCAGAAGAGAAACTAGCTACAGCGATAAGACAATACATGTGAAGCAAATATCTATGATAAATCACATTAAATGTCAACATTTTAGTAATGTCAATAAGAGTTCAAAGGAAAAGCTATATCTGTCTGGGTTAGCCAAAGAAGGTTTAGAAGAGGAGGTAGGGTTTAGGCTGGGCTTTGAACAATGGGTAAGATTCTGACTGCTGAAAATAATGCCCATTAATAAGTAGGTGCTGAATCAGCAGTTCTCATCAGGGAGTGATTTTGCCCCCTCCCATGAAGGGGACATTTGGAAATGTCTGGAGGCATTTTTGGTTGTCACAACTGGGGGAAGGGTGCTACTGGCATCTAGTGGGTAGAGACCAGGGATGCTAAATATCATACAATGCACAGGACAGCTCCCCACAACAAAGAATTATCTGACCTAAAATGTCGATAGTGCCACTTGAGAAACCCCATGCGAAATAAATGTCTTTGGGAGTACACTATTGATGATAATAAAATTGCATTATCTTCTTCAAAAAATACTTGTTCCTGGGCTTTCCTGGTGGCGCAGTGGTTGAGAATCCGCCTGCCAATGCAGGGGACACAGGTTCGATCCCTGGTCCAGGAAGATCCCACACGCCGTGGAGCAACTAAGCCTGTGCGCCACAACTACTGAGCCCACGTACTGCAACTACTGAAGCCTACGTGCCTAGAGCCCATGCTCTGCAACAAGAGAAGCCACCACAATGAGAAGCCCACGCACCACAACGAAGAGTAGCCCCCGCTCGCCGCAATTAGAGAAAGCCTGTGCACAGCAAGGAAGACCCAACACAGCCAAAAATAAATAAATAAAATAAATAATTTTTTTAAAAAAATACTTGCTCTTTTTATAAAATCACCATCAAAAAAATCTTGGATTGTATTCTTTATGTAAAACAAATAGATGGCAGGCACTTGGATCTGGGGGCTTGGAGACTGAACAGAGATATCAAACAGAGAACAGAACTGAGCTGCAGAAGGAGACCAAACTGCTAAGAGGGGGACAAGCAAGAGCAGGAACAAGCAGAGAATTTAAGACAGAGCACTGAAAAACATGAAGAGGTGGAGGCGGAGGCAGACAATAGTAAAGCACTGCAGAGATGAAAAAAATTAAAGAGGAAGGAGGAAAAGGAGAATAGTGTGAAGTCATGACAGCCACAGGTGTTCCTAGTTAGAGGAAGTGAGCAGGGAGAGGGTAATGTGAAAATGCCACTGCTTAATCCAGTGGGAGGTCATTCATTATCTGTGGGCCTCCACTTTTCTGAATCACTATCATGTTTAAGAATCTTATAAAAACTATATAGTCTCTCCTCCAGAAAAATGTACATATGCACCTACACATAAAATTCCATCAACAATACCAGGAACTTTATTAGAGCCCTTAGGAAGTCCACAGTTAACAGGAAGAATCCTGCTCTAAAACGTCTTGGTAAAATATTAAACTGACTTTTTTTTTTTGGCTGCATTGGGTCTTTGTTGCTGCACGCGGGCTTTCTCTAGTTGCAAGCAAGCAGCGGCTACTCTTCGTTGCAGTGCGCAGGCTTCTCATTGTGGTGGCTTGTTGCAGAGCATGGGCTCTAGGCACGCGTGCTCAGTAGTTGTGGCACACAGGCTCAGTAGTTGTGGCACACGGTCTTAGTTGCTCTGCGGTATGTGGGATCTTCCCAGACCAGGGCTCAAACCCATGGATTCTCAACCACTGCACCACCGGGGAAGTCCTGACTTATTTTTTTAATGCATTTCTTTCTTCCAAAAGTAGAGCTGTCGACATAGAAAGACATTTCTTGATTATCTTCAAAAATGAAAGCAAGAAAAGGTGTAATTGATACAATGTATCCTTCAAAAATAACTTATGCTGGGACTTCCCTGGTGGTTCAGTGGTTAAGAATCTGCCTGCCAATGCAGGAGACACAGATTTGAGCCCTGGTCCGGGAAGATCCCACATGCCGCAGAGCAACTAAGCCTGTGCGCCACAACTACTGAGCCCATGTGCCTAGAGCCCGTGCTCCGCAACAAGAGAAGCCACCGCAATGAGAAGCCCGCGCACTGCAACGAACACCCAATGCAGCCAAAAATAAAAATAATAAAAATAAAAATAACTTATGCTTGGTTTTGACTTATGAAGATACAGGTAGAAATATTTAGACACAGAATCCAAACGCCAAACTTACCTCAATCAGACAGCCCAGCCTAGAAGCCAGGGGCAACAAGGAAAGAAAAGAGAGTTCAGATAATTCATTCAAGGATAAGTAAGAAGACCATACTGAAATCTAACTTCTTAGAAAAGAATAAAGATTTATCTATAAGGATTGGGCTTGTGTTCTCTTTCTATTGCTGATGTCTCAAATAGTAATTATGCTCATATCTCTGGTAAAATGAGCATATCAGACCAGAGATCGCTTCATCTGCAACACAAGCCTTATAAAACAAGACCAAGCCTCACCCAGTTTTCTTCAGTAACAATTACTACTACTTGTTAATGCTTTAACAATCACAATGTGCTTCCAAAACATAATTTCAATTGAGCTTCATAAGAAATCTGGGAAGTAGATATAACTATTATCCCCATTTGCAGAGGAAGGAGTAGGCTGAGAATGAGTGGTTTTCCCAGGCCAGAGGAATGATGCCTCAAATTAGGTCTAACTACAAATCCCCTGGCCTTTCCAGTTAGCCACATGGCTTCCTCAGAGGAAAGCACAGCAGCCACTGCACTTCACCAACTGAGCCTCTGACAATCAGCAGTCCCAGCACTAAATAATCCTTTTTACCCTAAATATCCTCAAAAACATGTTGTACGATATGATTTCCAGGGTCCTTCAGCATGAGCTGTTTATCTGGAAAGCTTTATTGAATAAACAAAGCTAAAGTCTGCGCAGAAAAGGAACATAACTATCCCATGTTTACTGAACATCTTCTCAGCACTCCTGTACTTGGTTTCACAAGTTAGTTTACACTTGCTTTTAATTTGCTTAACAAGTATTCTTAAGATATTTTTCATGTGTCCCATCTGTCCAAGAATGCAGGGACCGTGTGGGCCTGTGCTCACAGCTCTGCCCCTCAGCACCTGGGACAGTGCTGAGTAGTTGCTCAATAACCATCTGCTAAATGAACTCAAGGGCAGGACCCAGCCTTATAATTTTTACATCTCTTCTGACTACAACCATACCACACTGAGAATTCAAAATATGCTACTGACTAGAGACAGAAAGGAACTACATTCATAAGACACACAGAATAAGTACAATTAGTACCTTTTTTCCCCTCTTTCTTCCCCTCAGACCATTTCAGTCTTGTTGGTGTCATCATGACAGCTGGAGAGCCAGAAAATAACTGTAACAAGAAAATTTTATAGTGGCTTAAATGTCCTAATGTCATTTCTATAGACAGACTTTACTAACAGAGGAATTATTTACTTTTTCAATTTCAATATGAAGAGTTTTACCAACGTATTTAGATCTCATTAATCTTAACTGTTTTATTTCTGGCTTAATGAAGTAACCATTCCTGAGATAACTTGAAGGACCACTCCACACGTACTGCAGTGCCGAGCAGGCCTGGCTCAAATGTTACCCACCCTGTGGAGTCTCCCAGTAAGAACTGCTCCCTCGAGCACTTTGTGTGTGGAGCTATTTCACTGCATTTGTCATTTCTGCTTATGACTGGCTATATCTTCCTTGAACTCAAAATGTTTGTTGAATGAATCAATGAAAACCTACAGAAAGAAGTCAGCATAAATGAAAAGACTGGGGAAAAGGCATAGCTGAATATGGCCCAAAGAAACACAGTAAAACAGACGACAGTATATTAATTTTCTTCCTTTCTATAAATGAACACATACAAAGAGAAAGTACAAAGAATAGTATCTTACTAAATTTATATTTTCTTTGCTGGCTCTCTTCAATTCATCAATGGCTACAGATTCTGGAGTAGGGTACTTGTTTTTCTTTTCTGACATCATCTGATTTCCCAGGACCTTCCGCTGATTTAGGAAGAGAAAATATTTGATTTATAAACATCTACAATATCTATATTATAATTATACTGGTCTTCAAAACTATAGTTTCTTAGGTTAAAAAAAATCTCAGCTCTTTGATAAATTCCCCCAGGCATCTTATACAAGAGAGGTCAAAGCATGTTACTAAAAACCCTGATATCACTGCCTTTCTTTAGGTGATCACTATTCCTCTTTAAACCAATTAAAGGGCTGAAATGTTAAAAGCAACTTTATAGTTGATTTAAACCAACTAATACAGGCCAATTACAGTGCTCCTGAGGCCATAAAAGAAACACCAGTTACCTACCAGTATAATTTTTTCCCTAAAGACATACTGTCTCTGGCACCTTTTAAGAGTCCCCTCCTCCCCCTCCCCACTAAAAGACACTTACACTGGGTCCACTCAAAGATTCTGCTTCCCTGTCATGTCCTCCTCACACAGGATTGGAAAATTTGGAGAAATTCTCTAAGAGTTTCTAGTACAGCCATAAAAGGGTACGGGCCTTCTTAAAAGGGTTACATGACTATACTGATATTCAGAGCAAGACTAAAAGCCCTTTCATCTCTGAACAGCTTAAAAGCTAATGTAACCTACTGTATCAGTTGACAGTGACAATTCTACCATCTTTGAAGAAATCTTTCTTTTTTCCCCTTAGAGAATAAATTTGAATTCCAAAAAAAGGAACATATCAAAACTAGAACATTAAACTTTAAAATATAAATATTAGTAGGAATATTCTGTAATAAATCATTTACATGAGACGAATTTTAGAGGAAAAAAAGTCTAGCCAAAAACAAAGTATCAAAGCAGGATAGAAATCAAACAGCTAAAACACAGAAGTGCTAGAAAAATAAGGCCAGTACATCTTCCTTTCAGAAGTCAGATATCACCTCAGAGTAAGCTGAACTGGGGATACCAGGAGCCACAGGACTAGCTATAAAAGCTAAAATTCAGCTTCCAGTGAATTTTTTAACAGAAATTTCATTACTCCTTTGCTATCGAGCAGAAACCTGCATCTATTATTAGCTTGAAAGTCTCTTCATTTATAATGAAAACACTTTACCCTTCTGTCCT
This sequence comes from Neophocaena asiaeorientalis asiaeorientalis, assembly GCF_003031525.2. Classification (NCBI taxonomy): domain Eukaryota; kingdom Metazoa; phylum Chordata; class Mammalia; order Artiodactyla; family Phocoenidae; genus Neophocaena; species Neophocaena asiaeorientalis. The sequence continues at coordinate 1,039,060 of NW_020185331.1, forward strand.
ATAAAACTTGCTAACATTGTGTTTAAAATTATTTTTCTAAAATGTTTTCTCCTGATACAATTATAAACTCTTTTATAACTCTAAAGTTCTAAATGCTCTGAAGAGGGCAGCTGCCAAGAGGATACTATATTTTTACATTTCAAGCAATAATTAGCAACACTTCTAGAACCAACTGCAGGAGAAGAGCTCACTATGAAGAGAAAACTATACCCATCTAACTTCAGTTAAAGAAACACGTTTGACTAACACACAGAGAAACACTTATTGGACTGTAACTTTTCTTGTTACCAATCATCTCTATGACAGGAAGTCAGAGGGAATGACAGACTTCCAAGTAAAATGAACCAAGGATGCTCATTTTACTTGCCACGTCTAAGCAGGTGAATACACTTTTGGGGTTCTAGCAAAGGGAATTTTTTTAAATTATGGTAAAATATACATAACATAAAGTTTATCATTTTAACCATTCTCAGGTGTACAGTTCAGTAGTGTAAAGTACAGTCATATTGCTGTGCAACCATCACCACATCCCAGAAATTTTTCATCTTCCCAAACAGAAACTCTGTACCCATTGAACAATAATCCCAATTCCCCCCAGACCCTTAGTCCCTGACAACCACCATTCTACTTTCTGTTTTTATGGATTTGACTACTGTAGGTACCTCATATAAGTGGAATAATACAATATTTGTTCTTTTGTGACTGGCTTATTTCACTTAGCATGATGTTCTCAAGCTTAATCTATGTTGCAGCATGTGTCGGAACTTTCTTCTTTTTTAAGGCTGAGTACTGTTCCATTGTTCATATATACCACATTTTGTTTATCCATTCATCCATCAACGAACACTTGAGTGGCTTTTGCCTTTTGATTGTAAATAATGCCACTACAAACATGTATACAAATATCTGTTCATATCCTTACTTGGAATTGCTTGATTATATGGTCGTTCTATTTTTAGTTTTTGAGGAACTGCCATACCGTTTTCCATAGTGGTTGCACCATTTAACGTTCCCACCAACAGTACACAAGGGTTCCAATTTCTCCACATCCTTACCTTGCTATTTTCTGTTTTGTTGATAATAGCCATCCTAGTGAGTATGAATTGTTATCTCATTGTGGTTTTCATTTGCAGTTCCTTAATGATAAGGGATATTGAGCGTTTTTTTTATCCTCTTCAGAAAAATGCCTATTTAAATCCTTTGCCTTTTTTTTTTTTTCTTTTGGGCCATGCTGTGCAGCATGTGGGATCTCAGTTCCCTGACCAGAGATCAAACCCATGTCCCCTGCAGTGGAAGCGTGGAGTCTTAACCACTGGACCACCAGGGCAGTCCCTGCACATTTTTTTTTTTTAATCCACACTTTTATTTATTTACTTTTCAGTAAGTTTAAATCCTTGAAGGGTACAGCATCACATGGATTCTGTGTCCAATGGCCTTAGCAGGAAGGTTGCTTTGGAATTTGGCACAAACCATGCCACTGTTTCCATGAGCACAAGTTATCTTTCCCCAGATTACTCTGGTTTTGTTAGGTTTTCCACCAGGAGTTACTGTGTTGTTCTTTGCTTTGTACACGTAAGCACATCTCTTGACTAGATAGAATTCAGTTTCATCTCGAGCATATACACCTTCAATTTTCAGAAGAGCTGTGTGCTCCCTCTGGTTCCATAGATCCCGCTTATAGCCAGCAAAAATGGCCTTGGACCACAGCCTTCCAGACATATTTGTCATTTTAGAAGTCCTGTTCCCAGCAGGCCTCCACAGGGTCCAAGATGGCTGAAAAAAGCCCTGCGCATTTTTTAACATGGACTGATTTTCTTTGCTGTTGTTGTAAGAGTTCTTTTTATATTCTGGATATTAACCGCTCATAAGATATATATTCTGCAAATATTTCCTCTCATTCTGTGAGTTGCCTTTTCACTCTGTTTGATGTCAAGCAAACCTAATGTCCCAAGGCTACTGGCCCCAGTGGATAGGATTGAGTGAATTCTAAACTGCTATTAATGATAATAACTACAACCAAAATTAGAGTAAGATGAAGTTGCAACTGCTAACAACTACAGTTTAAAAAATACACACACACACATATATATATATTACAAGGTATTTTTTTTTTTTAAGAGCACAACTTTTAAGCAAAGATCTCCTTAATGTCGCTGGATTTATAAATTTTAATAATGTTAAACAATTTTAAAAAGAAAACCTGTAGAACACAGAACAGTGCTAATCTCTCTCCAAGTTAACTAGTTAGAACCTTGCCTTTGTTTATGCCTGGAAATTTGAACCCCATAATCAGCTATCTACTGCCACCTGCTGGCAATATTCCTTAACTACAAGTTCAGATCATCAATGAAGACTCAAATAAATTGAACCTACAGACAGCGATGGTAGCAACACCACAGAAGTACATATTGCATTTGTTTTAAAAACAAGATTTTTAAAGAATTTGAGACAAAGGAAGAGAACAAAACAACTGATCAAAATATTAAGCTCACAAAAATCTGAGTTACCTAAAACTCATTAGCCTATTAGAAAATCCATTTCCAGTCTCTGTCAACTTTCTCACTTTTCCATAACTTTAGCAAATTGCACAATGAAGTATGTAGCACAAAGCAGGTCATGAACCAAAAGAGATTCTCTACTCAGGGATGAGGACTCTGTCCTCAGCCCCAGAAGAGACAAAAGGACCTTTATTTCCTTTATCCCTTACTTCTCCAATCATAGAGCCCCTTCTCTGATTTGAAACACAGAAAAATGCTTTGAAAAATAAAAGCTTTTCCAAATTCTATTCTTTTCCCCTTACAAGTGAAGCCTTCATAGAATCCCAAAGAACAGAATAAAACTGTTTATGCATAAGAAGAGTCAGACTGTTAAATTTTCTCACGATCAATGCTGAAAATGACAGCACAGTGTACCTACCTTAATAAGGCCACTGAAGGACCGTGAACGGGCCCTCTTCTGCACCCGGAGGGTAGAAGGTTCTCGTCCTGGTGTTTGGGTCTCAGAATGCTTATTAAACTAGAAAACATAAAGAACATTTTGTTAGTAGTCTGTCTCCCATCAAGAGATAGCATTCTGTGACAATCAATAGCTAAGTGGAAATACCCAGAAAAGCCCAGGAATAAGTGAATCTGTACATACATGGATTACTAGGTTGGCAAGCAAATCACAAAGGCAAAAATTATGCCACCAAGAAGAAGTCAAAATGTATTAAACTAGCCTGAAGGTAAATTAAATTAAATAAAATAATACACACCCCAAAACAATCAAATTGGAATCACATCAAGCTTCTAGAATTAGATCTAACTACCAGTTTATAGCAAATACAGAGGACTAAGAAACATCTTAAGTAATACCACAGGGATGCAATCAGCAAAATCCAGACTGTGGGAGACAAAGAATCTGGTTTCTTTCACAAACCAAGTGCAAAGAGAGAGAGAGGATGGTTTATGTGTGTTTAAATGCAATGTGCTATCTGTATTGGATCCTAGAACAGAAAAAGGATATTAGTGTTAAAACTGGTAAAATCTAAATAAAGCCTGTAATGTTACTAGTAATGTACTAATGTTAATTTATTAGTTTTGACAACGTTAGCATTAGGAGGAACTAGGTGAAGGATGTGTGGGAATTCTGTACTTTCTTTGCAATTTTTCTCCCAACCTAAATTATTTCAAATTGAAAAGTTTATTCAAACAAACTTCAGCAATTTTTAGGGAGGAAAAAAACAGGAGGGGAAAGAAGGATGGACCTATATATTAAAAGAAACCTAGTAGCTGTAACAGCTCCAGAAAACGCATACCCTTTGGTCATGCCACTTCTAGGAAATAATCTGCAATGAGAATACTTATGAACAAATATGTATAAACTAAAAAATGACCTAATTTCTTTTTTTTTTAATTTATTTATTTTTGGCTGTGTTGGGTCTTCGCTGCAGCGCACGGGCTTCTCATTGCAGTGGCTTCTCTTGTTGCAGAGCATGGGCTCTAGGTGTGCGGGCTTCAGTAGTTGTGGTGCACGGGCTTAGTTGCTCCACGGCATGTGGAATCTTCCCAGACCAGGGATTGAACCCGTGTCCCCTGCATTGGTAGGCGGATTCTTAACCACTGTGCGACCAAGGAAGTCCCCAAAATGACCTAATTTCCCCTAATATGTCCAGTAGAGGACAAACTGTATATATATATATCCGGTTATATACAATAAAATATATGCAACCATTAAAAATGTTTACAGTCTTTTAATGACATGGAAAATGCTCTGATATAATGTTATATGAAAAGGGCAGGATAGGGCTTCCCTGGTGGCGCAGTGGTTGAGAGTCCGCCTGCCGATGCAGGAGACACGGGTTTGTGTCCCGGTCCAGGAAGATCCCACATGCCGCGGAGCGGCTGTGCCCGTGAGCCATGGCCGCTGAGCCTGCACGTCCGGATCCTGGGCTCTGCAACGGGAGAGGCCACAGCAGTGAGATGCCCGCGTACCGCAAAAAAAAAAAAAGGGTAGGATATTTTTAAAACTGCATATGTATTATGATCTCAATAAACAAAAAGAATATGAAATACATATTCATGGAAAGAAATACAAGAAGGAAGTACTCCAAGATGTTATCAGTGGTTATCCTGGATGATAACAGGTGACTTTTAATTTCTTCTTGACACTCTTCTGGAGGTTTCAATGTTTCTGTAGTGAGTACTCATTATTTTTATAATCATGGAGAATATGTATAATCATCAAGAACAGTAAAAGTATAGTTTCTTCAAAAATAAATGGCAATATTTTAAATGTATGTGAGGAGTTTGTAAGCATGCATGAGAAAATGCTTAGGCTGTAATGTTTAATGAAAAAGGGAGAAATAAAAGAAAGTATATAGTATGATCATAATTACGTCAAAATATTGCCTTGGCCAAAAAGTTCGTTCAGGTTTTTCCGTATGGAAAAACAAACTTTTTCCATATTCCAAAATATTGCGTTGGCCAACTAACTTTTTTGTCCAACCCAATATATCCACAGGAAAAAGACTGAAAGAAATACCCAATATGTAAACACTGGTAGGATGAGTGATTTATTTTCTTTTAATCCTTCTCTATAATTTCCTTTTTTTCTAAAAAGAGCAAAACTAATGTTTTTTCCTTTGTATAATCTTTAACCCTCAGTGTTCTTGATGAGGGAAGTCATTTACACCTGTCCTACCTGAATTACTGGCTTAGTTTCTACCAAGAATTAAATCACTACACTGCTTTAAATCTGTTAATACTACTTGGCCAACACCCTCTAAAATTCCAGTCATAGCACAGTTTGCTAGATCTCAAAGTAACTTCAAAGAGAGTGACAAAGGAAATTCCCTGGTGGTCCAGTGGGTAAGACTTCGTGCTCCCAATGCAGGGGGCCCAGGTTCAATCCCTGGTCGGGGAACTAGATCCCACATGCATGCCGCAACTAAGAAGCCCACATGCTGCAACTAAGACCCAGTGCAGCCTAAATAAATAAATATTTAAAAAAACAAAACAAAGAGAGTGACAGAAAATTTCTCTTAAAGGACTTTGTCAATTGTTAAGAACAGCTCAGTTCAACATTTCTAAGCACTTGTTTCTGTCTGGCCCCATGCTTGAGGTTAGATATAAAAAAATAAATAAAAACACAGACATCCCTCAAGAAGGTTCCAGTCGAATAAGAAGTAAGAGGCTGACCTTGCCTGTTTAGCTAAAATTCAAGAGGGGCTGAGACAAAATAAATTTCCTGAGAAAGAAACTAACCAAGTCATCAATATTTACTCAAGCTATACTTTGAGTCTCAAGATAGCAAATGAGAGACCTAATTTTGCTCCCATAGATCCAAAAAAAACAAACTCAGCCACTAGAATTCCTATTTCTAGTATCACACTAGGCCCCTGATTTAGTGTTTTCTAACTGCAAACAATGTCACTAGTAAGAACTACCACTTTTTCTCTGCTATGGCAGCCACTTTACACAGATTCTTTCTAATCTTTACAACCATGAAACATGGGCATTCCAATTACCATTTTACAAACAAGAAAACTGAAATTCAGCAAGATTAAGTTATTTGCCAAGAAAATATGAAGGGTTTAAATGTCATACATGACCAAATTAGAGAAACTAACCACATTGGATCCTTCTGCTTACTCTAGAAATCCAAGAGCCTCCACCCCTTTCTCTAGTGGGGCAATAGTACAGAGATCACCACTGAGGTTCCATAGACAAGTTTGCTTTCTTGGCTAAACCAAAGCTTGGACCAGTAAGAGACAAAAATTAAATGAAATTCTTAATAATATTCCCTAGTGATTCTACAAGCAAAAATCACATTCCTAAAGCCCTGTCACTGTCTCCCTGCCTTTGGCACCTGTCTGATAAGCTGTTTCTTCTTTGCCGACTCTGGCATATTGTGAACATGTTGGAACAATTCTCTTAGTGCCTCTCCTGTACGCTGCTGGGTCTCCTCCTGATGAAGGCAGGAATCTCGCCGGTTCCATTTCTGAGATCTTGTCACTTGGAAGGAGCTGGTATGACACGAAGCTATCAGATCAAGATCATCCTATGGAAAATTTAAAAGAAAAGTGAATTAATATATCCTGCCAGCTGTGTTTCCAGATTCCCACCACACTGGAACAAAAAAAGGGGAGATGTGGGAAACATGGTATACTCTTACATGTAGGAACGAGAAAAATCTAAATACTATCATCAGATAAAGAGAAACCTACAATTATAGACTATATCAACAGCCCATTCCCATGACCTGCCCAGAAAACCTAAATTCATTTAGAATATTGTCACCAAAAATTATATTTATATAATAGTCCAGTTTTCAGAGCATCCTTTAATCTCACGTAATTTTCATTGGTATCCTATGAGTTAAGCAGTGAAAGTATATTACTCCCATTTCATTGAAGAAGAAATTGAAGTTAAGCTGTAAGTTTAAAATCATCTAAAAAATCATCTAGATACTAACGTGACAGACCCATCTTAGAGACCAAGTACACTGGTTCTTGGCTGGTTGCTCACATGACAATATGTGATAACTACACAGCAGTGGTAGAGGAACAAAAACAACTCTCTAAGAAAAACCATACTCCAGTTAAACTAGCTGAAATAAAATACTGTTTTCCTGGTCACACCAAATATTTGCTGAATGAGAGGTAGAAACCAACAGGAGCAGAAAAAAAAGCATAAGATGACAGCTTAAGTTTCTAATCAAGACAGACTAAAAAAAAAATCATCAAAAAGTGCTTGTGATGTTTTTTTAAACTTCTCACTTTTAAAACTCAATAATCATGTAATCTTGTTAATTAATAAGCATCACACATTTGCTTTCTAAAGCTCATAAGGTCTCAAGTCTTCTAGACATTTCAGAGTGTTACCTTACCACCAAACTTGAAAGAATGTATTACATAAAACTACTTTCATAACTAAAAATATTTAATACATTTGCTATTTACAGACTGTTTTTTTCAACTATAACACATTTTATTTTCTTATGTCTTTACTTTGATTTCATACTTTGTTTTAAAACTCCACTATTTGGGCTTCCCTGGTGGCGCAGTGGTTGACAGTCCGCCTGCCGATGCAGGGGACATGGGTTAGTGCCCCAATTCGGGAAGATCCCACATGCCGCGGAGCGGCTAGGCCCGTGAGCCATGGCCGCTGAGCCTGCATGTCCGGAGCCTGTGCTCCACAACGGGAGAGGCCACAACAGTATAATCTTAACTAGCTCTCTCCTTGTTTGAGCTAAGAGCAAATTCCTATTCTTACCTTTGATGCTTGCGTTCTAGAACCCAAATAGTTCAATCTGGCACATTCCCGAATATAAGCAGGAGCCTGGGCAGGATATAAAAGAAAAACAAGAACAAATGGTTAGCAGAATCTAAAATTCTTTCAGGTCATAAGGACAGGGGTTCTTAAAATGATCTGACTCGCAGATTACTCTGGAAAAACAAAAGATCCTCAAAATACCCTATTTCATAGTTTCCTTTTTCTTGCCACCAAAAAGATAGCTCAACAAATCCAACAGGAAAACTGTGACAAGACACTACTGTAGTTTTAAAAATCATATATGGCATATGTGTGTGTATATATATAATTTTTTCAAATGAGCCACAACAGACATTTGTAGTAATGTTTATATTTGACAGAAACTACCCCCAAATCCTTACAAATTTCAAGTGGTCCCTAAATCACATTTTAGAATCACTGTATAGAAAATACCATTTAGAATTACTATGGAGTAACAACAGACAAGGAGGAATTTAGCTTATTGATATATTACCCGGAATCCTGTGATAAGTATCCTGATACAGTCCTAGTAGAAGTGTAAATAATGCAACCACTATGAAAGAGAATTTGGCAGCATCTAAAAAAATTACATTTTCATTTACCCTTTAAACCAGAAATTTCACTTCTGAAAATCTATCCTGAAGATATTACTCCAGAAATACAAAACATACTTGCATAAGATTAATCAAAATATTAGACACAACCGAAATGTCTATTAATAGGAGGACGGTTAAATAAACTTTTATACATCCATACAACACAGTACTATGCAGTTATTAAAAATGAGAGAAGGGAGGGAGGGAAGAAACACTTTACAAACTGATATGAGTGATTTCCAGGATCCGCTGTTGAGTGAGAAAAGTTACAGAGCAGTGTATAAAGCACTTGTGTAAGGAAGAAGAGGAAATAAAAATATACACACATATACACAATAATTTGTTTTTACAAAAAGAAACGCAAAGAAAACACTAAGAGCAGAAAACAATGAAAATGGTTAGGGAAAGGACTGAAATTTCTCTAAATATACCTTTTTGTGTAGTTTTGACTTTTTAACCATATACCAGAGGTTCAAAAAATAAAATTAAACCCAAAAGGAAAAGAGGCAAACACTAAACCTGTACAACAACAACAACAAAATATATCTGCATATCAAATTGAAAAAAAAAAAAAGGGACTTCCCTGGTGGTCCAGTGGCTAAGACGCCATGCTCCCAATGCAGGGGGCCAGGTTCAATCCCTGGTCAGCAAACTAGATCCCACATGCCAAAACTAAGAGTTCGCATGCCGCAATTAAAGATCTCGCATGTTGCAACTAAAGATCCCGCATGCTGCAATGACGTTCCCGCATGTCATAACTAAGATCTGGCACAGCCAAATAAGTAAATAAATATGTTTTTTTAAATGATAACATAAGCACAGAGAAAGGAATTATTCCACCTCACTTTTGAAAACTGTATTCTGACTATACAACCTTAGTGAGATATATTCAAGGGAAAAGGAACTGTAAGGAAATCCTAAACTTCCATCAACAGATTTACAGAAGTTTATTGTTAGTAGTAATAGTTGTATTATTTTGAAATTAATTTATTATATTGTAGGATAAAGCAACTAACATATATAAATGCTATTAAAATCTGGAATTTACAATGTAAAAATTTACATTTATACAAATATAAAGTAAAAGAAGTCAAGAAAAAGCTCTGTAGTGTTAAATTATACTCCAATAAACATGTAAAAAAAAAATCCTCTGAACAACTATTTTAATCCTCTATTTTACTTTGAGGAAGATATGAAATTATTTTTTAGGATGTTTCAAATAGAGGGAAAAAAAGAAACCCTGATAAAGATTGAAGATGTATCTAAAACTACTGTCTCCATCAACAAAATCCATGTAAATACCTAAAATTCAGTGGAATAGCCAGTACATACCTAATTCACAGCCTGGAACTTCTGAATAGATCTGACCAATATATTTTTTTAAAAAACCTTCAAAACTATGTCAACAAATCCTGTTAATGTCTTGAAAATCAGAGTCCTGCTGTCAAGTCTCTTAAGCTATCCCTTATCTCTTTCCACTCAGCCTAGTGTCAAATATAGATGAGAGAAACATAGTCATTGCTACTAGCCTAAGCACGTGTACTTTCTCTTCACAAATGGTATGTAATTATTTTGAGCTTAAAATAAATGAATAACAATATTATTAAAAAAATTTTTTTTAAATCTGAATTGGAAATACTAATATGAACTAATGAATTCTTTTTAAAAAAATTTTAATTCTATTCCTTGCCCTCAAAGAGCCTAGAAGCAATGACACCCAAGAAACAATCAGTACGTATACCCAGTGTCAGTGGAAGAAACTAGGGCTCCCTGAAGAAAATAGTTGATTCCAGGCCCAGGGCAGAGCAAGTATAAAGTAAGCTGGGGACATTTATGCCAGGATGGAAACACTCAAAGACTAATGGAGTCCTGTCAAAGACACAGCAGGAAGCAGCTTACAAGGGCTATCACAGGCCAAATTTGGTACAATTTGAATATCAAAATTAACAACTGAAATTGACTAACACTTTGAATAACTAAAAATCCATGAGTCTACAGAGACTCATAATGAAAGAGACTAAGAGAGAGAAGGAAAGCTCTTCTCCGAAGAAGAAAGTCGGCTAATAAAGATTAATAATATAATTAGAAAATCACTGTTTTGTGATACACAATATAGTTATACTGTCCAGCAGGATTATCAGTGGATGCTAAACCATTATATTAGTTAATTGCCCTGCAGGTTACTTACTACTTGCAAAGGGGAAAATGTACCTTTATAATTGAGAGATGTGGCAAGTAGCAAAATTAGCATTACTGAGAGTAAGACAATCTACATTCTGTGCCTCCTAATGTGATGCAATATGATGTATACAAACATCACCTATGAATCTTTGCCAAAAATGCTTAACCTGAATCTAATCAAGCCTCTAAACCTAACTTGTGGTTTATAGGAACTACATAGAAAGGGATAAAGGAACAGGTTAAATAACCTTGAAAAAACAGTAAGACAAATTTAAAATGTGGAATATTCTACAATAGGCCTGAATGCTTCAACAAATCAGTGACATGAAGATAAAGGGTAGTAATTATTCCAGATTAAAAGTGATATAATAATCGAAAGCAACACATAAGCCTTGATCAGTTTATGTTTTGTTTTGGTTTTTTACATCTTTATTGGAACATAATTGCTTTACAATGGTGTGTTAGTTTCTGCTGTACAACAAAGTAAATCAGCTATATGTACCCATATAACCCCATATCTCCTCCCTCTTGCATCTCCCTCCCACCCTCCCTATCCCACCCCTCTAGGTAGTCACAAGGCACCAAGCTGATCTCCCTGGGCTATGCGGCTGCTTCCCACTAGCTATCTATTTTACATTTGGTAGTGTATATATGTCAAGTTTATGTTTTTTATATATTTTTAAATAAATTTATTTATTTATTTATTTATTTTGGCTGCATTGGGTCTTTGTTGCTGTGCACAGGCTTTCTCTAGTTGTGGCGTGTGGGCTTTCTCTAGTTGCGGCAAGTGGCGGCTACTTTTTGTTGCAGTGAGCGGGCTTCTCAATGCTATGGCTTCTCTTGTTGTAGAGCACGGGCTCTAGGCATGCGGGCTTCAGTAATTGTGGCACGCAGGCTCAGTAGTTATGGCTCGCAGGCTCTAGAGTGCAGACTCAGTAGTTGTGGCACACGGGCTTAGTTACTCTGCAGCGTGTGGGATCTTACTGGACCAGGGCTCAAACCCGTGTCCCCTGCATTGGCGGGTGGATTCTTAACCACTGTGCCACCAGGGAAGTCCAAGTTTACATTTTTTAAAAAAGCAGCTATGAAATACATTCTTAGGACAACTGGGGAATTTAAATATGAACTGAATATTAGCTGATATGAAATTCTTGTAAATCTTCTTAGATGTGATAACAATACTGTGACTGTTAGGAGAATATTCGTATTCTTAGGAGATGCATGCTTAAGTATTAAAGGACAAAATATCATGATATCAGTGGTTCAGGCAAAAAAAAAAAAAATTATGAATATATAGAGGACTTCCCTGGTGGTGCAGTGGTTAAGAATCCGCCTGCTGACACAGGGGCACGTGTTTGAGCCCTGGCCCAGGAGGATCCCACGTGCCACGGAGCAACTAAGCCTGTGCGCCACAACTACTGAGCCTACACTCTAGAGCCTGTGAGCAGCAACTACTGAACCCGCGTGCCTGGAGCCCATGTTCTGCAACAAGAGAAGCCACTGCAATGAGGAGCCCACGCACGGCAATGAAAAGCAGTCCCCGCTCGCCGCAGCTAGAGAAAGCCTGCACGTAGCAACGAAGACCCAACGCAGCCAAAAATCAATCAATCAATAAATTAATTTTTTAAAAAAATATATATATATAGAGAGAGAGAGATAAAGCAAATATGGCAAGTGGTGACATTTGTTGAATCTGAGAGTTATCTGTTTCACTCTTTCAACTTTTCTCTATATTTGAAAAACTTCACAAAGAAGTTTTCAAAAAAGAGTCTCATGACAAAGACATTATGCTATCTATAGTTTAATTTTTACCTTGGTAAATTATAAAGCAGAGCCAAAGGAAATTTCCTCCAAACAAGAATATGACAGCCCACATCACCTATTCTATAACTTCATTTAAAAACAAAACAAAACAAAAACCTCTGCCCCAAAAAGATACTATGAGCTGAAGGGATACTCAGAAAGGGAGCCAGAAGCAGACAGGTTTAAATGAAAATCTGAGGGTCCGAGGTATTTTACAGTTCATAGGACTTCCCAGATAAAATGGGAATTGGCCTCAACTATATATACGTCACAATTCCCTAGGAAAAGATGTGGTGACTCCTATTGAAAAGAGAGAAAACCAGACTAGGTCAGATGGACTGATAATAGTAGAGGATAGAACTATAAATAGTTAGGAATAATTTTAGAGAAAAAAAATTCAAAGAACACAGAATGAGGCAACATAGAATCTGAGGATTAGGAGGTAAACTGTCCACCCAAGGAAACCTGAGAACAAGAAAAAGACAACAAAGGGACTTCCCTGGTGGTCCAGTGGGTAAGACTCCACGCTCCCAATGCAGGGGACCCAGGTTGGATCCCTGGTCAGGGAACTAGATCCTGCATGCATGCCGCAACTAAGAGTCCACATGCTACAACTAAGAAGCCCACACACCACAACTAAGAAGCCCGCATACCGCAACTAAAAGATCCCACACGCGGCAACGAAGATCCTGAGTGCCGCAACTAAGACCCGGCACAGCCTAAGTAAATAAATGAATAATTTTTTTTAATTTATTAAAATAAAAAGGAAGACAACAAAGCACAAGAAGAACAAATCTGGGGTAAAGTAGGACCTCAGAATAAGTACAGAGCACACAGAACAATCAACAATTTTTCATCCAGGAACAGCTCAGGGAAGAACCTACTCAGCCAAAGTGGTGAAGTAGATGCCCACAAGGACAATGGTTCTGACTCAAATCCAAAGAGAAAAGTCCTGAGACTAAAATAAATCTCAAAAAAAAAAAAAAAAAAAAAAAAAAAAAAAAGACATTCTTTGTCTCCTTTAGAGATAAACAGAGGCTCAAAGAGTGCTCACACTAGCCTGGAAACAAAGGTAAATAGCAAATAAGAATCAAAACCCCAAGGATGAGGAGCTAAAAGGGGTATCTATTGAAGAGAAAGGAAGAGTAAAAATAGAGAATGTCTGAAAGAATCTAATAATTAGAACTTGTACCAAGCCAAATTACATCTAGGAGACTGTACTAATGTTTTATCTCTAAGGTTTGTACAATCTGTATTCTCAAGATCCTCCACAGTGATATGTTATCTGACATAGTAAAAGGGACTTTGCTGGTGTGATTAAGTTAAAGACCTTGCAATGGGGAGAGTATCCTAGGCTATCCAGGCAGGCCCACTATAATCACATGGGTCCTTAGAAGCAGAGAACCTTTCCCAGCTGTGGTTAGAAGGAAACATCACTATGGAAGAAGGATCAGAAAGACACAACATTGCTAGCCTTGAAGATGGAGGTAGGGGACTATGATCCAAGGAATGTGGGCAACCTCTAGAAGGTGGAAAAGGCAAGTAAACGGATTTTCCCCTAGAACATCCAGAAAGGATTGCATCCCTGCCGACACCTTAATTTTAGCCCAGTGAGACTCATGTCAGACTTCTGACCTACAGAACTGTAAGATAACAAATCTGTGTTGTTTTAAGTCACTTTAAAAAAATCCTTCACAGTGAAGTACAACTTCATTGCATATTTGAATTGTACTGGACAATAAGCAAGAGAGAATGGGCTCTACAGGTAAACAGATCAGAAGGTGGAAAAGCTAGAAACCATGAGATTCAATAAGATCTCTGAGAACCCACCTCTCTTTCAACTTGTGAGTGGTGGGCTATGAAAAGTTAATCTCATATCAGTGGTAACAAGAGAACTCAACAGAAGGAGAGTTCTATTAGGAACTGCACCTAGAAATTCCCCATCTTGATTCACAACTACTGTCAGTTAATTGCACTCTCCGTACACACAACTCCTCTCAACTTATTCCTATAAATCCATGCTTTGGAACTAGCTCTTCCCATAAATGAGAAGTATATAAAGAACTGGTTTGAAAGATCTTTGTTCATCATTAAAAACCATTCTTTCTCCTGTTGTCCTATGTCTACTGCTCTAATTCACTTACCTAGATCTCGACTTCTAATTGACCATGATCTTTGACTTCGGCACCTAAGCCCCAGATACATCCCTGAGCCTTTGTTTTACAGCCTACTAAATCAAAGATTCTGATCTGTCATTTCTAAACTCTGGACTTTGGATCACTTGCCATCCTGTAGTGGGTAAATCCTACGGTGGCCTCCATGTTCACATTCTGCATAATTCCCTCTTCCTGAGTGTGAATGGACTTGTGACTTGTTTCTAACCAACAGAATATTGGTGATTGAATGTTGCTCCTGTGATGATCAGGTTATATAATATGCTAAAGTGATGGGATGGTAACTGTGATTAAATTATGATATATACATTTATAATACATTATATATATAAAATATGTATTATATATAAGATATATATAAAATATATCTTCATCTGAATCTTGTTAGCACATACTAGAGAGACTCTCCTGTTGGCCTTGCAGAATCAAGCTACTATCAAGTAAGAAGAGAGACAAATTGAAGGAAAAACTATGTTAAACAAAAAGGAACCAAAACTAGCCAGAGCAACTAGGCAAGAAAAAGAAATAAAAGAGAGCCAAATTGGAAAGGAGTAACATTATCTCTGTTCATAGATGATATGACCTTATATGTAGAAAACTCTAAAGATTTCAAAGAAAAATTGTTAGAAAACTCTAAAGATTTCAAAGAAAAATTGTTAGAACTGATAAACAAATTCAGCAAAGTAGCAGGATACAAAGTCAACACACAAAAATCAGTTGTATTTCTATACACTAACAATGAACAATCCAAAAAGGAAATTAAGAAAACAATTACATTTACAATAGCATCAAAAAGAATAAAATACTTAGGAATTAACTTAACCAAGGAGATGAAAGATTTGTACAATGAAAACTACAAAACACTGCCGAAAAAAATTAAAGTCAACATAAATAAATGGAAAGACATCCCCTGTTCATGGATTGGAAGACTTAATACTGTTAAAATGTCAATACTACCCAAAATAATCTACTGCAATCCCTATCAAAATCCCAATGACAGTTTTTGTAGAAATAGAAAAATCGGGACATCCCTGGTGGCGCAATAGTTAAGAATCCGCCTGCCAATGCAGGGGACACAGGTTTGAGCCCTGGTCCCAGAAGATCCCACATGCTGTGGAGCAACTAAGACCATGCACCAAAACTACTGAGCCTGCACTCTAGAGCCTGCAAGCCACAACTATGGAGCCCACATGTCACAACTACTGAAGCCTGAGCACCTAGAGCCTGTGCTCCGCAACAAGAGAAGCCACCGCAATGAGAAGCCCACACACCGCAACCAAGAGTAGTCCCCACTTGCTGCAACTAGAGAAAGCCCATGCACAGCAACAAAGACCCAATGCAGCCAAAAATAAATAAATATATAAATAAATTTATATATTAAAAAAAAGGAAATAGAAAAATCCATCCTAAAATTCATATGGAACCTCAAGGGACCCCCAATAGCTAAAACAATCTTGAAAAAGAACAATGCTAGAGGACTCACATTTCCTCATTTCAAAACTTACTACAAAGCTACAGTAATCAAAACAGTATGGTACTGGCATAAAGATAAACATATAGACCAACTGAATAGAATAGAGTCCAGAGATAAACCCTCAAGTATACGGATTTTCAACAAGAGTGGCAAGACTATTCAATGGGGAAAGGACAGTTTTTTCAACAAATGATGTTGGTAAAACTGGACATCCACATGCAAAAGGATGAAGTTGGACCACTACCTAATACCATATACAAAAATTACCCAGAATAGATAAATGTAAGATGTAAAACAATAAAACTCTTAAAAGAAAGTAAAGGGCAAAGGCTTCACAGCATTGGATTTGGCAATGATTTCTTGCATATGACACCAAAGGCACAGGCAACAAAAGAAAAAAATAGACAAATGGGACTTCATAAAAATTTTTAAATTTTGTGCAGCAAGACACTATCAACAGAGTAAAAGGCAATCCACAGAATGGGAGGAAATACTTGCACATCATAAATCTGATAAGGGATTAATATCTAGAATATATAAAGAACACCTGCAACTCAATAACAAAAAAGCAAATAACCCAATTCAAACATGGGTGGGAATTCCCTGCCGGTCCAGTGGTTAGGACTTGGTGCTTTCACTGCTGTGGCCTGGGTTCAATCCCTGGTCAGGGAACTAAGATCCCACAAGCCGCATGGTGCAGCCAAAAAAAAAAAAAAACGGGCGAAGGACTTGAATAGACATTTCTCCAAAGAAGATACGCAAATAAGCAACAAGCACATGAAAAGATGTTCAACATCACATCACTAATCATTAGGAAAATGCAAATTGAAACTACAATGAGTTACCACCTCACAACCATTAACACAGCTATAATCAAAAAAATCCCCAAAACAAAGTAACAAGTGTTGGTGAGGATGCAAAGTAATGGGAACCCTTGTGCCTTGTTGGTGAGAAGGTAAAATGTAAGCATTATAGCAACTATGGAAAACAGTATGGCAGTTCTGTTAGAATTACCATATGATCCAGCAATTCCACTTCTGGGTATAGAGTCATACCTCAGGATCCAAGGTTACTGGTTCCAGGATTTCCCCATGGATACCAAAATCCACAGATACTCAAGTCCCTTATATAAAATGGCACAGTATCTGCATATAACCTATACACATCTTCCTGTATACTTTAAATCATCTGTAGATTACTTATAATACCTAATACAATGTAAATGCTATGTAAATAGTTGTAAATACAATGTAAGTGATATATAAATAGTTGCTGGTGTGCAGCAAATTCAAGTTTTGCTTTTTGGAACTTTCTAGAATTTTTTTCCAAATATTTTTAATCTGCCATTGGTTGAATCTGTGGATGGGGAACCCACAGATACAGAGAGCCAACTATATACCCAAAAGAATTAAAAACAGAGTCTAGAAGACATATTGTATGTCCATGTTCAAAGAAGCATTATTCACAAGCACTAAATGTGGAGGCAACCCAAGTGTCCTTAACAGATGAATGGATAAGCAAAATGTGGTATATACAGTGAATGAAATGTCAGCCTTAAAAAGGAAGGAAATCCTGACAAATGCTACAACATAGATGAACCTTGAAGACATTATGCTAAAGGAAATAAGCCAATCACTAAAATTGATTGATTCCACTTTTATGACATACTTAAAGTGGTCAAAATCGTACAGACAGAAAGTAGAATGGTGGTTGCCAGGGCCAAGGGGAAGGGATGAATGGGGAGTTATGTTTAATGGGTATAGCGTTTCAGTTTTGCAAGATGAAAAGAGTTCTGGCGATGGATGGTGGTGATGGTTTACATAATAATATGAATGTAATTAATGCCACTGGCCTGTACACATATAGTAAATGTTGTCATATGTATTTTACCACATTTTTCTTTTTTTTAATTGAAGAAAGACAAAAAAAGAACCAGACTGAGTGATCTTAAAAATTCTCAGCCTTGGGCTTCCCTGGTGGCGCAGTGGTTGAGAGTCTGCCTGCCGATGCAGGGGACATGGGTTCGTGCCCCAGTACGGGAAGATCCCACATGCCGCGGAGCGGCTAGGCCCGTGAGCCATGGCCACTGAGCCTGTGCGTCTGGAGCCTGTGCTCTGCAACGGGAGAGGCCACAACAGTGAGAGGCCCACATACCGCAAAAAAAAAAAAAAAAATTCTCAGCCTTTCCAGATGGCAAAAGATGCTAAAATTAAGAAATTCACCATCAGGAAAGTATACTCTAAAGAAAAGGCGAAGGATGTGACTATGCAACTTTTTGCTAAAAATCTTAGAAACATTAAAAGGTCAGAATATTCAGTTACACAAAGGGCCCTTTCAAAGAGTAAAAGGTATGCCTACCAGATACTCTCAATCCAACCAGAGGGCCTCCAGGAAGCTTAAAGGTATTGTCCCTCAGCCTTCTCAGCAAGAGTCCAAGAAAGAGATGGGTTTATCTTTAAATTTATCTTCTGAGTGAATCCCACTAAAATCCACAGAGACCCACTAAGTTACTGAGAAAATCATGTTGACAGACACACTGCTAGTTTGTACTAAAAAGGACAATAAATACAAGATGAAAGGAGGCTGTCAAAATTCTACTGGCTGGAAGCAGACAGGATAAAAGTACTCTGCTTCCAACATCTGCTGTCTTTCATGAAAAAGGAAGGATGACTCGGGCATGGAGCCAATTGCCCAGGGGACAGAGCCCTACTCAGCTTCTAGGTACCTCCATATTCTTCCCCACCTTAGTTGTTCCCTCTGAGTTTTACCACTGTCCGATCTGGTTTCCAGTTCCAGTCAGGGCCTTTCTTATCTAGTCATCTTTATAGCCCTCTCAGGATCCCACCGTGTTCCATCCTCCTTGTCCTGTCACTACCCAAATCCCATTCGTTACCTACCTTAAAAAGTTTCTGAGAGTGTTTAATCATAAAAGTCATCCCATTGTTTAACTTTGTGATATTCTCTTGAAGGTCATTTGCAGTGACCTATTCAGAGCAAAAGAAACCAAAAAAGGGAGATGAAAAGCTGGGAGGTAGAAGGCAGATATTCCCATTTACTTATCAGTAAGCTAATTCTTTCAAACATATGATAGTTTCTATCTCCAAGAAAGCTGACTCTAATACAACATTTAATTCTGGAAAGGTTTTTTGGTTCAGTAGGTTTCCACTAGAGATGATATAATCTAGGAAGAACCACGTGTCCCTGAAGTGATCAGGAAATTCTTGAGAACCAATCTTCATTTCCTAATTCTGCCTGATAATCAGACATACATGCAGAGTTACTAAAGAAGATCTACCCTGGGAAAAGGGGAAAGAAGAATAGAATCTGTAACAATCACCAAGGACACTGCTCTCTAGAGAAACTACAGTTTCTCCAAAGACGAAAGAGAACTGTCACTACTAATTGATACCAGAGGTGACATCCATTTCTTAAAAACACAGTCACATGGTCACTGATTACCTTCTCTTGTTTCCCTTGCCTTTTTTTTAAGCACTTCAGCATATCTACTATCCCAAAGCCCGCATCCTCAACATGTATCTTTGTTACTTAATGTTTGCTTATACTAAGACCTCTCTCACAGGCTTCTCTTTACAGTCAATGCTTCTCTTTACAGTCATAGATCACTCACTCCTTTTCAGTCTCAGTGAGCTCGTTCTAAAATTCTTTCACTATGAGGCTTTATCTCCTTAACATGGACAAATGTCGGTGTGTCTTTTTCTTCTCACACACCTCCCCCTCATCAACCTTTCTCTGGGCAGAAGCTCTTCCTGGCCCAGAGCTTTATATTATTTTTTCACTAGTTGCTTGTTAGGCAAAACATCTCACACAACCTCTCTCCTTTATCTTCCTTTTCTCATTTCCTATAATCCCCAAAATCTTTTATAAGTCACTATATCCCATCTACTTCTATTATCTTCCCAACAATCCTGTCAAGTAAGTGGAAAAGGTGCTATTATGCCCAGCTTACAGAGGAGGAGCCTATGTATAGAAAGAGGAAAGGACACAGTTAACTGGGGTTTGCAGCTTCCAACCCAGTTATCCTGACTCTAATTCCATCATACAGTAAAACCTATTTTATGAATGGACAGGAATATGAAGCTATGTGCTTCCAGGCCAAGAATTAATTCAAAAGCCTTTAGATAATGTACTTCTTGTGTAAGTCACTAAGAAGGGCATGGTCTCAGTAATAAGAAGCATATTCAGCTTTATTTAAGGAGAGTATATCTATAGGATATAGAAAAGCTACAACAAGGCAGGATTGCTCTCTGTGTCATCTTATCTAAAAGCTCAGTGACACTATCCTGTAAGATCGTACAGCTCTATTCTAAATTTATACCATTCAATATTCAGAAATCAATTTGATTTCCCAAGAAGGCTTTCATGTTAAGAAGGAATTTACATTGATCAGCCAAAATCAGTGTTCTAGTTTATTTAGTAGCTATATTTTCCACTAAGAATTTCCACTAATAAATTGCTAATCAGGTTTGTCAAGAGATTGACTTATAATTTATAAGCAAGATTAACAGGAATTGGCCCCCTCAGGTTTAATAACTCTTAAATGAACTAATAAAGGAAGTTCCTAGCCTTGTAAAGCTGAAGACTAGACCTTGGGCCCTTGATAACCTCACCAAGGTACAGCCATAGGACGAGGGCCAGCCCAAGAAAACCAAGCAGTCTTTCCTTTTTCCCTCAACACTTACATTTTTTGGCCACAAGACATGGGGCGCAAACATAAGGGCAAGGTTATAGGCAGACATCTTATTCTTGTCTTGTTTCTTTGCTGTCTGGTACAGGAGATCAAGCAATAACTTCAGCAAGTTACGATTGGGTGGAGGGAGAATGAGGAATAGCAACTGAAGAGCCTCAATTTGCCGCTCTTTATCTGGTACATTGGTCTTGTTTCCTTTATCATCAAACTGCATCAAATCTTGAGGACAAAAGAGGTGATTGCAAAGGAGAGAGAAAATACAAGCAAGAAAAAGAATCAATGCTCCTACTATTTATTATAATCAAAGAAAGAAAAAAAAAGAATCAAGCATAAATAGAGATTATAGCAAAATATAATAACAAAATAATGTCAATACAACTCAATAATTAAAAGAGAAAAACCCCAACAAAAATGGGCAAAAGACTTAAATAAACATTCCTCCAAAGAAGATATACAAGTGGCCAGTAAGCATTTGTATACTCAGTATCATTAGCTATCAGAGAAATGTAAATCAAAACCAAAATGAGATACTACTTCATAACCAGAGGTGTGGCTATAGTCAAAAAGACTGACAATAACAAGTGTTGCCAAGAATGCTGAGAAAATTAAACTCTCCTACACTGCTGGTGGGAATGTAAAATGGTGTGATCACTTTGGAAAACTGTTTGGCAGTTCCTCAAAAAGTTAAACATAGAGTTACCATATGACTTAGCAATCCCATTCCTAGGTATATACTCAAGAGAAATGAAAACATGTCCACACATATCTTTAATAACGCCACCCCCTTCACATTTCCTCACCAAGATATTTTACTGCTAAAAAAATATGAGAGTGAATTATGCCCTGATAACAGGATGATCCAGGCAGCTCCTTATGGAGTCAGAATCATTGTTTCTCCCCTAACAAGCTACACAGGTTATCAATAAAAACAGTCCCCTAGATAATCAGAATTTGAAAAGACACTGAAAACCATTTGGGTATAATTCATATAGACCTGAAAATGATAACAACGTGTTGTTGAAACTGTTTAACTTCAAAAATAATTCCAGGTTTAGGAAAGGCAGATAATATTTCTAGAAACTGTTCCCTGTTAATATGAAATTGAAAACAAAAATCCCTCCCAGTTATCAGCAAGGGGTACCAAACGATACACCTGTGCCATACCTCAGTATGATATCAAAGAACAGTGAATCATGGGGTGGTGGAGGGGCGGTTTCAGATACTGCACTAAATAAACTCAACAGGAAAGCAAACAGAACAAGCATTCTTCATGTTAACCCTTATAAAAAGAACTTATCAATATTTCCCATATCTTTTTCAAATATCCAACAACTTTATTTCTCCCCCAAAATAACTGTAAAGTTATGTAATACTCTAGTAATATTTTCTCATTTGTACCATCTAAACTGTTCCTGAAAGTGCTAAAAAAAATCTAATCTTATTAGATTTTAGAAATTCAAAACTCGGTTTTTATTTTAAGTAGTAAAAATTATTCAAAAGAAAAAAATTTTCTATTTATTTTCCTTAAAATTAGAAGCAAGAGTAAAAGACTCAAGGGTAGAAAACTAAGTAAATATAGTATGGATGTGGATGCTGTGTGCACTTCGAGCCTATTGCAGCATAACAGCTGTGCAATTTAAGAATGAATAACACAAGCACAAAGGAGAAAGAGGAAACTATTTATGAGCTGAAAATGGAACATTCTCCAAAACACAGTAAATGAAAAAAGCAAACCACAGAACCATGTGTATAACGCCCTACCATTACATAAAAAGAAAGAAAAAGAATACATGTAGGTGTTTGTAAGTGTCTAAAATATCTCTGTAAGGATACATTAGAAATCAATAGCATTGGTTCCCTCTGGGAAGAAAAACTGAGTGCTGGGAACAGGAGTGGGAAAGAGGCTTTTCACTGTATACTCTTTGAACCTTTTGAATTTTAATTCATGTGAATGTATTGCCTATTTAGAAAACAAGTAAAATTATTTATAAGAAGCAAATTTCCAAGAGTAGAGATGATCTCAACTGAGGCATATTAATACTTAGCAAAAGCCTCAAACTAAGGCAAATATACAAAACTGTGACTACTGATTTGGGTAATTGATTTGGGTGTGTCAATCAATCCAGTGAAAAGCATACATTAATTAAGCAACTAAAATGTTCACAGCACAATGCTAGGATCCATCAGGAATACAAAAATAGGTAAAACCCAGACTTTATCTTCAAAGAAGTTTATTCCACAAAAAAAAATTTTGACCAAATCAACCATAACTAGCCAATGCTTATGAGTATTCAGAGAGCCCAGAAATATCATGAAGTCAAACAATATTAACAGAAGCATTGCTGTGGGTTACAAACAACAGAATATTCCAGATGACTTTACTAAATTGAAAGAAATGTATTCACATCTCTTTCTCACCTCCTATACTCACCAGCAATTTTGAGGTGTGCATGGAAATGTTTATGTGTCAGCAGGGGCTCAGGTAACTCTCCTAGAAACATCTTCAGCAAGGTAGCAACATCATTTGAGTGAAACTCCCCTGATTCCAAGTCGATATCAGTTCCATTATTGAGAGCATCCCTTAAAATCTGCTGTCGGACACTATTCCCTGGTACTCTAAACAAACCCTCTACTCTCAAGTCTGTTCAGCATGGAAGAGAAACAGAGGACATGAAAAAGGAAATAAAAAGAGGAATTATGATTAAAATAAGTCATCTAAAAGACTACTTTATACTTGAAAGACCCTTTACAAAGAACTTGAAGGACGTTTCTGTCTTTCTTCCCAGATTAGTTTAGAACCTACTGGCCCCTGAGGAAACATATCTGAACATTCCTGAGTACCCAGAGATCTCCCAGACTGAGACGTGGTCCACCCAGGAGTCACTGAACCTCCTGAGGCACACCTGGAAACTGAATTTAACCTTTTTTTTTTAATTTTCTGTTGAAATATAGTTGATTTACAGTGTTGTGTTAGTTTTAGGTGTACAGCAAAGTAAGATATATATATATATATATATATATATTATTTTTTAGATTCTTTCCATTATAGGTTATTACAAGATATTGGGTATAGTTCCCTGTGCTATACAGTAATTTTATATATAGTAGTGTGTATACTGTTAATCCCAAACTCCTAATTTATCCCTCCTCACTCCCTGAATTTAACCTTAATAGTCAGAATGGGCTTGAAAAATAAGTTGGAAGAAAGCCAAATCTCCCTAAAGGCCCCTTCCCGTGGGTCATCTCAGACTTTGCTGGAGGGGCCAAGTTCATCTGTGGGGGTTCATTGCTCCTGTAAAACAGTTTCCCAGCCTAAAATGAATCTAGAGTCTCTGTGCTGCCCCAGGAATTAAAACTCTAACCTATCAGATCACCTTTCAGTCTAAGAGATTCCCAGAAGCTCAGGATCATCCCAACTAAACGATTCTTCCCTCCCACCTATATTTTAAGCTAATCTAAGGGGATAAAAAAGATGAGACATATTGTTTTGGTTTGACCTGGAAGAAGCATGAGAGTTATGTTTTCAGCTTAGGTCCATATTTCTTTGTATAACCCCCTAATTCAGGGGTCCAAGTTCAAATGCCTACAAGGCCAGGCTGGTAACAGTAAATGAATGAACAGGAACCCTAACAAACCGAGGAGCACCTATCTGTGCTCCAGCTGACTGTGTCCAAGTGGCAACAGGGCCCAAGGATGCTAGATCTTCCTATTATTTCCTATTATCCAAAGAAGTTGAAAACCTGGACTGTTTCCATTTTAAAAGACTGATAACTTATTTTATTTTTAATTTAATCCTTTGCCAAGCAAACAAAATATGAATATAGATGACTTAAACTCTTAGGCTGTCAGTTTGCAACCTCTGCTCTAGCTCCTAGCACAATGTCCCATATAGAATAAGACATAAATAAGTGTTAGTGTCAAATTTATCAAGACATCACATAAAGCCACACATTTCATATACACTCAGCTCTGCCAAACACTTAGAGCAATGAAATAACCAGTATGACTACTAAAAAAATGAAAAAGGAATTAAGTGAAGAGTATATTTTAATCAGAGAATTCTAGAGATGAAAAGCATCTTTGGCAATAAATTATGCTCCCTGGAGTAAATGTTATAAAGGAGCAACGTATTTTTACAGAAGAAATGTCTCTTTCAGTCAAGGGGAAATTGTGATTTCATAGACACTATCTAATGTATATATATCTTTAAGAGTATAAAACAAATCAATACATGAGATGAAATTTGAAAGGAAATATATTTAGAAACATACCACCTGAAATTATCATTGATTAGTGTCTTTGTTGATGGTTAATTGTCACCTAACAATTGCTAACTCAAGGATGTTAGCTCCCGGTAGAAAACTGACAATTCTTCATTAACAAAGAATGACAAAATTTCAAGTAGTCTTACTTTTGTGTAGATATTCAATCAGTTGGTATATACGGGCAATGCCTTCCTCTGTCAGTGGGGATCCAAATATTACTCCTTTTTCTGAAAAAAACCATACAATAGAACAAAGCTATATTTTCCACAAATAGTACAAAATCAGCATACTTAAAAGCAACATACCCCTCAAGTATATTATGTTACAGTTTAGCAAGTATTTTCACAGGGTCAGTAAACAAAAACCTTAAAGTTGGAAGTGTCCCAGAAAATGTAATCAGAAAACTCTCAATCAACTCTCTGCGAGTTTAATCTTAGATGGTAGGTTCCTTGAAGGCAAAGACCATCTTCTTATTTAAGTAACAATACCTAGAATATTGATATGTAATTTTAAAACAAACAAAAAATAGAACTTAGACCCATGATTGTCAGAGCATGATAGATTATCCACTAGAGTTGGTATAGGGTCTGATCTGTTATAATGTTTAAACTTTTTTTGCTGCCTTCAGGATTGCCTAATATTTTAAAAAACAGGGGCTTCCTTGGTGGCTCAGTGGTTAAGAATCTGCCTGCCAATGCAAGGGACATGGGTTCGAGCCCTAGCAAAAATAAAAAATAAATAAATAAATTTATTTTAAAAAATAAATTAATTTTAAAAAATTAAAAAACAAAATAGTACCTCTTTAACATCTTATCAAAAGCAGTGTTAATAGTCATAATTTATTATATATATCACTAATAACTTATTTCTGAGAAGGCTTTTTTTGGGTGATTCATAGGTATTTGCCTTATCAAAGCATTCCATGGAATGAAAACATTTGAGAACTACTGCAATAAAAAAATGTTCACGGGCTTCCCTGGTGGCGCAGTGGTTGAGAGTTCGCCTGCTGATGCAGGGGACACGGGTTTGTGCCCCGGTCCGGGAAGATCCCACATGCCGCGGAGCGGCTGGGCCCGTGAGCCATGGCCGCTGAGCCTGCGCGTCCGGAGCCTGTGCTCCGCAACGGGAGAGGCCACAGCAGTGAGAGGCCCGCGTAACGCAAAAAAAAAAAAAAAAAATGTTCAAACTTTCTTTACTGTACTCACCAGCTGTGAAACTTTGTATCTTTAATATTATTTTAGTATAGTATTAATAGGGCATGAAAATCAAGGTGCCCCTGATAACTACCTAAACTAATCATGTTATGTCTTGGGGACTGATATATATGCTTTAATTTACCTAGACCGTTTTTATAATTTTTATTAATATTACTTAAGGTTTTACTACTCATGTAAATGAAAAATGACAAAAAGTGCTTTATAATAATAGAAACTCCTCCATGAACATGCAGATGTTCAGAATGAAGCCCAGGGAGCAGCTGAGACCTGCCCCCTTCACAGATACATCTCCTACCCTTTCGCTTGAGAGACATTAGAGACCGGAAGAATCCTGATGCCGGGCCGGCCCCACCAGGCAACTTAAGGTCCACTTCTCCCATCAGCTGAGCCAACTCAGTTCCAGGCAAGTCGATGAGCCTTGTGATATTGCTGACCACCAACTCGGTGAACACCTCAGGTTTCTCATGTCGGAGTTTCTCCACAAAAAAGTCAGGATTGAAGATAATGGGCTGACTTCGAAGGGAAGAGTCATTGCAGATAACAAAATTGCAGATGGCATCTCTGAAAACATGAAACAGAAGAATCTTTGGGGGGATAATTTTTAATATGGGTTTCACATTCCCTCTCAACCATACAATTATTCATTCTTTCTGTGGGCTAATCTACAGACTGGTCTTTTGAAAACCTAATCCCCAATCTGCTGACTGCATAAAAGAAGACAATTTGGGCTTGTTGCTGTTTAGGTTATATCCACCCAGATACTTAGAATTTTAGTTTAAAGAAAAGACACCAAATAGCCTCTATGATATGACCTGAATTTGCCTCTTAATTTTAGGCATTCACTGCAAGAAGATAGAGATCCTTACAGCCTCCTGAGTCTAAGAGTATATTAGAACTGGCAGTCACATAGACCACTTTCCTTATTAAAACAGTCAAACCCTAAACTATTACCATTAAATTCTTGTAAAACATCAGACCTGCAGCTGTTCCCCCTAACACAGCAATGGGTAATCATTAAATTAAGGCCTTCCTGGGAGTATAGCCAGCACTGTATGGTATTTTCCATCCAGTGATTAATTGCTGACAGTAACACAGGCTAGTCGCAAATGCCACAGAAACCACGTGACAGTGAGCATGAGACTACTGAAGAGCTAAAACTATATCTAAACAGTACAGTAGACATTTTGAAAACATTTACTCTACCCTTAGGCTTCTTTGGTTCCTGGGTCCCTACACAGGCAGGTGTTTCCTTATAATCAGTCCCCTTCAACTAAGCCAGGCGCTTTGGATTCTGTTCCTCATAACCAAAAACCCTTCACTAGAATGGAAGGCACTTACAGGTACATAAAATAGATATTAATTCAGCCTTGCCAAGGTTCAGAAATGGGTTTTATTTTAAAATCCTTCATTCTGGATAGCTTTGGCCCATCGCCTAAGTCCAAACTTTGCTCAGACAGGTTCTTCCTCTCTAAGGCACTTAAAAAAATTCTGTATTTTGCTTCTAATTTTACTCTTCTATCACTGAGTAATACTCAACAGATATGTTCTGTTGGCCCCTGATCTTAGCTGGTTTTCCACTCCTAAATTATTTGGGCTATACTTCTAGCAAAGCTCCTCTGACTCTCAGAAATATTTTCTTCCCTATTGTTTTCTAATTTTAACATGTTACATATAAGAACTGTATTATTCCATCTCTTGTAGCAGACACATCACCACTTGTTTGTATCCATTATCAATCATCTCTAATGGCTTATTCTAATTTTCATTATATAAACAGCCATCTATTATACAACCAATGAGTAAATGTAACACAAGCCAGAAAGGACAAGTCATCACATCTGTCAGACAAAGCTGAAATCCACCTGACTCAATCAAACATTCCCACAATAAAAACAATCACAACTTAAAAGTTTCCACAACACCCCAGGTACCAAAGCACTGTTCCAGGAAAAATGATATCTCTAAACATTAAATATAACTAATCTTTAACACACTTTGCCAATACTACATGGAACTTTTTTTTTTCTCGCCACACCACATGGCATGTGGGATCTTAGCTCCCCTGCAGTGGAAGCGCGGAGTCTTAACCACTGCACCGCCAGGGAAGTCCTACATGGATCACTTTTAACATGGTATAATGAAAACAAGGTATGGGTAAATTTCAAAGTTCATCTGTACTTCCCTGAAAAGTTATTATATAACTTTATTCAACAGCCCAAATCTTCAGTTGGTGGCTACTAAATTTCTTTTCTCTAAAATGATAAGAATTTACATAAAAATTATGTGTATTTTCAAGCCAAAAAGTCATTAAAGAAAGAGAACTTAAAATGCTGTTTCCTCAACCTTTTTATACACTAAGGTTATTTTTCCTGTATAAATTCCTGTATAATTTTCCCTGTATAATCATTGGCAAATGATTATAATACAAGCCAAATAAAATCAAAAGCAATTTCATCCTAAGCATTGACAAAGCCTTTTTTTTTAATGTCAGCTTATTTCAGTCAAGAAATGAGTCAATAGACAACTATCACTTATAATCACTGCCAATGAGAAATTACTACTCTACTGAGAGAGCCAGAAAATCATGAAATGGGTTAGCACCGAAGAGAGTCTTATTATTTATCAGATCTAAGCTTTTATGGATGTCACATCCCTTTTAATTCTGAAAAACAGAATTCAGATCAAATTAATTCTAACATATAAATGTACATGAATAGCATCCATTATATTCTTAAAGTAGAAACACATACATACATATAACCTCCAGATCTTTAGTTTACTAATATCCAGAGTAAGACTCAGTTGAGATTCCAAAACTTATATCACAGTTGACCTTCAGGCACTAAACTGGATCAAATAGACAAGTAGAAAGGAGCCGGAGGCACAAAACCCTACTACATCGTTTCTCAACAGAATCCTTTCTACCTTGCGGTCTGCTCCCTCCGAAATAGGTAGAATAGGTAGGAGAATAAATAAGTTCAAGGCTGCCCCTACCTATTCACAAGGAATACAAGAAAGAGACACCTTAGGAGTCCTAATACACAAGTAACAAACAAGCAATTCTTTTCCCCTTCTGCTTTTTCTCCCCTTCCTTCCCATAATCATTCACTTTTGTTTTGTCTCACTTTAATTTCTTTAACCTAGTTCTTTTTTTTTTCCTCTCCTTCACTTTTTCTGAGTGGAGCATGTGGTAAGACAAAAAGTAAGGGAGAGAAGTGGTTAAGAAAAGGAAGTAAAATGGAAGATAAGAGATGGAAAAGACAGATATAGTAGGTTATGTTTTTAAATTATCCCCATATCACAAAGTCCGCTAATCTCTTTCCACGGAATACATAGTACCACAATATGAAGCTGAGAATATCACAGAACATGGTCAAGAACTTAAGAGAAGGGCTAAAGAAAAAGAAAAATATTATTTTTAAGCAAAAACAACTTCCTCCTCTACAGTATCTAATTTTAAAACAAACTCTAAGTTTGCTCAAGTTTAAGAAAAAATTAATTTCTTACATAAATGCTGAAAGCTTCTGATGAGGCATTGGTAAATCGAAGAGACAGGAAAAAAGCTTTCTCCTTGTTCGTTGTAACAAAGAAACCCTCCTTTCCCTGCCCCATCACAGCCTACACAAATTCCAGACATGTTAGAGGACACAAGGGCACATTATGGGGCCTGAAAGGCAGTACTTATTAGGACTCTAAGCACTCATCTGCAAGTAGGAACAAAACAGAAATTAAAAACTGGACCAAGTGAATTTTATTTGCCAACACATAGATGAAACGCAAGAGTAGTCTCCCATCACACTGAAAGTTGTATTAGACAAAACAATCACACAATATAAACAGTATAAGGACAAGCAGTTTTATAATATAAAAGGAAGGCTGATCCCTACCTCACGTCATACACAAAAAATAAATTCCAGACAGAATAAAGATCCAAATATGAAAAGCCAATTTTTTTTATTTTTATTGGAATATAGTTGCTTTACAATGTTGTGTTAGTTTCTGCTGTACAGCAAAGTGAACCAGTTATACATATATACATTCTTGTTTAGATTCCCTTCCAAAAAAGTCAAACTTTAAAAAGAATAAATTAATGAGGCAGAAAAAAGACTTCTTAAACATGACATAAAATGCACAATCCACAAAGA
This sequence comes from Neophocaena asiaeorientalis asiaeorientalis, assembly GCF_003031525.2. NCBI lineage: Eukaryota > Metazoa > Chordata > Mammalia > Artiodactyla > Phocoenidae > Neophocaena > Neophocaena asiaeorientalis. The sequence continues at coordinate 1,069,398 of NW_020185331.1, forward strand.
AAAGATTGAAACATTTAACTACATTAAAATTTTAAATGTCTGTTCAACAAATAACATTATAAACAAAGTTCTCAAAAAATGAAGTCACAGTGCCTCTGGAGAGAGGAACTGGATGAAAGAACAGGAGTGGGAGAGAAACTTTTCACTGTGTGCTTTTTTGTATTTTCTCGATTTTTGACTCGTGAACATACTACCCATTCACAATAAATAAATAAATAACAAATAAATGTAAAACTTTAAAAGTAATAATAAAAGACAAGCCATAAACTGAAAAAAAAATTTGTCAAAAGATATAACAAAGTAATTCATAGAAGAGGGGTCTAAATGACTAATAAACATGAACAGAATCTTAACTTTAGAAGTTATCAGGGTAAAGAAAATTTTAAAATGGTTATCTTTCCCAACCCATCATTTTGGCATAAACTATCAAATTCAGGCGATATCTTCTTATTCTTAGTTTGCTAAGGGTTATTTATTTATTATCATGAGTCTGTGCTTAATTTCATCAAAATTTTTTGACAATCATATAATTTTTCTCCTTTATTTTGTTTATGTAGTGAATGAATGATTAATGTTAAACCAGCTGGGCATTTCTAGAATAAACCCAATATTATAATAATGTATTATCATTTTTATATATTACCGAATTTGGTTTGCTAATAGTTTGTTTAGGTTTCTCCATTTATGTTCATAAGTGAGATTATCGTGGAATTGCTCTTTCTTATATTGTCTTCATTAGGTTTTGTATCAAGGTTGTGCTGGCCTTACAAAATGAGTTGGGGAGTGTGTCCTATTTTTCTGTTTTCTGAAAAAGTTTGTGTCATTTCTTCTTTAAATGTTTGATGGAATTGGCTGACGAAGCCATCTGGACTCAAGAGTTTTCTTTGTAAGGTTTTTAATTATATATACTCAATTTATTTTGTGTTACAGAACTATTCAAATTTTCTATTTCTTCTTGTATTAATTTTGGTAAGCCAGATATGTCTAGGGTTTTGTCTATTTCACATAAATATTCAAACTTTACTGGCATAAACTTGTTCATAATATCCTCTTAGGAACTTTTTAATGTGTCCAGGTTCTGTAGTGATGTCCTCCTCCTTGTTCCCAATATTGGTAATTTATGTTTTCTCTCTTTTTTAATTTATGAATCTTATTAGAGATTTAGCAATTTTTATTAGCTTTGTCAAGGTTCCAGCTTTTGGTTTTACTGAACTCCTCTATTACATGTTTGTTGTTTATTGCACTAATTTCTGCTCTTATCTTTATTACTTCCTTTCTTCTTTACTGGATTCAGGATAAGGTGGCACTGCAAATCAATGGGGAATGAATGACTTTTTCACGAAATGGTGCGGGGACACATGGACATCTATAGGGGGAAAAAAATGAAAATTGACACTTATGTCACTATACACAAGGTCAATTCCAGGTGAATTACAGATCTAAAGGTGAACAACAAAACAATAAGCCTACTAGAAGGTAATATAGAAGAATATATTATTGAACTCAGGGTGGGGAAATAATTTTTAAATAACACATAAAAAATTAACCAAAAAGAAAAAGATCAATACAATTGACTTCATTAAAATGAGAACTTGGGGACTTCCCTGGTGGCTCAGTGGTTAAAAATCCACCTGCCAATGCAGGGGACACGGGTTTGAGCCCTGGTCCGGGAAGATCCCACATGCCGCGGAGCAACTAAGCCTGTGTGCCACAACTACTGAGCCTGCACTCTAGAGCCCTGAAGCCACAACTACTGCAGCCCTCGTGCCTAGAGCCTGCACTCTGCAACAAGAGAAGCCACCGCAATGAGAAGCCCATGCACCGCAACAAAGCGTAGCCCCTGCTTGCTGCAACTAGAGAAAGTCCGGGTGCAGCAACGAAAACCCAATGCAGTCAAAAATAAATAAATAAATTTAATTAATTAATTTAAAAAAAAAAAAATGAGAACTTGTGTTTATCAAAAGACACCATCAAGAAAGTGAAAATGACAGGCACAGAGTGGGAAAATATATCTACAATACATACAGCAAAAAAATGGCTCATATCTTGAATATATGTAGACTTCGTATTAATCAGTAAGAAAAAATAAATAGCCTAATAGAAAAACAAGCATGAGATTTCCATAAAATCTCATTTAAAAAGCTACTCAATATCATTAGACACCAAGGAACTGCAAATTAAAAAACAAGGACAGGGCTTCCCTGGTGGCGCAGTGGCTAAGAATCCGCCTGCCAATGCAGGGGACACGGGTTCGAGCCCTGGTCTGGGAAGATCCTACATGCAGTGGAGTAACTAAGCTCGTGGGCCACAACTACTGAAGCCTGCACGCGTAGAGCCCATGCTCCGCAACAAGAGAAACCACCGCAATGAGAAGCACTGCAACGAAGAGTAGCTCCCACTCGCCACAACTAGAGAAAAGCCCGCACACAGCAACGAAGACCCAACACAGCCAAAAATAAATAAATAAATTATTTTTTAAAAAGACAAAAAATAGGGCTTCCCTGGTGCGCAGTGGTTGAGAGTCCGCCTGCCGATGCAGAGGACACGGGTTTGTGCCCCGGTCCGGGAAGATCCCACATGCCGCGGAGCGGCTAGGCCCGTGAGCCATGGCCATTTAGAGATACAGTCTCCAACTTACAATGGTTCAACTTACGATTTTTCAACTTTATGATGGTGTGAAAGCAATATGCATTCAGTAGAAACTGTACTTCAATTTTGAATTTTGATCTTTTCCCAGGCTAGCAATATGTAGTACAACACTCGTGATGCTGGACAGCAACCATCCTGTACCCATACAACCATTGTTTTTTCACTTTCAGTAGAGTAGTCAATAAACTACATGAGATATTCAACACTTTATTACAAAATAGGCTTTGTGTTAAATGATTCTGACCAATTATAGGCTAATGTAAGTGGTCTGAGCATGTTTAAGGTAGGCTAGGCTAAGGTAGGCTAGCTATCATGTTCAGTAGGTTAGGTGTACTAAATGCATTTTCGACTCCATCATAAATCAAGGAAGATCTGTACTTGCTTAAGTAGCAAAATTGTAAAGAGAAGCAAAGATGTATTTACCATTCAGGATAATGGTTACCTTTGGGGGTTAGTGATTATGAGGAGGCCAGAGGGCATAAGGGGAGTTTCTAGGGTGTTAGCACTGCTTTTGTGGTAAAGTATTCAGCTGGGGGAAAGGGGAGTGGTTCATTTGAGGTAAATCTGGAAAATGTTAACATTTGTTGAAGCTGGGTGTTAGAAAGAGTACTGATTATATTATTACTTGTATATATAACCAACACCCTTGATGACAAATTTTTTTAAGAAACCAAGTAGTTTTGACCTAAGTCTTGCTACAACTTGATGTAAATATCACAGAAAATCTAAGTACAGTATATACTAAAGGTTAATTTCCTCATCATAAAGGTTTTTGCATAAATGTCTAGAACCAGGAGAATCAGTAGTTAAGTATACAGGCATACAGAAATAGCAAGGACTCCAGTATTTAAATGCATATACTAGGCAACTATCCCAAAGAGTAATAGAGGCAAGACCTACCCCTCAAACAGGATATTTTTTATTACCTATAGTCTGCAATGATTACTTTTACCACTAGATGGAACTCTACATGTAAGGTGATATGCTTAGTGAAAGGACTGGAAACAAAATTCACAGCTGAAAAATCAATTACATAAAAATGAAATGCAGGTGCTTTTGAGGCATGTTGAACCCATGAATCTGCAAAATTCAAGGCAGTGGGAGAAAAAAACAAAACCTGTATCCTGCAGATGTATCTTTTGGCTGACTACTACCAAAACTCCATACCCACAAAACTAAATGTTTCCTCCCTAGTGAATTGCTTAACTTGATTTGTTCTCCAAGAACCACAATCTTGGCAACATCTATCAAAATATGAGCTATATTTAAAGTTGTCTAAACCTGACTTACCACCCTGAGAGAAGTATGCACTCTCTTACTACTTTTTCAATCTCTGGCTCTGAAACATGGCTTTAAATGTGTCACTTTATTGGAAAGCTGTTAGATATGAATACAAGTATTAAAGAAGAGGCTATTATTCTTCCCTTTTTCTACATGCCAAAGTTAAACTGGTATTATGAAAGTTGTACATAAAAAGAAAGGATAAAAGTAGGTCCCGTGTGTCCAAGCTGGCAGGGTTTTTATAACAGAAACAGTTTAAAGTTGATAAGTAGTACCACAGTTTTTCAGGAAATAATATACAATTTCTTAAACAAAAATTTTGAAACACTTACATCCCAAGATCTGCCCTTAAGAGTAGCTGTCCAAGGTTTTGTAATATGGACCTCTTATCACTAATTTAGACTCCAATCATCTACAAAAATATATTTGGGGCTTCCCTGGCAGCACAGTGGTTAAGAATCTGCCTGCCAATGCAGGGGACACGGGTTCGAGCCCTGGCTCAGGAAGATCCCACATGCCGAGGAGCAACTAAGCCCGTGCACCACAACTACTGAGCCTGCACTCTAGAGCCCACGAGCCACAACTACTGAGCCTGCGTGCCTAGAGCCCGTGCTCCGCAATGAGAAGCCATGACAATGAGGAGCCCCAGGCACTGCAACAAAGAGTAGCCCCCACTCCCAGCAACTAGAGAAAGCCCACGCACAGCAACGAAGACCCAACACAGACAAAAATAAAAACAAATAAATAAATTTAAAATATATATATATATATTTGGCCCCTATATTTATTTGATCCCAACTTGAACTAATTTCAGACTACTAGAGCAACTTGATCTGAATTAAAGTGGCAGATGGAGGAATTCCTGATTGCTTACCCTCTTAACCTAAACATTCTGGAAATGTGATCAAGATTTTGCCCTATGAAATGACGATGAAAACTTCTCAGTCAAGAAGGCTAATTATTCTTCCTACGAGCACCAATAACACAAGTTTATTAACATATATTTAACTTGTCAATTTTTATCCCTTTGGGTGTCACAAGAATTAGTATTAATTCTGTTGCTGCCACCTCCCTTACTTTTTCTCTCCCTGGCTGGTGTACAATTGGAAGAAAGTTTACTTGTATTAGAAAAGTAACAGCAAAATTCCCTATTCATTTGGAGAAAGTTCTATAGGATGCTTCACTGACAGCACAGTGTCTCTCGTATCATTATCTTAAAGCTGTTTACCCCTCAAAAAAGTATAGTCAAAGCTTCAGGAGACTATCTTTTCCTACAGACTTTAAATGCCATGAGCCTCAAGCAATTAAAACCGAAGTATTTCTACCTAGGGTCAGATTAGGTTCCAAAAGACTACTTCTAAATCCACTTGTTCCAAAGTCCAGAGTGATATTAATACTATCCAAGAGACAGCTAATGCTTTTGCTCTGGCATATGACTTGTTCATATCTATATAACTTCACATATTGAAAATTCTTAGGAGCTTTAATCTCTTAGTCAGTATTCTACGAAACTAATCATAAGTCTCTTCATCAACCATCATAAGAAGGTGAATTGCTTTTCTGAGGCACATGTTAGCCAAACAAGAAATCACAGCCACTCACATGTCATTTAAATTCAAACTAACCGTGATCTACTGAGTGCTTTATAATTTTAAGAAATTGTAAGGTACAGGAACAAGAAACTAAACTAAGTCTCTGGCATCCAGAAGCTTAAAATTCACTAAACACTACAAGATACTATTTTTTTCCCACTATGTCTGTTTTCAAAAATACAAGTGGTCAATTACAGGTGCAATTAGCACATGGGCACCCAGAAGACCCCATGAGATGACTTTAAAAATTGGGTTGTGGGGCTTCCCTGGTGGCGCAGTGGTTGAGAGTCCGCCTGCCAATGCAGGGGACACGGGTTCGTGCCCTGGTCTGGGAAGATCCCACATGCTGCGGAGCAGCTAGGCCCGTGAGCCATGGCTGCTGAGCCTGCGCGTCCGGAGCCTGTGCTCTGCAACAGGAAGAGGCCACAACAGTGAGAGGCCCGCATACCGCAAAAAAAAAAAAAAAAACAGTGGGTTGCGAACAATTTTTCTCTTATTGCATTTGCACATAAATGTTAGTCTTTTAAGTGTCATTATTTTAAAGAGATCTTGGGCATTTTGCTAAAACTCCTTTGAAACTGGAAGCAATTATGAGACTTTTTTCACTGTAGTAAATCTTAAGCAACCACCACTTTGGGGAAACACAATACAATACGCTTTCCCACTCAGCACTGTGAGTGACACCAACTGTTGAGATGATGAGATATTGAAAAGACAGATTCTAATATATGAGATTTTACGGTGCATGAAGTATATTAATACTTTTGAAATGAAATTTTTACAATTTAAATATTCAAATTTCTTTTCAACACTTTTATTTCTTAACACCTAAAAAGAATCTATTGTGTCAGTTAAAATATTTTTGCTTTAATAAATTCAGGCTTTATCCTCTGTACAATCTTTTTTTTTTTGCTGAGTGCAGGCTTTCACTACTTGTGGTGCACGGGCCTCTCATTGCGGTGGCTTCCCTTGTTGCAGAGCACAGGCTTCAGTAGTTGTGACTTGCGGGTTCCAAAGCGCAGGCTCAGTAGTTGTGGTGCACGGGCTTAGTTGCTCCACAGCATTGGGATCTTCCTGGACCAGGGATCGAACCCATGTCCCCTGCATTAGCAGGCAGATTCCTAACCACTGCGCCACCAGGGAAGCCCCTCTGTACAATCTTTTTTTTTTCTAATTTATTTATTTTTGTCTGTGTTGGGTCTTTGTTGCTGTGTGCGGTCTTTCTCTAGTTGCAGCGAGCGGGGGCTACTCTTCGTTGCAGTGTGCGGGCTTCTCTTCGTTGCAGTGTGCGGGCTTCTCATTCCGGTGGCTTCTCTTGTTGCAGAGCACAGGCTCTAGGCACGTGGACTTCAGTAGTTGTGGCACACGGGCTCAGTAGTTGTGGCTCACAGGTTCCAGAACGCAGGCTCAGTGGTTGTGGCACACGGGCTTAGTTGCTCTGCAGCATGTGGGATCTTCCCGGACCAGGGCTCAAACTCATGTGCCCTGCATTGGCAGGTGGATTCTTAACCACTGCACCACCAGGGAAGCCCCCCTCTGTACAATCTTAATATACATACCCTGGGTTCAAATTTTCAATGAAAGTTTAACACAATGACATAACTGTATGTTTCACATTGGTGTACTTATTTTTAATATTTAAAAGCCATGTTTATTCGATGAAAAACACGGATTGAAAGATGATTGATCTCTTGCTTAGGGTCATCCTAACAAATGAAGCAGACTGAATGGCAGATCCAATTAAGGAGAGCTTGGTCACAAGGACAGCAGCCACAAAATGACCTGACCAAAAGAAAAAAATAATGTAGACCTTGTTACTTGAGTGAAGAAACTATTAGTGCAAGCAATGCAGGGATTGTAGGGATTCCAAAATTCAGAAAACTTTAAAATGCTAAATAGACTTAAAAATACAAAAGCTAGCCACATTTCAAAGGGCTTATTATAGTGCATGTAGTGTTCTCTGATTAAAGTTTGACTTTCTTAGAGAGCAGAAAGTATTTGATGATAACATCAAGAATGTTACTAGGGCTTCCCTGGTGGCGCAGTGGTTGAGAGTCCGCCTGCCGATGCAGGGGACGTGGTTCGTGCCCCGGTCCGGGAAGATCCCACATGCTGCGGAGCGGCTAGGCCCGTGAGCCATGGCCGCTGAGCCTGCACATCCAGAGCCTGTGCTCCGCAACGGGAGAGGCCACAACAGTGAGAGGCCCACGTACCGCAAAAAAAAAGAATGTTACTAAATGATATTCCTGTACACTTTCCTAGTTTCTCATCTTCCCCTAATTGTTAGTTTCCTGTTATTTGGTAAGTTTTTCTTTGGTGTCATTGTTTTTACTTACTTGGTTTTATCCTTGTAATTGTGTTCAGCATAAAAATAAAACAAGTGAGACTTCCCTGGTGGCACAGTGGTTGGGAATCCGCCTACTAATTCAGGGGACATGGGTTCGGGCCTTGGGCCGGGAAGATCCCACATGCCACGGAGCAGCTACGCCCGTGCGCCACAGCTACTAAGTCTGCGCTCTGGAGCCCATGAGACACAACTGCTGAAGCCCACGTGCCGCAACCACTGAAGCCCAGGTGCCTAGAGCCCGTGCTCCACAGCAAGGGAAGCCATTGCAATGAGAAGCCTGCGCACCGCAACGAAGAATGGCCCCCGCTCGCCGCAACTAGAGAAAGCCTGCGCGCAGCAACGAAGACCCAAAGCAGCCAAAAACAAATAAATAAATTTTAAAAAATAAAAAATAATAGACAAGTGAAGACCTTCATTATGTAATCCCAATGTCATTCTTTAGTTACAATTCCTAAATTAATGAGGTTCCCCCCTCCCCAAAGGTACAATTAAAACACATGTAGCAATTGTAGCTGTCATAGGGCATGCAATTACAAATTTAATATTAAGAACCACGTGATTTCTATATTTCATTCATGAATTTTTTTTCTCTTTTCATTGATACTGATAGAACCCAACTGAGACATCTTTATCTCTAAACGGATAACATTATTTTAAAGCATGTCAAATAATGTTTTACTTCTTTATTGTAACACATTTCAGAAACTTGGACAAAGATCAACCAAATCATTTTAATTTTCTATGGTGAAAAATGAATGGAGCAAAAAAAGAAAATTAGGATCATATAATCAGGAACATTTTTGAAATAGATGTAGCTTTACATGGTATGTTGGACAATATTTTCTGTTGAAGTGGGGAAAGTTTATCTGTTATAGCTTGGCTCAGATCATTATCGTACTTTGTAATCTTACTGAGTCCCAAGAAATTTGTTTTATGCTATGTAATATACCCTGGTCAGTAAGCAAAAGAAATAAGGCGCAAACTTAATTAAACTTATATGCTAATCTATATACCTTTAAAGGAAGCATCTCATTTTCATGCTTTTGAGTATACTCAATATTTTAATTACATATTAATTTTTCTAAAACTTAAGGGTTAATAAATACTACAACATAATAAAACTCAGCTGGCAGGAGACTGAATTTTTCTGTGATTCTAACTGTTTCATTCTTGCAATAACAAAAAACTGGTGTCTAGCTTTCAGGTAATAGTTCAGCTTGACAAATCATCTGTATTTAATTTCATAACTGATATTGTTATTTATGTTTTCATCTGATTATCTTAAAAGCTATGGCTTTATACAGCGTTACAGTTTGATACTAACACATTTCCCATTATAAATGTACTGTCATTAACACACTCCATATTTAAATAATTATTTATAAGGTAAATCACAAAACTTGTAAGCTTCTGACAAACTCACTCTTTTTTTACCCATCACTATAGTTTTATACTTAACTACAGAAAAGAACAATGGTTTTCCTACAAGATTTTAAGTAGTGGCTAAAGACTGTAACACAAAAGATGATACAAGATCATTAACTGCCAAATGCATGGTACAGTCAATGAAAGCTCTAAGAGTTCAGAGTTAGGAGAGAATCTTTCACCCTTATACAAGAGTTGAAATTTGAGGTACGTCTTAAAGATGAGAAGGGTTTGACAGTGGAGGAAAAAAAAAAAAAAAGATAGGTAGTACTTAATTAAAGGGCTTTTTTGTTTGTTGTTTTATTTGGTAGGTTTTTAGGAAACATAAAATGCTTTCTCCACACATTAGTGGCAAGCCCTTCTCAAAACGTAACTTGAAGCAAAGGAGGGTGCACAGGGGAGTTATGAAGACGGGTGTAGTGGACAACTGCCGTTCCAGCTTCCCACATCTGTTTTCCCGTTTCCCCTTGAGCAACAACCTCTTCCGATCCTTTAATTTATGTAGTTTGGTGGGCTGACCCTACTCCCTGGCCACCAGTGTGAGCATATGACCCAAGCTCACCTCATCGAAACATTTTATCCTCCTCACTGATTCAGACAAAGGCCTGCAAGTCAAACCAGGACAAAAAGACTCAATTCCAAGACTCTTGCTGGATGCTAAGATTGCTAACCAGATGGAAGATCGAAGCTGTTGGTGGTCCATTTCTGCCACCTTTTTGTGAAGAACCTGCCCTTTTATAAAGCAAATACAGAGATCAGATCTAAGAGAGTAAAAAGCAGATGCCTGGGACATTGAGATTTGAGATCTTCAATACAGATTGAGCTGTGCTTGATCTACGCCCTGGACTTTTGTTTCCTGAGCTAAGCAGTGTCTCTTTGTGCTTAAGCTAGTCTGTTTCTGTCACGTATGCCTGAAAGAGCCCTAACACACAGAGATGTGTAAGAGTGTCTGCCCACAGTACGAGCCCTCCTTTCCGTGCCTCCACCTCCAGAGGACAGAGCGGGCTTCTTGAGTACTCTGCCTCCCTCCTCCTCCTCTGGAGCCTCGGTTCTCCAAGATCAGTCTTGCAGGCTTCATCACCGCTGCCTCCAAAGCCTGCCCCTGCGGCCGTGGCTGGCAGCCTCTACTATTAAGTCACCCTCTCTTCTTCATATTTTCCTTTTTTAATTTTTGTCTTTTCCCTTGCTCTTCTCCCTTCCACACCATTTTTCCAATGCTTCCTAGTTTTTCACAAGCCAGTCCTGTTTTTTCATACAAATTGGAACTTCTTTTCAGCCAAATCACAGCACATAGCATGCAGCCTTTGGTTCTTCAACTGAACTCATTTCAGCTATTTTCACTGTTCCACGTTACTCAGATTCTTTAAAAAAAAAAACCAAAAAAAACATAAAACTTCCAAACTTAATGCTGTTATGCCAAATTTAGAGCTAAATTCTGGAAAAGAGGGTATTACTCCAACTGATAATTACAACTGGAAGCTACTCTGGTGCAAAAGATCCATGTGCAATACCCAATCCTAGAACTAGACCAAAAAAACATTACTGTACGTTAGACCTTGGCAGAAATGTAGTAACTCTTTTAAAATTATATATATTTCCCATCATTACAAACACAAATTTCTAAAACCTCATATAACTACATGCCAGTAACCCCAAGTAAAAAGATATGAAAAGTTAAAGTAGCTTGCTCAAAGGCACGTACTGCTTTAACTGAGGGAAAAGTATCAATAAACAACGTACCTGCTGGAATCTTTGCATGTTTGAAATTACAAAGACCAATAAGGTAATACTATATATCTTAGACATCAGCCTGACTCAAAAAAATAAAATCAGATAAATTATATTTAACCTAATAACTATTGTTTAACAGTCTTGCTTCAGGCTCTTTATTCCAGAAAACTGTCATTCCATTTGGAATGTATATAGACCTTTACAAGCTTACACACATAAGTTTGTCTGAGCAAATTTAAGCACCAGTCACCTTCTTGTCCTCTGACTTGTTTCTGTCCCTCCTCATTCATTCAGATCCTACACACCACCTCATACTTTTCTATAGAATAGACTTACGTAGTGTTGAAGCAAAGGGAAGCTAGGAACTTGGAGATAAGATGATTCTCCATGTGCCAGTTATCAATTTATTGCCTCTCACCCATCATTGCCTACTCTGCAAAAATGGAGCCAGAGACTTTTAAGTTTTCCTTTTCCAGCTGGCACAACGTTAAGCATTATGAATAAAGAACACAGCAGAGACAGTGTAGGAGGCAGGGCCTTTCCCTTTCCGGTTCCAGGCTGCTCGTCTAGGCAAGTTCCTGCAGCATGCACAGCTTCTCCACTGATACACTCCAGTTTACAGCAGCCAGCAGCACCCACAAGCCAGTTACTTCCCCGCATGACACCTCCCTATTAACAGCTTTCCCCAGTGTCCTAAAGTGTTCTGGCAGGTTCCATAAGGTGAATTTCCAACAACTTCCACCACAGCAACTTCTCTGCCATTCTGTGAGCCACAGCCATGCCTTCTCCAATAAGGTGGGATCTCTGCCCTAGGGTGCCTCTTCTTAGTACATTCTATCTCAGCCCTGTGGATAACAGTGGATTCTTTTCTTTTTTTCAGCTTTATCAAGCTATAATTGGCAGACAAAGTTATAAGATATTTAAAGTGTACAACATGACGACTTGGTATACACAGCTGATTCTGATTTCTCCCATTTGTATATTGTTTAGAGATCTCTTTACTTCTTATTAGCCAATCCCTTGTTACTCCAATCCCGTTATAATCAATAATTCTTTATACTAAACTTTCTTTATTCAAATTACTGTATAGTTTCTGTGTCCTAGCTGAACCCTGACTGATATAGCAGGTAAAAACTAGCAAAACATCAGCACAAAATAGATGGGCTCTGGCATTTCTAGAAACAGCCCATTCTAAAAGATGTTTAATAAAACGTAATTAAAAGGGTTCACTCCAGGTAGCCAGATGGTATCTTCAGGAAGAAAGTACTGATAAGTGCTGATTTGAAAAAAAAAAAAAAGGGAGGGACTTCCCTGATGGCTCAGTGGTTAAGAATCCACCTGCCAATGCAGGGGACACGGGTAAGAGTACTAGTCTGGGAAAATCCCACATGCCACGAAGCAACGAAGCCCATGCACCACAACTACTGAGCCTGCACTCTAGAGCCCGTGCGCCACAACTACTGAAGCTCGTGCACCACAACTACTGAGCCCACGTGCCACAACTACTGTGCCCCTAGCCCCCGTGCTCCACAACAAGAGAAGCCACTGCAATGAGAAGCCTGTGCACCACAATGAAGCGTAGCCCCCGCTCGCTGCAACTAGAGAAAGCCCATGCACAGCAACGAAGACCAATACAGCCAAAAAGAAAATTTAAAAAAAAAGGAGAAAGCAATAATCTAATCAATCAGCTGTAATGTGTCTCTTTCAAGGATGAAATGGAAAAACCTGACATACATATCAGGTATATTCTTTTTTTTTTATTGAAGTATACTTGATTTACAATGTTTCAGGTGTACAGCAAAGTGATTTAGCCATATATATACATATATATATGTATATATACTCTTTTTCAGATTCTTTTCCATTATAGGTTATTAGAAGATATTGAAGATAGTTCCCTGTGCTATACAGTAGGTCCTTGTTGGTTATCTATTTTATATATAGTAGTGTGTATCTGTTAATCCCAAACTCCTAATTTATCCCTCTCCCCCATCCTTGCCTTTCCCCTTTGGTAACCATAAGTTTGTTTTCTACGTCTATAAGTCTATTTCTGTTTTGTAAATAAGTTCATTTATATTCTTCATGCAAATTACCTAAATTGCCTTTATCGAATGGCTTGTAAGCCTGAATAGAGTCAGTCCCCAAACCCATCTAACGGATAAAATAGTTTCTGGACTTGCAATAACAAAAAAGACTGCCACTCTCTGAGGACTTCCACACAACCACCCAGCAACCTCCCTCTTTTGCACTGTTTAATCTCACAAACTCTACAGCTAAAGGTTAGAGGCAAAGAAAGGTAGGCCACTGACCAGTTTATACAGATTAACTTTAAAATTCTATTTTCTTCTTCCCCCCTCCTTCTACCAAGACTGGCCTTGTCTATAAATATAATGGTCAAACTCTCTAAGCCAGATAACTGATAAAAATGTAAAATAAAAAGATTCAGATTCAAGAAAGACCCCTGAAGAATCTATTCCTCATTACCGTTCATAGAATTTGACAGTACAAATAAAACACTGGATTCAGGGAGTTCCCTGGTGGTCCAGTGGTTAGTTAGGACTTGCACTCTCACGGCCATGGTGCCAGGTTCAATCCCTGGTCAAGGAACTAAGATCCTGCAAGCCTCCAGGGTCGGCCAAAAAAAACCACAACAAATTGGATTCAGACATTTAAACCATGTTTTCCGCTTGTACAAGTGAGAACAGACAATTTTTCCTAAGATCAATAGATTCCATCTACCACTTTTCTCAAAGGACCACACTGCTGTCTTATAAGAGAAAGAACAATATAACAAAAAAGACTTCAGGAAATCTACGGGGTAGGTAAATCAGCAGGATACAGGACACTTTCCCCATCTTCAGGCACCTTCCTTATCCTCCAAAAACATTTCCAAAATGGGATGTAAGTATCCCAAAGTCTGTTCCAAAGCTCCCTAAGTTCCATGGGCAGGCTTGGGCTCCAAAACTTAGACGCTGCCGGCATATTAACTGTCTCCAGCTTTTCACAAGTGCTATCCCTTCCGCGGCTTGCTCTGCCTCCCTCCACCCCTATATGTTCCCGTTTGCTTTTTCTGGTTCACAGTGGGTTTCTTTTTTTCCAGTGAATATTGGGGTTAGAAAGCCTGTGACTCTTTGTTATCAATTTCCCCTCTTCATCTAATAATAGTTAGTATTCTTTTTATGTCGTTTTTCAACTCAAAAAGTACTGAGCTGTATTTCCCTACTGCCGATTGCGTGGGGAGGTGGCTATATTTCTTTTCCTGCTTTAGCTTTTTCTTTTTCTCTCTTTGGCCCTTAAGAGTCTCTATTATTTTTATACCACTACTGGTAGAGTAGACACCTTCTATTTGTGGATTCTCCTTATTATTAGGTGCAGGCTTAAAATAATAATGAAGAAATAGAAATAGAAAGCAAGACAGTTCTGAACAGATGATCATACATTCTCCAACATGCAAATATGTGTTGATCTGTGCAAATCAGACTCTTTCCTCTTCTTTATGGAATAAAAGGGGCCACACCACCAACAGAACATTAGAAAGGTTAATATCTGCAGAACATAAAATAATTTGCATGGCATTTATCACCACAAGGTAATATTTTATATCTTAAAAATGACAAAAACTATTATTCATTCATTATTGACCACCTAGACAAAGCTAACTGTTGGGAATTCGTAATAAAAATATACGTGTCTCACCCTAAAAGGTTTTAGAAAACTCAACTTCTCTTTTACAATATGAACAGTTTCAGGTTCAGATAAGATTCTGGGAATATCTACTGATCATGTAACTAATACTATAGCCCAAAATTTAAATTCAAACAGCAACTTCCTTTAAAGAAATTCAAACAGTTCCCACTACAGAAAGGTATTTTGTCTTCAGATTTTCATCACAATTCAAGATTTTAGAGCAGGCTGAAGGATGATCTAATCAAATTTATCAACCCCCTCTATGGTTTCTGGGCAAAAAAAAACGATCAACCATTTATAGGCAGCTCCAAGAGGGAAAACCTCTTCCCTATAAAATAGTAAATAACATATTCAACCACTCCCATCTCTGCTAAGGAGGGATTCCAGTGCCCACTCACAAACCCAGCTTTCCAAGATTTGGAATCTCCTATTCAGTATAAACAGCACCAACAGACACAAAGCCAAAGCACCAGGGCAATGTAAATAAGCTCACTCTACTGAATTCTAATATACATTTACTCAATTAAGACAACTGAGGTCTCAAAGCTGGGGTAAGACCACCTGGAAATTCTTTCTAGGAAAAGCTAAATTTCAGTGTGCCTGCTTAGGAGAAAACACTCTAAAAATAAAGTAATGATTTCCTAAACTGCAGATCCCTCTGATCTGGTCTTTAGTTGTTCTACTAGGAGAAAGAAAACGTATTACGTATGGAGTGGTTATTATCTACTAGGCTCAACGCTAAGAGCTTTAAAAGGATTGTCTGATTTAATTCTGACATTCTCTGGAATAGACATCATTATGTCCATTTACAGATGAAGAAACTGAAGCTGAAAGAAGTTTAAAAATTGGCCCAGGGCTTCCCTGGTGGTGCAGTAGTTGAGAGTCCACCTGCCGATGCAGGGGACACGGATTCGTGCCCCGGTCCAGGAAGATCCCACATGCCGCAGAGCGGCTGGGCCTGTGAGCCATGGCCACTGAGCCTGCGCGTCTGGAGCCTGTGCTCCGCAACGGGAGAGGCCACAACAGTGAGAGGCCCGCATACCGGGAAAAAAAAAAAAAAAAAAAATTGGCCCAAGTATTTTATTCTTTTTGGTGCTACTGTAAATATGATTCTTTTCCTAATATCCTTTACAGATAGTTCATTCTATCTGTATAGAAACACAACTGATTTTTGTAGGTTGATTTTGTGTCCTGCAACTTAAACTTGTTTATTTCTAACAGTTTTTTTGTTAGTGTCTTACGGGTTTTCTCTATATAAAATCATGTTGGGACTTCCCTGGTGGTCCAGTGGTTAAGAATCCGCCTTCCAATGCAGGGGACGCAGGTTCAATCCCTGGTTGGGGAACTAAGATCCCACATGCTACGGGGCAACTAAGCCCACGTGCGGCAACTACTGAGCCCGCGCGCCACACCTAGAGCACCCACATGCCGCAATAAAAACAAGAACAAAAGACAAGTGTTGGTGAGGATGGGGAGAAATTGGAACATTTGTACACTGTTGGTAGGAAAGCAAAATAGGGCAGTGGTATAGCAAATAGTATGGAGGTTCCTCAAAAAAATTAAAACTAGAATTACCATATGATCCAGCAATCTCACTTCTGTGTATTTATCCAAAATCGCTGAAATCAAGATCTCAAAGAATTATTAGCACTCTCACGTTCACTGAGGCATGATTAACAACAGCCAAGATGTGGAAACAACCTAAATGTCCATGAACATACAAACAGACAAGCAAAATGTAGTATACACATAGAATGGAATATTACTCACCTTTAAAAAAGAAAATTCTGCAATATGTGACAACATGGATGAACCCTGAGGACATTATGCTAACTGAAATACGACAGTTGCAGAAAAACAAGTGATTCCACTTATATGAGGTATTCACTTACATGAGGTATCTAAAATAATCAAATTCACAGAACTAAAGAGTGGAATGGGGGTTGCCAGCAGCTGCAAGAGGAGGAATGGGGAGTTACTAATTAACAGGCATAAAGTTCCAGTTAAGCAAAATGAACAAGCTCTTGAAATCTGGTGTACAACACTGTACATATAGTCAACAGTACTTACTGTACTCTTAAAATTGTACCAACAGGGTAGATCTCATGTTAAAAGTGTTTTTACTACAATAAAATTCTTTAAATGTTTAACTGGCCCAAGGACTCAAACCCATTTCCAACTGACACTCAAATCTGTGCTCCGACTTAAACAACACAAACTGCCTCGGAAGAGATTAAAAAGTACTGACTGACAGCGTTCTCTCTCTGCGCTGTTAGACGTTAGGAAATTCGCTTAACAGCTCTGGGCTTGAGTTTCCTCACCATCAACGAGTCTCAGGGCAAAGGCAGGCAGCGCTGCCACCACCAACTGGTCGGTTTGCAGCCAACGCCGCTGGTAGTCCCCCAACGGGCATCAGCAGGACCAAGCGGGGGCCCAGCTGGAGCCCAGCGTCGCGGCCGCACCACCGCGCCTCAGCTCCCGCAGGAGCGAAGATGAGAAACGCCGCGGGAGAAAGGAACAAAGCCCGGCCCCGCTGGGTCACCGTGACCCGAGGGAAGGGCATCAGTACGACCAGCCCACGGCCTCGTTTCCAAGGCAGCTGGACCAAGAGCTTGTCTCACCTCCGGCCAGATTCGCCGGCTGGCACCTCCCCTTCACTCCGCGCCTCAGTCGCCATCTTAGTCAGTAAACTTCTTTCACCACCCCCATCCCCGACCCCGCCCCCCTGCCTTTGGATTGGCTAAGGTGTTTCCCCATCTTTTACACGATTGGATGACTTGACCGGCCCTCCTCAACTTAAACAGCTTCATGATATTATAGGTCTATTCAAATAACTAACCGTCCTTGGTCGCCCCCAGTCTTGGCGGAAAAGAAAGGAGGGGGGAACCCAGCCCCGAGGCCTGCCGGGAGTTGTAGTTTCTCATTTTGATTAACCCTTCGGATTCCACCGACTTTTAGGTTCAAGTCAGAAATACCAAGCCAATGCTCAAACTTTGTCCTGAGGTATAAAACTCAGAATTACAGATCTGTTGAACTTGAAAGTGACTTTAAGAGTCACTCTCTAAAATGCAAGATTCGTTTTCTGTCCTGATACAGATTGATATACCCAGAATTGTAGGTACAGAGTGGGAGCCAAGAAGTACCTATTGGGCTTCCCTGGTGGCGCAGTGGTTGGGAGTCCGCCTGCCAATGCGGGGGGCGTGGGTTCGTGCCCCGGTCCGGGAGGATCCCATATGCCGCGGAGTGGCTGGGCCCGTGGGCCGTGGCCGCTGAGCCTGCGCGTCCGGAGCCTGTGCTCCGCAACGGGAGAGGCCACAACAGTGAGAGGCCCGCGTACCGCCAAAAAAAAAAAAAAAAAAAAAGAAGTACCTATTATATTTAGTTCACAGCCTGCTTTCTTTAGACAGCATACAGGGGGGATCACTCCTTCATTCCACCTACTCCCTTCCAGCTTCCCAAAGAACCCACAGAGTTTGCCTCTCTGATCTGAATCATGGAGATAAAACCTGCATAATTTTGTCCCTGGCTGAGCTTTAATCCTCAGTGGGAGAAATAACCATAATTATGCTTGCCCTCCCTGCCTCACGGGCTTCTGGTGAGGATTAACTGAGGCAACAGATGCGAGAACATTGTAAACTTAAAGCATTAATTTTTTCTCTGCTGGATTTTTCTAGGAATATTTTTCCTGTTGTTCCTTCTGCATCCTTTCACCTGAAGATCTCCCAGCACTCTCCTTCTCTTTTACTAAGCTCTATCCACATATATTTTAGTTTCTCAAAAGCCTTTGCTCTGTTGTTTTTCTGGCTGGCCTGCTTTATTACATTTCACATCTCAGTTTAAAAGTCACTGGTTCAGGGAATTCCCTGGTGGTCCTGTGGTTAGGACTCCGCACATCCACTGCCAGGGCCTGAGTTTGATCCTTGGTAGGGGATCTAAGATCCCGAGAGCCGTGTGGTGCAGCAAAAAATAATAATAGTAAATCAAAAAATAAATAAAAGTCACTGGTTCAGATGCCTTCCATGCCCCCCCCGAATAAATCAGTTCCCCTACTAAACTTTCACATAGCACTTGTACTCTTCCTCATAGTTCTTATCACAACTTATATAGTTTGTGTGACCATTTGTTTCACGGGAGTGTTCCCAACTAGACTTCCTGCCACATGTGGGTGGAGGCTACATCTATTTTGCTCCCTGTGGCATGTGGCACATAGTGGCCTTCAAAAAATATTTTTTCAGCAAATGAATAAGTAAATCCTCAGGCTCTATTATCCAAATCAAAAATTGAATCAAGTATTCTAATAGATTATTTCAATTGATGAATTTATAAGTTTGGTAAAAGTGTCTAAATAAAATTGCATTTAGTTTTATGTTTAATAAATTGTCCTTATTGTACAAATGCATGGAAAGAAATGCAAAATTCAACAAATACATATCAGTGAAATTTTTCACTGAACCCCAGACAGCCTTGGAAAATCCAGGTTGCATAACTGCTGTATATACAAAGCAGGGAACCCAAGGCTCAAATTCTGCCCTTTCCCTGAAGTGTGAACAGGTTTCCCTCCCCCCCGGCTGGCCCCATGACACCCAGGACATCAATTAATCGACTGACTGAATTAAACTGATGCTTTCACACAGAAGAAATATTCAAAACTTTAAACTATTACCACTACAACTAGGAAGAACACCATATTTCTGGTTCATCTGTTTTGCTGACATTTTTTACACAAAGTCCTTCATGTTTGGGGAACTACACACCGTAGTTAAAGAGCATGGGCTCTGGAGTTAGTGAGCCTAGGCTCGAATCTGGCTCCATCACTTCTAGCTGTGTGACCCCAGACAAGTTACTTAACTTTCTGATTCTATTTCCTTTTCTGTAAAGTGAGGACAATGGTAATTCTCAGAGGCATATTGTGAAGATTAAATGAGATAACCTCTGAGGAGCTGCTTCACAGCAGAGTGACTGGCACACACTAAGTCTAGACAAATGTTCAAGGTGAGATGATGAATATTAAGAATGCTAAACTCCACAGGAATTCCCTGGTGGTCCAGGGGTTAGAACTCCGAGCTTACACTTCAGGGGACACGGGTTCGATCCCTGGTCAGGGAACTAAGATCCTGCATGCTCCACGGGTGAGGCCCAAAAAAAATGCCAAACTCCCTTCTCAGATAACACTTCTATCTCCATTCCTGTGTGATAAGGACCATACATTACACTTGAGGTTACAGTTTAATCGGTTAGCCTCGAGAGGGGAGTGTCCCTCCTCAAAACCAGCTGTCCTGTTGTGACTTCTGATTACAAGAAAGTATCACTGCTGAGTGCTCTAAAAGTACCCCCCAGCTGACAAGCCTGCACACCCTGTTTCTGCGAGGATGTCACGGCTCCCCTGAGATCATCTTCCTTACCCGGTCTAGTTATTGATTGTTAGAGCAACGATAAGCACAGCTGTACAGCAGGCATTCTTGAAAGTTCAGAAAGTCCTCTTGTTTCCAACAGCCTGGCTGAACAAAAGGTCACAGAAAAGTGGCCCCAGCCCTCAAGGAGTTTACAGTGAACTCAGGGAGACAAAATGGACACACGTAAGTCACATACAACAAAAGACAGTTTAGAATTATGAAAGACTAAATACCAAAGTAGAGAACAGACTCGCAAGAATTCAGAAGTGTGGAGAAGGGAAGAAGGCCAGGGCTCTAAAGGATGGTTGAAGAGCAGAGGCATGGACGTGAGTCTGCTACAAATGTGACTGCAAATCCATCTACCTACCCCAACAGACCTGGAGCTTTGGGCAGATGTGGTATTTGAATCTTCTTTGTGTTTCCAGGCCCTGGCCTCAACGGGGGCGGTGGGGGGTGGGGGAGGAAATATAGGAGGAAAGCAAAAGAAGGGACAAAATGGAAGAGAAAGAAAAGAAGGATCTGCCCAAGACCCCAGCCCCAGCATCATCCTCTCCCCTCCCCACCTCTAACCCCACCCTCCAACAATGCAAGTGACTTGGAGTCCCCCAGATGCATCTGTTTGCCACTTTTGTTCTTGCTGTTCCCTCGGCTTGAATTAAAGCAGGACATTTTGATGCCCACACCAAAATATAAAAATATCATGTGTACAATAAGCATTTCTGAGCCTTACATCAGTAATGAGCCTAGATAGGGATAGGGTGAGGGTGCTTATTGAACATGAAAAAAAGAAAAAAGTCTAAAAAATGCAATGATTTGTTCTCTTGTCAAAAAGGCCAAGAGTCCCACCAAAATATCATGTACTCACATGTAATATCCCTTTCTTTCTTTCCCCCTTTCCTTTGCCAGAAAACTTGTATTTGTTATGATAAAGTCTTTGGAATCATTATTTTAATGTCTTTTTCATCATCTGTTAATATTTAGCTCTTTTTATATTGTTTAATTACACAAGAAATGCATGAAGACATTTTCCTTGTTAAAAAAAATTCAAATAATACAGGTAAAATCTCCTTTGTTGACCTCCCCCCACATTCTAGTCCCTCCTCTAAGAAACCACTATTTTCTGTTTGTGTCTGTTCAGATCTTTTTCTATACAATACATTTATTCAACAAATATCTATTGAATGCCTACTACGTGCCAGGCACTGTTCTAGGCCTGGAGATACACACATAACAAAACGTCTCTCTCTCATGGTGTCTCATTCTAATGGTCATACGTACATACATAGAGAAATGCATAATTTTAATTTTTAGATAAATGGTGAAATGCTGTACATATTATCCTTATACATGCATCTTAGAGATTTTTCCGTGTTGTATACCTAAATCTGCCATTACTCTTCCTTTTTTTGTTTTTTTGGCCATGCCGCCCGGCTTGTGGGATCCTAGTTCCCTGACCAGGGAGAGTCCTAACCACTGGACCGCCAGGGAATTCCCTGCCCTTCTACTTTGAACTGCTGTGTAGTATTCCACATTATAGATGCTCCCTGGTTTATTTTAACCATTCCCTCCAGGTGTACATTTAGATTTATGTCAATCTGGGTGGCAAGCACTGGAAACTGACTTTGGCTACCATAACAGAAACTGGATTTGTTGGAAGGATACTAGGTTGAAGAGCTGGCAGGAAAGAAGGGGACTAGGGAGCTGGAAACCCAGCCAAGGTCAGTCCATTCAGTGCCACTTGACTCTAAGCATAGTCACCCCTCTGCTGATTTCCCACCTGTTCGTGGGTCCCCACGTCACCCCCTGGAGAGGCAGAGTCATTAGGGAGAACATCTGATTGACTTGGCCTAGGTCGCTTGCCTCTACCCTTCTGCCTGGGGGAAGCTCTGTCTCCCAACAAAGCTCTCCCAGTGGGGAATTACCTACAAAAATGGGAAAAAATTAAAGGACAAATGTGTGCTACAAATCATTCCCAATTTTTTACTTCCTGGGGCACCTGATTATTCTGGGCTGGGGCACAGTTTAACCCTTCAGTCTCCTTCGGACACAATAAAGACTAACATCTACATTATTCCACATGTTGAAAAAAGAAAACTGTCCAGCTCTGCTACAGAATCCTCTTCAAGATTGGCCACAGGGCCAGAGAGCGGGGGAGGGAACTCAATGAGTTGAAGGAAAGAGGAACCAGTTCTGTGCAGCTAAAAGTGACCGAGTTTGGGGCTGGAACCTCAGAGTAAACGTTCTGGGGTTCATTTTCCCCAGCCAGGATAATAAGCCGGGAAACAGCCAGGTCAGTGGCCAGAGGCTGGCCGAGGAGGACTGGAAGCGTGCGCAGCCCCGGGGCATTTCTCATTGGAAGTCACCATCTGTCAGGCACTGGGCTCAGCGCTGGGGCTACAGAGTTGAATGAGCCATGAATCCTACCTTCCAAAAGCTCAGACTGTAGTTGGAGGGCAAGGGGGCCAGGCTCTCTGGGCCACAGCAGAGGCAAGGACCAAATTCTCTGAAAGCCTGAAGCTGCCTGGCCTGACGTGGGGCGGGGTCTGAGGGAGGCAGCAGTGGTCCTGAGTCTTACAGGGTGAGTTGGAAGACCCACAAACCAACCAAATCGTTTTGAATTGGAATCTCTCTGGTGCTGTAATCAAAAACCCCAAACCTCAGGTGAGGAGGCCCCATGTGCTGATGGTAAGTTTCAAAGCAGTAACATACATGTGATGTTCAGGAATGGGCCAGTACATTATGAACTCTCCATGCTGGGTGTTATCTCCACTGTCATGTGAGCTGAAGCCTGGAGGGATCCTTTTTTCCTGCCACTATAACCCATTCTTGTGGAGGCTGTTTCGGTATAGAGAGAAATTTTGCACATAAAGTTTCTATAGCAACTAAGAAGGGTAACGAGTACATTATGAACTCTCCATGCTGAGTGTTATCTCCACTGTCATGTGAGCTGAAGCCTGGAGGGATCCTTTTTTCCTGCCACTATAACCCATTCTTGTGGAGGCTGTTTCGGTATAGAGAGAAATTTTGCACATAAAGTTTCTATAGCAACTAAGAAGGGTGAAGGTCAGCAAAGGCCCAATGGCTTCCCCACCTCTCTGTCCTGTAGACAGGAGCCTTCAGAGGCAGCTTCAAAGTGTCCCCCAATCAAAATCAGAAAGGAAAGGAAATTGTCCTTTAGCCCCCTTAGGCCTCTGCAGTCATCCTCAACCATAGGATTCATCTTCTTTCAAGGCTGTAGGAAGAGAGGGCTGCCTTGCTCATTCATTCACACTTCAGTGTGAATTAAACCCAAAGGCACCTCTTCTGGAACATGCAAATTTAAAGGACCACTTTAATTGTGAAATAAAAAGCTTGTCACCCAGTTAAAATAATTTACACAATCATGTGGATTAGGAAACCTGAAAACCTTCTCGGGAGGATTCAATAACCGTGTCTCAGATTACCGTTTTATATTTGCTGCATTTCTAGATTTGTTTATATTACTGATTCGTTTTGGCTTCTCCCACGAGACTGTATGTTCTGTGGGTTAAGGAGTGTATTTGACTTTGCTCACTCAACTATTTATTCAATGAATAGAGGATCAAGTGAATCAAATATATCAAAGAAGTAATAAGTGAAATAGTGAGGTCACTTGGGTCTTGAAACTACATCCCACCACTACTGGACATAAGTTTTTGTTTCAATGCACCCAGCATCACTTTAGGGGTCCTCTGCTCTTCTATCCTCTGTGCGTTTTGTGTGGCATTGATGCCACCTCTGGCTAAAGGAGTGGGCAAAATAACTCTGGCCAATCAGAGGACTCTGGATTTTACAGTCTAGGCCAGCCCAAGTAAATACGGAAAGGAAGTATGCAGTAAGAGCCCCACTGGGGGAACTGAATGGGGTGGGAGGGCAGAGGGCAGGAGGAACCACTGCCTGTTGGAGGAGGTTTGTAGCTAGACTGAGTAAGATTTAGATGGGTAGAAATTTGGGGGGATGACATTCTCTGCAAAAAGAACAGGACTAAACATGGGGAGACAGGAACATATTAGACGCATTTGGAAGCTGGCAAGGGCCCAGTGTGACAAGAGCAAAGGGCTTCTGTAGGGTCAAGATAAGGTTGGATGAGTGGACCAGGGCCAGGCCTCTGAGTTCTGAATACCATGTTAAGAAGCTGAGGGTTTTACTCAGGAGGTAATGTGGACCTATTCAGAGTACGGGTGGTGAGTAACCTGAGCAGGGCTGGGCATTAGGAAGTTGACCTGCCAGAAGAGTGGATTAAAGGGAAAGAAGCTAGGGCCCAGACACAAGTTGCATGAGCCCAGTCAAGGAAACATGAAGAGCATGGGCAACGGGACCAGAAATAAGGCATGAAAACTGGCAGAGGCACTGGAGGAAAGAAACAGACCTTGGCAAACAAGAACCAGGCAGAGTTAAAAGACCAGATTGCAGAACCTGGGTAACAGCACCTGGGTAGTGGTTTGAGAAGGTCAGGCTTTGGCATCAACCAAAACTGAGTTTGAATCCTGGTTCTGGCTCTGGTAGTTTGTGTGGCCTTGCACAATTTTTCTTACCTCTGGGCCTAGGTTTTCTTATCCATGAAAAAGGATAATACTAAACTCAGAGGTTATTGGAAGATTAAAGAAAATAATATCTGTAAAGTGCTCTTCTGTATAGCTAATGGATACAAAGTTTCTTTGGGGGGGTGATGCAAATGTTCTAAAATTAGATTATGGTGATGGTTGCATAACTCTGTTAAATATACTAAAAAACATTGAATTGTACATTTTAAATGTGTGAAATTTATGGTAAATTATATCTCAATAAAACTGTTAAAAAATTAATCAATATATGGTAGTTACTATTATTATCTGCTTCATTTCCTGATCTGAGTACTTCCCACAGGCCTTGCCTGACTGGCGTTGCCCTCCAAATCACCTTTGAAGATTTTCTGATTATATTAGCATTGTCTTTTAAAAGTTCCTGGTTGACTTAAACAAAACAGAATGTTGGGCTTCCCTGGTGGCGCAGTGGCTGGGAATCCGCTTGCCAATGCAGGAGACACGGGTTTGAGCCCTGGTCCGGGAAGATCCCACATGCCGTAGAGCAACTAAGCACCTGCGCCACAACTACTCCGCCTGCACTCTAGAGCCCGTGAGCTACAGCTGCTGAGCTCGCGTGCCACAACTACTGAGGCCCATGTGCCTAGAGCCCGTGCTCCGCAACAAGAGAGGCCACCGCAGTGAGAAGCCCACGCACCTCAACGAAGAGTAGCCCCCACTCGCCGCAACTGGAGAAAGCTCGTGCGCAGCAACGAAGACCCAACGCAGCCAAAAATAAGTAAATTAAGTAAATAAAATTTTTTAAAAGGATAGAATGTTATTTCTTTCTCACATAGAAGAGATCTGGAGGCAGGAAGTCTAGGACTGTATTTGTGTCTTCAGACCTCGTTTGAGATTCCTTCAAATTCACTGCTCTTTCATAGTTCAATATGGCTGCTAGAGCTCTAACCATCACATCCACATTCCAGGAGACAAGATGAAAGAAAAAGAGAGGCACTTGGCCCCCTTCCTAATAGCGAGATTTTCCAAAAATACCATACACTTCCCACTTACACCTCACTGGCCAGAACTTAATCACATGGCCCCATCTAGCTGTAGGAGAAGCCGGAAAATGTGGTCTATGGCTCTGGTGCTGCTACAACTTGGTGTTGAAGGGAAGGATAGTAACTGGGAGGCAACCTGCAGCTTCTGTTAATAACTACTATTTAACGAAGGCAGAATATAGAAAATATATATGTAAATGCATAAAATATATTTGAAAAGAATATACAACAAATGTTAATATAGTTTGCCTCCAGGAAGGGAAACTGGGTGGCTGGGGACAGGAATGGGGGGAGGGCTTTCTTTCACTGTACTCTTTTTGACCTTTAGAATTTTGAACCACGTGGCTGTATTATCTATTCAAATAAATAAAACTAAAGTCTTTTTTAAAAATTCTGAATTATACTACCTGACCATGTCTCTCCTGATTTCCGATTCTGTTGACACTCAGGCATCCAGACAGACACAAAGCCTCTGCAGATCCGAGACTGTCTTCCTTTGACACCTATAGCCAATCACTCTGTAAGTTCGAGTATCTACTTTTCCATTCCCACTGCCATGGTTTGGCAAGGGCAGTACAGTCTTTTCTACAGTCCCAGAAATAAAAGCGTTAACTGCATCAGCCTATGTAGGATCATCCTAATAGTCCCTGTAGAGATGTGTTCCTGACATGGCCATTTTTTTACCCATGATCAACATACAATGAGTGTGGTGGGGGGGGACTTCCCTGGTGGCGCAGTGGATGAGACTCCACACTCCCAATGCATGGGGCCCAGGTTCGATCCCTGGTCAGGGAACTAGATCTCACATGCATGTCGCAACTAAGAGTTCACATGCCATAATTAAGGAACCCGCCTGCCACAACTAAGGAGCCCTGGAGCAGCTAAGGATCCTGTGAGCTGCAACTAAAAAGGGCCTGCCTGCCACAACTAAGACTCAGCACAACCAGATTAAAAAACAAAAACAAAAGCGTACAACAATGAGGGGTACTTCCCTGGTGGCACAGTGGATAAGATTCCACACTCCAAATGCATGGGGCCCAGGTTCTATCCCTGGGCAGGGAACTAGATCCCACATGCATGCTGCAACTAAGAGTTCGCATGCCACAACTAAGGAGCCCTGGAGCCGCAACAAAGGAGCCCGTCTGCCACAACTAAGACCCGGCGCAACCAAATAAATAAATAAATATTTTTAAAAATACAATGAGGGTGTAGTGGTCCCTTGTCTTTTCATCTCTTCATTCTTTTTTCCTGTTCTAATGGTAGATCAGGCTGGGCCTAGTATTACTCAAAATCCATCAGAGAGGCTCTCAGGCCTTCAGTTATTCCATTGAATCTCCATAGCTTACACATTTTAAACAATTCCTTGAAACTGCTTGCACTAGGTTTCCCAGGGCTGCTGTAACAAATTACCACAAACCTGGTGACTTAAAACAACAGAAATTTATTTTCTCACAGCTTTGGAGACCAGAAGTCTGATATAAATAAGGTGTCGGTTGGCAGGGCCAGTTCCTTCTTGGGGACTCGGCAGGAGAAGCTGCTCCATGCTCTCTCTTAGCTTCTGGTGATTGCTGGCAATCCTTGGTGTTTCTTGGCTTGTGGCAAACATCACTCCAATCTCTGCCTCTGTCCATACATGGCATCCTCCCTGTGTGTCTCTGTGTCCAAATTTCCCTCTTTTAAAAGGATACCAGCCACTGGATGAGGGCCCACCCTAATTCAGTTCGACCTCACATTACATTGATTACATCTTCAAAGGCCCTATTTCCAAATAAAGTCACATTTACAGATTCCTGGTGGACATGAATTTGGAAGGGACCCTATTCTACTCAGTACATTACTCCAGTCTCCACCTCTGGGGCTGCATCCCTCTAAACCTTCTTTCCAATCTTGAGTCCTTTCTACTTTTATAAATGGCAAAATACTCCACACTGTTGCACCAGTGTTAGCCCAATCCTTTAATCCATTTTAACTACTGAGTTACAGACCTGACTATTCCTAGCACCCCGTTTAACCAGTGGACAATTATCTCCCCTGCCCCATAAGCAGTCTCTAAGACATTTTCAACTTCTGCCTTCCCAGTGTTTCCAGCTTTCTGTAGCTGCTACTCTACAGAGAGGTGTTTAATAACTCATTAGCACCTCTTTGCATCTCAGTGTGAATCCCCTAATCTCTTAAATTCTCTCAGTACAAATCCCTCCTCCCCAACCGCCCAGCTCCTAGAGCCTCCCTGTCTGGGAGCTGGAAGGCAATGAAGGGAGGGGAAAAGGAGCAAGCCTGTGTCTGCTTTGCTGCTTCCAAGGCCCATCACTCGGGGATGCTGCTGGTCTCTAAAACAGTGGCAAGCCCCAATCCTGCCATACAGTTGGAAATCCTCCACATTGGGCAAGAATTTAGTCGACGCGCAGCAGATTGTCTACATCTTTTCAACCCTGGAGTGTGAATCCACAGGATTGCCCTGTCAGGCATTAGGTAACATGCCAGCAGGGTGTACAGTTTCTCCCTTCCTTCCCAGTAGTCAGCCTGGAGCCAGCCCTCTGTGCCCTGGGCAGTTCTAAAAGCAGTCACAAAAGTAATCACCCCCTTTCTGTGGCTTATTTTTTTCTAACATTTAATTTATTTTTTTCTAAAATTTTTCAGTCAACAAAATTGAAGGAATTTAACAATGAACAATCCTATTACCCAGCACCTAATTCTACCCAGATTCTACCATTAACATTTAAAAAATTAAGCTATACCTCACATAACATAAAATTCACTTTAAAGTGAATTTTAAAGTGTACACTTTTGAAGTGTGTGCTTCAGTGGTTTTAAGTGTATTCACTAGATTGTGCAAACATCACCACTAATTGCAGAACATTTTCATCACCCCAAAAGAAATCCCATGCCCATTATCAATCAGTCTTAATTCCCCTCTCTTCCCAACCCTGGCAACCACTAATCTACTTTCTATCTGTAGATAGAAAGATTTGTCTATTCCAAACATTTCATATAAATGGAATCATACAATAGGTGGCCTTTTGTGTCTAGTTTCTTTTGCTTAGCGTAACGTCTCCAAGGTTCACTCGTGCTGTAGCATATAACACTATTTAGCTCCTTTCTATGATGAATTATATTCCATTGTATGAATAGATAACATTTTATCATCCATTCATTTGCTAATGAACATTTAGGTTCTTCTAGTTTGGAGCTATTATGAATAATGCTGCTGTGAACACTCGGGTACAAATATCTGTGTGAACATGTTTTCAAATCTCTCATGTATATACCTAGGAGTGGAATTGCTGGGTTATACAGTGACATTAACATTCTACTATACATGCTTTATCATATACCTACCTGTCCTAACCATCCTTCTATCTATATATCAATCCATCTCACATTTTTGTGCACTTGAGAATAAATCGCAAACATCAGTATACTTCACCCAGCATGTCTATTAACTAGAAATCAATATTTGTGTAGTTTTTACTTTTCACGTAAAATTTACATACAGTGAATTCTAAGTGTACGATTCAATGAGGCCTGGTGGCGCAGTGGTTAAGAATCCACCTGCCAATGCAGGGGACACGGGTTTGAGCGCTGGTCTGGGAAGAGCCCGTGCACCACAACTACTGAAGCCTGCGCGCCTAGAACACTGCTCTGCAAGGAAGACCGATGCAGCCAAAAATAAATTAAATAAAGTTTTTAAAATTAAAAAAAAACAGTATGACATCATTCTATATCAATAAACACATATCACTGTAAGAGGAAGCATCCACTCAACAAAATAAAATCAATTCCTTTTTTTTATAGTTGTGGAGAGCAGGGGCTACTCTTTGTTGCGGTGCATGGACTTCTCATTGAGGTGGTTTCTCTTGTTGCAGTGCACGGGCTCTAGGCACACGGGCTTCAGTAGCTGTGGTGCGTGGGCTCAGTAGTTGTGGCTCGTGGGCTCTAGAGCGCAGGATCAGTAGTCATTGGCAGGCGGATTCTTAATCACTGCGCCACCAGGGAAGCCCTGAAATCAATTCTTAAAAAAAAAAACAACTGTCAGAACTTTTCCCAATGTGGTTGTACCATTTTCACACACACAACGATGCATGCATTAGGCTTACAAATTTTGAATCAAAAAATAAAAACAAAAATTTTAGACTGCTGCTAATTATTTTCATCTAAAAATTTTAGCTAATTAGGTTCAGAATATTCTAGCTAATAAGTGCTGCTTTGACCACACTCTCAAATGAATGACTGTAAATGAGGGGATGCCTTAAATTTACACAAGGCTATATGTCAAATATATTTCAAATAAAGAAATAGAGAGGATGACCCGTTCTAATAAAAAATGCTCAACAAACCAGAAAAAGAAGGGAACATCCCCAACCTGAGTAAGGCCATCTATGAAAACCCAGAGCCAAGGATTTCCTTGGGGGCGCCGTGGTTAAGAATCTGCCTGCCAATGCAGGGGACACAGGTTCAAGTCCTGGTCCATGAAGATCCCACATGCCGCAGAGCAACTAAGCCCATGTGCCACAACTACTGAGCCTGCACTCTAGAGCCCATGAGCCACAACTACTGAGGCTGCGTGCCACAACTACTGAAGCCTGCGCACCTAGAGACTGTGCTCTGCAACAGGAGAAGCCACCACAGTGAGAAGCCCCTGCACCACCCCGAAGAGTAGCACCCTGCTCGTGGCAACTAGAAAAAAAAAGCCAGCAAGGAAGACCCAACGCAGCCAAAATTTAATTAATTAATTAATTTAAAAAAAAAAAAAAAAAAACAGAGCCAACATCGAACTTAATGGTGAAAGACTGAATGCTTTCCCCTAAGATCAGGAATAAGACAAGAATGTCTGCCCTCACCACTTCTCTTCATCGTTGTTCTAGGGGTTTCAGCCAGGGCAATTAGGCAGGAAAAATAAAAGGCATCTAGATTAGAAAGGGAGAAGTAAAACTTCATCTCTGTCTGCAGATGATGCGATCTCATATATAGAAAATCTTAAGGAATCCACTAAAAGGAGGTGATGATTTTTATGACACCCTGTGGAAGTCTCGATCCCCAAGATTTAAAAATTCATTTGCTGGGGACTTCCCTGGTGGCCCAGTGGTTAAGACTCCACACTCCCAATGCAGGGGGCCCGGGGTGCGATCCTTGGTCAGGGAACTAGATCCCGCCTGCCGCAGCTAAAGACACAGTGCAGCCAAAAATAAATTAATTTAAAAAAATTCATTTGCTTTCTTCAAACTGCCCCTTCCTCTTTTATTCTCACATTCTTCCCTCCACACCTGACAAAAATAAGCCCAACTCTTTTTTTTAACAACTTCCCACCTCTTTCCTCCATCCCATTCTTCCCAAAAAGTTTGCTCCTGTAATTATCATCTTGGAACTGCCCACCAAAACCCTTGTTTCTACTTATCTGGATCCCCAGGCTCCAATCTCTCTCTTTCTAAATCATGCTACTCCCCTGCTCCATATTTTAAAGTAGCTCTCTACTGCCTGGTTTCTGTGTGCATGCTTTGCAGCTAATTGTTAAAACAGCTTTATTGACATATAATTTGCATGTCATAAAATTCACTTATTTTAATGATTTTTAAAACTTAATGGTCCAACCATTACCATAATCCAGTTTTAGAATATTTCCATCACCCTGATACTATCCCTTCCCTGTAAAGGTTGGTCCACCAAAAATCTACCTACAAGTGTAATGTTTGGAAGTTAGGCCTGAGGGTTTGGGATCTTGAATAAAGATTTTAAACCTCCAGGCAACGTGACGATAAAGGATCGTTTTCTACCTCTTTCTGTTAAAAAATGAAGTCTTGGTTAATCATTAAGCTAACCATGATATCATGAAGGGTTACGGTGGCCGTATCTCCATTTCCATCCAAATAGCTGACCATTTTCTTCTCTTGCTACCCCCTCAGAAAGGATACTCCCCTACTGGGCTGAGGCATTCTTCTTAAAAGAACTTTCTAGCTCGCCGCCCCTCCCAAGACGAGCAACCTCCTCTCCAGTAATGACAGCCCTAGTCCAGGTCCCCACATACCCACACTCCTGATCAAAAAAACATTAATCAGTGGCCTTTCTTTGCCAATTCCCAATCCTCCACCCCCATCGCACCACAAGGTCTCCGTCTTCCTTTTCATCTCTTTCAGCTTCGTTTGCCTAATCTCCAGACAGATCCCTAGCCTGACGCCTTCTCCTCTCCGTCACTCGCTTCACTCGCTCTGCCATCACTTCCCAAATTGCCAGCATCCCGGACCTCAAAGGTGCAAATGCCAAAAAGAGATGAGTTGACGCGCCTAAGGGAGAGAAGTGTGTGGGTGTGTGGGTGTAAGTGTCCTTGCTTGTGTGTGGAAGAAACCAACAGAGGCCACGCCGGTGTCCATCTTCTGGAAATACCGATCACGCCCGGCCGAGAGAGCGAGGATCGGCTCCCCAGTGCCCCCCGCAGACAGCATTCAGTGCTGTAGAGCTCAGAGGTATCAAGGCTTCACCCGGGACCCCTGCCCAGAGGGCGCCCCGCCCCTCAACAGTACGGCGCAACCCCTCCCCGGCGCGGTGGTAGGGGCCGGCTGCAACGTCACCCATTGTTTACAAATCAACCCGAGCCGGTAAGATTCATCCCGCAGAGCTCCGGGTGCCCGCGCGGGGGGGCCATGCCGTGCCGGAGGGAGGAGGAAGAGGAAGCCGGCGAGGAAGAGGAGGAGGAGGAGGAGGAGGACAGCTTCCTCCTACTGGAACAGTCGGTGACTCTGGGCGGCTCGGGCGAGGTGGACCGGCTGGTGGCCCAGATCGGCGAGACGCTGCAGCTGGACGCGGCGCAGGACCGCCCTGCCTCCCCGTGCGCGCCCCCGGGGCCGCCACTGCAGCCCCAGTCCGGCGCCCCCGGGGGCCCTGCGCTGCGCCCTCGGGGACCGTGGCCGGGTGCGGGGCCGGGCTGCGCCCTACTTTGTGGCCGAGCTCGCCGCAGGCCCCAGCGCGCTGTCCCCATTGCCCCCTCAGCCCAGCCTTGATGGGCCTTCGGGAGCTGACAAACGAGGCGCCCCGCAGCCGCTGTCGGGTCCTTGCCGGCGAGGATGGCTGCGGGACGCCGCCGCCTCCCGCCGCCTGCAGCAGCGACGCGGGCTACAGCCTCAAGCCCGCACCGGCGACGACGACCCGCACCGGCTTCTGCAGCAGCTCGTGATCTCGGGGAACCTCATCAAGGAGGCCGTGCGGAGGCTTCATTCGCGACGGCTGCAGTTGCACGCAAAACTTCCCCGACGCCAGCTCGTGGGCCCTCTGTCGGCCCCAGTGCATGAGCCCCCTTTGCCCCGCAGCCCTCGTGCGGCCTGCAGCGACCCTGGCTCGTCTGGGAGGAGGGCGCAGCTCAGAACTGGCGACGGCGTTCTAGTCCCCGGCAGCTAACACCCCGAGAGTGGCCACAGCGCCAGCCTCTGCCTGGAGGGCAAGGGGTTCCCCCTGAGGGCTGCGTCTCTACTCAGACTGGTGAACTCGCGCTTTTGGAAGCGTGAAAATAACTAATGAAGACGAGGAATCGAAAAATCGCGAATGTTTTCGTGGGAACTGAGGTCGAGGGCCCCGATGTGGTTGAAAAACAAGACTTCGTTGGTCCTATTTAAGGCAGATTACAGAGCGCACCCCAAGCTCACAGTCAGCAGGACTCCTCATTGGCGTTACCAGTCCTGGTGGCGCAGCGTGCAGTTCCACGCAGCCTCTCCGGGCCCTCCAGCCTGACGACCATGTGGTCACAGCCCACGCTTCTCAGGATCGCCGAACGCCCAAAGGACGAGGATGATCCCAGTTACTTGCTTTACCTTTCCAGGGCTGGTTCCTGATCCACTTTGGGGGAGAGGAACCTGTGTAGATCCTTTCAGGGAGTACCTCAAACTGCCAGACTTGAAATTTTACGACACTTAAAAAAACCCATCTCGTGTATTTTGGGGTGCTGGTTCTTGATACAAAACACGCGGCACCGGGAAAGGACGTTTTGGGGAATTGAATAGACGTAACCTTTTCTCTGCCCCCGCTTTGCAACTGCCTGAAGTTCTCTGAGTGGCGGGGGAAGGCGGTGCGCCTGTGATGCTGATGGGAGGTGGGGCCGACAGGTGCTGGGGAAAGGGGAGGGCAAGGCGCGGAGTTGAACCCTCGGTCCCCTCGAAAGTGTATTTTCACAGCCTGTCCGCCCCTTCTCGGGTTCAAGATCACTGTTTCCTGGGGGCACACGAGATTGCGGGGCTCCAGCAGGGGAGAGTCGCCAGGTTCCGCCTGTACTCGGAGTAGAGCGCGGGGTTTTGCAAGTGCTGGAGTCTCCTGAGGACACGCGCACCGCTGCCACCGCGGGTGTGAGGAGGCGGCGACGTGCTGGGCGCCGGTGCCTCCCGCGGGCGGCCGCGCCCCGGGCTTTCACGGAAACTGCCCTGAGAAGTGGCCTCGGGTCCCTTCTCTTCCCCTCGGCTCTGCTGTCCTACTCTAGCGGGTGGCGCTGGCGCTCTTGGGGGCCCCGAGCTGGGGGCTGAGGAGACACCACGTGATGGGGCACTCCAGGGACACACAGCCTAGCACAGCAGTTTATAATGGGCTCTCCGGGGCCTTCTGCAATAACAGCTGCAATTCCCTGGATAGATGGAGTTGATTTCCTCCCTTTGCCCCTCCCCCAGCCATGCCAGCTCGCCTTTGTAAGTGAAGGAAACCGAGTAGAAAATGTGACCCTCCAAATGGAGAAGCTGCAGGCTTTGCCATTGTGAACCTGGTGAAGTGCTTGTAACATAACATTCACTCAGTCTGAAGGATCTAAGACGGTATTGTTGGTGTTTTAGTTTTATAAGATTCAATGGCATGTTCATCATCCAGATGTGGCTATTGACATACCTACACTTCGCAGCGGAGTGTCTGGAATTGTGGCTATCCTGATTATAGGATGTTAACTTAACTGAAATATCTGTTTTTAATAAATGCGTTGGGTTTTTTGTTTGGTT
This sequence comes from Neophocaena asiaeorientalis asiaeorientalis, assembly GCF_003031525.2. Classification (NCBI taxonomy): domain Eukaryota; kingdom Metazoa; phylum Chordata; class Mammalia; order Artiodactyla; family Phocoenidae; genus Neophocaena; species Neophocaena asiaeorientalis. Next base: position 1,104,041 of record NW_020185331.1, read on the forward strand.
TTATTTTATACTTGTCGTCGGTGGGAAAGATGCACAGAACACGTTTCTCGGATCTCCATGAACGTGAAAACACTTGAAATCCTTGTCAGCCTGGCTTGTGGATGGTAATTAGAGCGCTTTGTGTCTGAGCAGCTCACTAGTTAGACAGGGCCTGCATGGCTGGGTGTGTGTTGGTGCTGGCATGAAATTAAATGAAAGCGAGGTCAGGTTTTGGACCAATCCCATTCACTAAAGCCTTAGAGCCTTCTGGATTACTAGTCAGTGCTGGAGAAGCTCCTTCTGACTGTATTAACAAAGGACATCAGATCAGTCAGTCACTTCAGACTGGGAGGCTTATCACTTTTTTCTTTCTATGGCCATTAAGTGGACTTGTTCCACAAGGTGGCCCTTTAGGCTGGGGCAGCCCTTGGTTAGGGACTGCTCAGGATGCAAACCTGCAGTGGGAAAGCCAACTGGGAGGGTATGAAAGGACTCCTCTCCTCTCTTTGCCCTTGGCACGTTCACTCCCATTCTCTCCCTAAGCAGTGACGGAACAGCCCATCTCTGTCCCTCCTGTTCTCAGTTACTTTGGTCTGTTTCCTCCAGGAAGGAGCCATGCTGGCAACAGGATATCCAGGGTTCAAGTCCCCTTATTAAGTGGGGACCTTGGGCAAGTTGCTCAACCTCTGTGAGCTTCGGTTTCCTCATCTGTACAACAGATGAGACATGAGATGATGAGAAAAAGGCTCCTTGTGACTGGCACATCCTGGAGGTGAATAGTCCAGTCCCTACCCCTTCCTTCCCAGGACTGTCCCTTGGTAGCAAATGGACTGGGTCCTCGGTTTCTCATAAAACAAGGGCATGCTGTGATCCCACAAGTGCTTTCTGGATTGAGTGCTGTATGATTTAGAGACCTGATTTTCTAACTCCCTTTTGGACTCAATGCCTGTTGTTTATACCTCCCCATTCTCTCTCTTCAAATACACACACAGACCCTGATGGCCTCTGAGAAGTACCTCCAGAACACACCAAGCCAGCCATTTCCCACAACCTGCCCAGGAAGGGTTGTGGAAGACTCAGTCCAGTGCCACCCAGCAAAGGAATGGTGACTATGGAGGCTCTAACACAAACTGAGGAAGGGGGTCCTCTAACAATGCAGTGGGCTACCACCTCTGAGCTCTGGGCGAAAGGAAAGTGGTCAGGTGCCGACTTCCCCTGGCATTGGAGGAGCCCTGAAGTCCTCACTTAGATGAGGTGGGATTTCCTGGAGGGCAAAGAGTTAGGAGCAATCCAGGGCCAAGATGGCCATGATTCAATGCCACTGCCCCAAACGTGCTGGCTTCTTGTAATGATTGGTTAAGGCTAGACTCAACCATAGGGTTCACGTAATACAACCCCCTCCTTCAAAAAGGAAGACTGGAGAAAACTAATGCCTACTATGAGGTGCTTTAACTGCACTATAACCCTGTAACCGTCACAGGGTGTAAACCGTGCATCTTTAAAAATCCTGCAAGATCTTACTAGTCACCCCCAAGACATCTTTTGGAATAAGTCAGCGTTTACATTAATGATTTTAAAAAGTTATTAGACCATTTTTCCTTGGTGGTCCAGTGGCTTAGACTCTGCGCCCCCAGAAACTAGATCCCACATGCCGCAACTAAGAGTCCGCATGCCACAACTAAAGATCCTGCGTGCTGCAACTAAGACCCAGTGCAGCCAAATAAATAAATATTAAAAAAAAAAGTTATTAGACCATTTTATAGGCGGAAAAATATTCCAGGAAGGGGGCAGTGCAGAGTGACCTACAAAGTCATTTACGAAGTCAAAGGCCTAACAGAACCTAGAACCCAGGTCTCCGGTCATCCAGCTCAGGCCTCTTTCCAATAGCCTGATACCATCATACATAGTCCAATATTGTTCACTGCAGAAGTCCACACATATACTACAATGTAAACAATACCCCTGCAGTTGTCCAACGTGATGATCCTGCCATTGGAACCCTGGAAAACCATGCCCCAGAACCCTAGGCTGAGCTAGGGAAAGCCAGGTATGCGGTAACCATTTTCTTACGTTCAGCATCCTATGAAGACAGCTGGCCACAGAAAATGGCCTGGGTAAGATAAAAGACCACAGCTATAAACTCAATGAAAAAAACACTAAATAAACTAAGACGGAAATTGACAAATAAGTGATTTGGAGAAAAGAATGCCACACCTCACAAAGAACTCCAGAGTCTGCCACCCCAAGATTTCATTCTAAATTAGGCATAAATGCTACAATATTTGAATTGTTTTACCCTTTTTTGCTCTTTCCTTTTCCAGCTCAGAAGCAGAAATATGGAGTGCACATCAGACACCACTTTCCTATCCAGCAAAGTCTGTGTCAAACCCTGTGATCCCTACCTTCCAATCAGGAAAGAGTTACCCTGGCAACCAAATTACTAACTCACTCAATTAGCTCCCCCCTCTTCCACTGATGCTCAGTAATCACAGAATGTCAGCCCCGGGAGAGCTCAGCCTTCAGTGGTCTAGTGCTACCCCCTCATTTAGAGATGGAAGCACAGGGAGGTTTCCACTCTGAGGTGCACTCCATTTGAACACCAGGAAGGCTGGTGCAGACAAAGCAGCAAAACTCTCCCATGCAGTGCTTCCTCCTGGTTTTCCATCCATAACTGAAGGGAAAACAAATGACCTGCCCATAACAATGTGTCCCAGGAGGTGTAATACATAAGAGCGTGGGCTCTGCAGGCAGCCCTGCATTGTTAGCTGTGTGATTTGGGACAGGATCCTTAACCTCAATAATCTCAATTAACTCACCTGCTAAATGGGGATAAATATAGCACCTACCTTGAAGAAAACGGTGAAGGTGAAATTAGATCATGTATGAGAAGCAAAATAGCCAATAAACACTCTTATAAAACAAAACATCATTCCTGGAAGCTACCGCACTAAGGCCACTACTTTAAGTCTTTTGTGGAAAATCCTGCCTTTTATTGACTTCTTCAATATGTTTCTTAAAAGGCATAAACCTGTTTGCTCTGAAGATAAGACGTTTCTTAAACATGCACCCCTGTTGTATAAAGTGCGAAGGGAAGTGTAGAGGAAGGGAATAGTCAGTCTAGAAGAGGTTTAATCAGAAAAGGGTGGAGGTCCCCTTCAAGCCAAATCTTGAAAACAGCTCAAGACTGGGACTCGTAGAGTAGGGGCAGCAGGAATATCACAAAGGGGAGGGTTGGGCTTCCCTGGTGGTGCAGTGGTTGAGAGTCCGCCTGCCGATGCAGGGGACACAGGTTCGTGCCCCAGTCCGGGAAGATCCCACATGCCGCGGAGCGGCTGGGCCCGTGAGCCATGGCCGCTAAGCCTGTGCGTCCGGAGCCTGTGTTCCACAACAGGAGAGGCCACAACAGTGAGAGGCCAGCGTACAGAAATAAAAAGGGGAGGGTTTGTGGGGAGGGCATTCTGAAGCCACAGCTCTTAACTCCCCCATTTCTAACAGAAATCCTTCTAAATCAAATTCAGTGCTCAGCTGTAGGTCTTCATGCCTGCCCTGTCCACTCCCATCTATAATTTGTACTGAGAAAATTGTGCAATTTCTTCGCAGGAGGTGATCTTCAAGTTCATTTTGTTCTCACTCTTCATTTTATTTACTGTCATTATAGGGTTATCTCAGGGGCTCATAGGTGAACGTCTTCTTTACTCAGAGTTTAGGCACCAGGTGATAAGGGTCTCGGCGCAAAAAGACAGAAAAAGACAAGAAGGGAGACATTTCGAAAAGAAAACCCATAGTCCTCAGTACAGTACCAGGTAGCTGTTAAAATACAGGCTCTGGAGCCAGACTGCCTAGGTCGCAATCTCAGCTCTTTCCTTTAAAGCTCCTTCCTGTGACCTTGGGCAGGTTACTAACCCTCTCTCACCTCCCATTCCTTGTCTGCCAAGTCTGATAATAATAAAGTTCCTGCCTCATCAGGTTGTGATGATTCATTGAGCTAATGCTAGTAAAAATGCTTAGGCCACTGTCTGAAACATGGGTGCATTTAGTAACAACACCTGGGTATTGGCATTTAGTAAATATTTGCAGAGCAAACAAACGGGCAACTTCAACAGACTTGTGGAGGCTAAGAGAGTGCTTGGGGCACAGATGATGAATTGTGGTGCCTAGAGGAGAGGATGGGAAAGGAGGGACAGCAACTAAAAAGGGAAAACAGAACCAAAGGAAGGTTTGCTCAAGCAGGAGAGACCCGCGCTCGTCCCACTGTGGTTGGAGGACAGTGGCAAAGGGTGGAATTGAAGGGAAGATGCCATAAAGGATAAGGCTCCTAGAGGGGGCACGAAGGGATGGGGCGCTCAGTCTGGGTAGGTTTGAAGGGCAGGACTCAGGGAGACCTTAGAGGTGGTTGTCCCCTGTGACAGCACTCTAAGTCACAAACTGTCCTACCACAGGGAGGCCAGGGACCAGTTGGCTGTTGAAACAACCTTGTATAACCCTTCACGCCTGAGATGGCTGGGTGTGTTTTCGTGTGAAGGAAGCCTTCTTCTCTGTACCTTATGCTACAATAGAATGAAATCTAAATCTGATACCAAGGGGTTTATTAACTGCTCCGTTTTATCAATTAACTGACTCACAGGAGGTAAAATTCACCACCCACAATTGATAGGCTGTTCGGGGAGTTTGTTTGACTTATTGATTTGGGTGGGTTAAAAAAGAATCACAAGCTGGTTATCATCTTGTTACCTTTGCCCTGCCTTTTGCCCGTTTCTTTTTTTACTGTCTAAATTAGATTCAGTTTCCTAGGTTTTCCTGAAAATCCTCCCCAGACACCGGAGTCATAATCACCTTTCTCCAAATGCACCATAAATAGTTCTTCTCTTCAGCTGGGTTAAGCAGAGCAAGAACTCACAGTGCAGATGTTCGAAACACACTGCTTAACGGTGCTGATAAAGAGAAGCTGAATAACTTCAGGATTAAAGAAAGGCAGTGAAGGTCACTGAGCAAGCTCTGATTCCATATACCCTGGACCTGACCACGGAGGGTATACACAGTGATCACATAGCTATAGCTCTGCGTTTGTGTGTGTGCACCTGTGCATGTAGACACACATACCCAACCATCCCTTACAGTTCACCCTTCAGCCTCCCTTGGCTTCTCTGGGTTCTACTATTGGTCTTTGTAAAGTGCTTAGCACAGAGCCTGGCACATGGTAAGTGCTACGTACATTGGCTAGTGTTTTTCCTTCCCAACTGACAGCATCTCCCAGGCTCCGTCCACCCCTCTTAAGCCTAACTGCCAAGTCTTTATCTTCAGCCCTGATCTCTCTTCCAACTCCTAATCACTTAGGAGGCACCAGGCTGCGGTCCCTGTAACTTCCCACATGAAACTCCTAATCAAGCCCCTCCCCGACCACACACACTCACACAACCAGCTCCTTGCAACTTCCCTATTACTCTTGTCCTTCTGGACTCAAGACTTGCAGAATGTTACCAGGGAAACGTAGACCTTGGATCATTCAGAAGATGGAGTTGTCTCAACTCTGCCCATGCCCATGTCCTCAGTTCTGTGCCCATCCACTCCAAGGGACTAGGGATATCCCAGCCACAATCATCCCTGGGCCAAGTACTAGGAACGGGCTATCCCAAGCCGCAACACCTTGGAAACGGCCAATGCCTCCTTTGCACAGACACTTCCCCAGGCCCAGGACTCTGCTCTCTACAGCCTTTGCAAACGGCTGATCGTTTGCTGGGGCTGAGGTTCATGAGGAAATGTGTGGGTAGGCTCAGACAGGAGGTAAGAGGTTCAGCTTAAGAGTCATGAGTTCAGATCCTGTTCGACCACCCACAATTCCTACCCCTCCCCATTGTAAAGAGTGAAGGGCCATCTTGTAAAAGGTGCCTACCAGGGCTTCCCTGGTGGCGCAGTGGTTGAGAGTCCACCTGCCGATGCAGGGGACACGGGTTCGTGCCCCGGTCCGGGAAGATCCCACATGCCGCGGAGCGGCTGGGCCCGTGAGCCAGGGATGCTGAGCCTGCGCGTCCGGAGGCTGTGCTCCGCAACGGGAGAGGCCACAACAGTGAGGGGCCTGCGTACCGCAAAACAAAAACAAAAACAAAAAGGTGCCTACCAGGGTTCCTGCCCAAACAGGGCTCAGTCCCCTTTCTCCCTCTCTCCACCTCGCTTCTCAGCTCCTGAAGATCTTCAGGTCCTGTCAGTCTACAGTCACCACTCTAATTTCATTCCTGAGTGCTGTCCTGGCCATGTTGCAGACCCAGAAGACAGCTGCATTGGGTGAGACCTCACCATCTTGGCCCTATGCCCTCATCTTACAGACTTGAGGTTCTAAAAAAAGCAGCCATCTACCATTTGTTATCTGTGCCTCTCTTATGCAATTCCTATTACCTTATGTGAAGGTCTCGGCCCCAAACCTGCTTATGGGTCCTTCCAGGATGTCTGAAACCCTGCCTCATCCCAGATCCCCAGCGCCTTGCACATATGTGGCTGGCCTGCAAGAAAAGTTTGAAAATGGTGATGCTATTGTGTTGAGGCATTTATTGGGTCAAGGTTTTTGTGGGATGCTCTTAAGAACTTTAATAAATCCAACATGGGAGAAAATGGTGTCAAGAAAGTCTCATGGAGGTGGTTCAGCATGACTGGAAGCTCTGGTTGAGGAAAGCAGGAGAAACGAGAGCCACACTGCCTGGGTTCAAATCCCAGCTCCTTAACTTAAAAGGTGGTGACTTCAGGCAAATCACTTCATCTCCTGGGCCTCGGTGTTCTCATTTATAAAATGGAGAAAATAGTGCCTACCTCATGACGAATAAAGCCATGACATAATGAGATAATGATTTAAAACACCCAGAACAGTACCTGGCACGTGTGTCAAGTGCCAACCCCCGGAATGATGACAGCAGAGACAGACCATCTGGAAGGTGTGTGGAGGTGGCCTTCTGGAAGTTCAGGAAAAGGGACTTATATGATACAGAAGCAAAAGAGGTGGCAGTGACTTGTGCTCACAGTGGAAAGGAAAGGGTGGCTGAAGTGTTAGGGCACATGGGGCACGCTGAAGAGACAGATGGGGGCCACTGAAGGAAGAAGGGCCAGTGGTGGCAGCAAGAATCAGCAGCTGTCATTTTTTAAGCCCTTAAGTGTCCCAGACACCTCAGGTCCTCGTTTTACCCTCCCAACCAACCTATGAAGTATTACTGTTTTATACACGAGAGGAGGAAAACACACAGAGCTGTGACTTGCCTACTATGACACAGCTGCTGAAGAGCGGGGCTGAGTCAAACTGAGTCACTGAGCAGCCTTCCCCTGCAGCCCGTGTGAGAAGGTGCTGGGCAGGACAGGTGCCCCTGGGGCTGGTTAGCAGAGCTGGGCTGTACCCAGAAAGGTTTCCTTGTGGGAAAGGGCTCCAAGCCTGGGGAAGATAAGACTGAGGGCAGAACCAGGAGGGCCACTTAATTAACTGAACCCCCATCTGCTCAAAACACCCCATTTTACAACTACCAAATACACTGCTATGAAACCCTATTGTCTTTCCCTAGGCCACAGCTCAAGACTGGGTCAGTCTCAAAGGAGAAAATAGGCAGGCTCTGTCACCATTCTTCAGACACAAAAAAATCAGAAAATTCACCTCCCTCCACCCTCCTCCAGATACAGCAAATCGCTTGGCCTCTGCCCTCCAGCCTAGAAAGTTTCTGGACTATGTTCTTATTCCACAAAGGGCGTGAAAGCCCACCTAGCACGTTTTTAAAAACCTGGACTGAATTTTCTGATCTTGTGGAACATCGACCCAGAAGCACTCATCGACTGCAGCTCCACCGGTCTCCATCTCACACCTCGACCCCAAAGTCCCCTCTCCATCACGACTTCATTATGAAAGGTGTCCCCTCTGTGCTTTTCCCCCCACCTTCCACCAAAAAGCCAAAGCATGCTCCAAAACAAAAACCAAATTTATTCAGCAGACACTTTAATTAAGAAATCCTATAAATCAGGACCACCACAATTTCAGACACTCCGGTACGAAGTGTACGTCAATAGCTACATCTGGAGGATGAACAAGCCATTGAATCTTTTTAAAAAATTAGTTTAGCTCCTTTACAGTTTGGGGGTGGCACCTTACTTAAAGCACCGTCAAGTTTCATACGGGTAAAGCCTGCGGTTTCTCCTCTTGGAGAGTCCCATTTAAAAAACGGTTTCGGTCACTCACAAAGAGCTGGTGGCAGAAGGAAACTGAGGGGTGAAGACCCACGAAAGCTCAGGCCTATGGCTCCACAGAGGGCCAGAACAGAGCAGAAAAACAGCCGGGGTCTCATCCATGCAGTGAAGACATCAGAAAGGGTGGAATAAGAAAGGCCAGCCGGGAGGACAGGAAAGAGACCTAAGACATTGTTTATGCCTGTTTCTGAGAAAGCTCATGGCACGGCCAAGAGTGGCCTCACGGGAGGAGGAGGAGCCCTGGACAGAAGGAGAGAACAGAGAAAAAAAAATAACTCTCCTCGCACAGCCCTCTCCACCTGTGTGTCCTCTGGAGACTCTAGGAGGTGGCGAAGCACAGACAGGGCTCTTCTTGGAGCAAGAGAAAAAAGACACAGCGGTCAGTTAGCTCTCCCAGGAAGCCCACAACCTTCGGTCCAAGCACACCGTGACCTTGAAACACAGGTGGCAAGGTCAAGTCATTTAAAAGTCCACATCCACCTCGACCCACCTTCAAAATTCTCCACCTCCCTACCCCCGACAACTGGAGCTCACATCTCCCACCTCGACCAGTCACCGATGTGATGGGAGAAAGGGGGCGCGCGATGCCAACACACCCACCACCACGCTTTTACATTCTTCTTCCCTCCGGAATTTCTTTGCACAGCAACTGTAGCACCATTTTCACTAAGTTCCTCCACCGGAAAATAAAATGTATTCGTGTCATCAGTTTTCAAGTATTCTTACAAAGCCCTCGCGATTCTCGCCCCTTGGAGACGTATCTTTAAACAATCCAAGCACACGACACCCCCAAGGGTTAAGTCAGGTACAAGTTGATGCAAATAGCTGCCATAGTTCTCCCAGTTTTATCCCAGGTTCCTGTCCCCGAGGTGGCCGGGGAAATTCTCACGCGACACGTACGCGCCCTGGCCCGTGCATTTCTCCACGCTCAAGTTTTCGCCTACAGCCTCGCCGGGGCGGGTAACTTCTCGGCTTGAGGTCTCTCCCCACTAGCCTCCTTGCAGCCTAGGCGGTCGCTCCCAGGACGGCAACGGCGGCTTCAGCTCAAGGTTGGGGAAGGCACAGGACGCCGTTGGGTCCCCGCAGCGGCTTCTTCCTCCTCCAGGGGCCCTGGGTCAGTGCAAGGCGCCGGAGGGCTGAAGGGCGACAGGGTCCGGTCGGCTGCGGCTGCCCCCGGGTCCGGGGGGTGCCGCGGGGCCCGTGGCTGCCACCGCGGCGACGGCTCGCTGGAGCCTCCGCACGGCCTCCTTGATGAGGTTCCCCGAGAGCACCAGCTGCTGCAGGAGCCTGTGCGGGTCGTCGTCGTTGGCGCGCGCCCCGGCTGGGGGCCATCGTCGCTGTTGCAGGCGGCGGGAGGCGACAGCGCCCCGCAGCCATCCTCGCCGGCACGGCCCGGGCAGCGCGCTGGGGCTTGCGGCGAGCTATCCGACGCTTCCTCCCTCCCCACGTGTCAGCAAGACTTGGGCGGCCCTGCTCCCCCTCCCGCGCACCCGCAGTCAGCGGGGCCCGGGAGTGGTGGGGGAGGGGCAGGCCCTGCGACCAGCTGGCTTGGGAGGGAGCCTAGTCCACAAGCGCTACGACCCAGCGCGAGAGAAAGACGCGCCACCGCCTGGCTAAAGAAGAGCTGACTTTGTTCATTAAGAAAAAAAAAAAAAAAAAAAAGCCGCGCGGCCAGTAAAAGATTTAAAAAGAAATATAGGGCGATGAAAAATACCTCTCTAATCATAGGATTCAAACATGGTTCACATATTAAAAGTTTTTCTTTTCCAGCCTTTTTCTATAAAAGTGTTATACAAACAGCCACTCGTATACAACGTTATACACTTTTCCACTAGCATTATCCCGTAAACGGTGTTCGTGTTATTGCATGCGCCTTGAGAACATGTAATGATTACGCAAGTTTCCATTAAGTGGCTGTACCATAACTTACTAAATAATTCCTTTAACGTTTGCGGTTTACCTCATTTCACCGTTGTAAATAAGTGCGTGACTAACATTTTTGTGTGTAAAACTTTTTCCGTGTTGATTCTTTCCTAAGAACATATTCCTAGGAATGGGAATTCAGGTCAAAGGATATGGATATTTTAAAGTTTCTGATAAATGTACCAAATTGCTTTCCAACAGTTGGGTAAATTTACTCTCTCATCATTCATGTGTAAGCATACATTATTCGTTGCGCCTTCACTGGTATTAATACTTGAGTATTATAGTTATTTTTCTGATTTTGTAGGTGAAATGGATCTCATTTCAGTATTTATTTCTTTGCCTTTAGTTAGGTAGAGTAGTTTTCTAAATGTTTGTTAACCAACTGTACTTCCTTTTTTTGTGAATAGTTCTCTAATAAGTTTTTCCTATTGATTTTTTTCTTTTGTATTTGCATGACTCCTCTACATGCCAGTTCACTCTTTTCTTTCATATTTTGCTGTGAATATTTCTTCGGGTTTTGTTGGCCCCGTGTTTTTTTTTTTTACTAAAACTTAAAATTTAATATAGTCAAATCTACATAAAGTACCTTCCTTTGAAACTTCTAACACAATGCTAAATTTAGTCTTCTTTCCTCCAGAAAGTTATTAAATATTACGTTCTATTTTCCTGAGATTTTTCTAGTGCCTTGATTTTTTTCAAATCCATCTGGATTCATTTTGGTCACTGGTGCAGGGAGATGATACGATTTTTTTCCCACCACAGAGCTTGTCAGGCAGGGCTGTAGTTCTTCAGGACAGAGGTGTTTGGGAACTGTAAACACAAGCTCTGCCCTGAGCAGCTCCCAGCTGCTGGTTAAGCCGAAGGTTCTTAAGGACTGGGTGGGGCTGGGAATATTATGATCAGTCTGTGTGCGAAGTCGAGAAAAACCTTGAACAGGTTGTACCAAGACCTAAAGAGATTCACGTCTCATTCCTGCCGCGTTTGGGTGTGTGGCTCCTGGCAAATCAGTTTACAAGCGAAAACACATGTAAAATGGAAAAAATAATCCCAGCCCTGCCTCCCTCTGAGGATTGCTTTCAGGATCAAATAAGATAATGGGAGCAGGCTTTGTCAGGCATTACACAAATGTAACGTGGGATTAGGTCCAATGGTTTACTCACAGAGGCCTGGCTTAATTCCAGCGATTCCCTGAGGGAATCAGCTAATATATTCATGATAAAGTTTCCCCCTTACAGCCCACTAAGTAAAACGTACCCCCAAGGCATTACTTCCTTGAACCTGCCTTGTCCCTGAATTCTGCCCCGGGACCACCCTGACCTGGGATTGATTAAGGCCTTCTTGAAGTCAGCCCAAAGGCTCCCAAATCCCAAGGTATGACCCCCTACAACTAGTTCTGCAGGTTTTGCTGACAGATCCTTTCCCAACAAGCAGCCTTCCTCCTGCATCTCTGTGGAGGGCTCTTCACACGCTTTACTGATGAGGACTGAAAGCCATTTCCTCCAGAGAGGGTGATTTTCATTTTCATTCTGATGGTACTTACTGGAGAATTTCAAGGGGAATGAAAATTAGGGGAGGGCTTATGGATTTCAGCAGAGTTAAATAAATGGGATTTTTTTTTTTCTCCTCTCTGTAAGATGATGCCTGCCAGTAAGCAGAGAAAAGCAGTTTTATGCTCCATTGACTTTAAACATTAATGGAGCTGGTGTAGCTATTGTCTCTAACCCAGCATCCCTGGAAGTCGTTTTTCTTTTCTTGTCAGGGTAATTCCCATAGTGTTCTTAGTACTAAAGGAAATGGAGCTGAGATGGCATTCTTTTAAAAATCTTCCCTTTGTAATGTTGCTTTTGTGTGGAGATTGCTATGTAAATATGCCGGGACTTGGATATTATACTATTCATTATAAAGATGAATTCATTACAAAAGACCAGTTCCTTTTTCTGGGGGCACTTCTCTGGAGAGCTCTGAGAGGAAAGTGCTGTGTGCTGGACCAGTGGGAGGCAGAGAAATGCCCTGAATTAGGAATCAAAATACATGATGCTAGAGAGGCTCAGATGCAATTAAAAGTAATGAGAGGGTATCAGAAAGGGAAGCGATGAGAGCTATGTGCCTGGCACGCTGGGCACCTGCCTGGAAAGAGACATGGAGGGTATTCAGCATCACCCGTGGAAGGACACAGAATTCAAGGATTTTCTGAACTTGTTTGGACTGCATTGAAATTCTTCGCAAGGAGTTTGCTTTCCACCTGGACTTTGTTTTCAGTAACCTGTACTCAGACACACCAGCGGGGATGAAGAGATAGACTCTAGGCTTGGAACTCCACCTGCATCCAGCCATGTCATCCTTCTGTGCCTCAGATCCTGAATCTGTAAAATGGAGGGTGATCCTTTCTTTACAAAATTGTTATATTACATAAGAATATGTATGGGGGGCTTCCCTGGTGGCGCAGTGGTTGAGAGTCCGCCTGCCGATGCAGGGGACGCAGGCTTGTACCCCAATCTGGGAAGATCCCACATGCCGCGAAGCGGCTGGGCCCGTGAGCCATGGCCGCTGAGCCTGCGCGTCCGGAGCCTGTGCTCAGCAATGGGAGAGGCCACAACAGTGAGAGGCCCGCGTACCGCAAAAAAAAAAAAAAAAAAAAAAAAAAAAAATAAATGTATGGGAAGACTTATCACATGACCTTGGCAGGGGTGATGTTGGAGTGAAGCTCTGAGAAGCAGAAATAGTGATGTGTAAGCCTAAAAAAAGGGGAATTCTATGCTGTGGTCCATGAACAGATGAATAAACAAGCTGGGGTATAGCCATGCAATGGAATATTACTCAGCCATAAAAAGAAATGAAGTGCCGATGTGCTACAACACGATGCTCAAAAACATGCTAGGTGAGAGAAGCCAGAAACACAAGGTCATGCATGTGAAAATATCCAGAATAAGTAAACCCATAGAGGCAGAAAGTAGATCGGTGGTTGCTTAGCTCTGGGGAGCGAGAATGGTGGTGGCGGGGGAATGACTGCTAAAGGGTACGAGGTTTCCTTTTGGAGTGCTGAAAATGTTTTGGAGCTTGATAGCGGTGGTGGTTGCACAGTGCTGTGGGTGTACTAAATGTCACTGAATTGTACACTTTAAAATGGCTAATTTTATGCATGTGAATTTCACCTCAGTAAGAAAAATTCTATGCTGTATCTGGTATTTGATCTAGTTCTTTCTTTTTCTATAATTGTAACAGCAATCTATTTGGGGACGTGAAGTCATCGCAACTTCACCATGCTTCCAGTGCAGGTCGCCGCTGTTTTTCGACTTTGAAGTCACATTGAAGATATCAGGTCAGCTGATTCCCTCACTCCTGTTGCATGATTTTCTGGCCAAGGTGAACTGGGTCTTTGTCTTCCCTCGGTAAGGACGCAAAGGCTAGTCCAGAGGCAGCCAGGGGACCACGGTGGGCCTGATAAAGATCTTCAGTCATCCTTCCCATCCCAAAGTTTTCTCCTGGTTACCTGCTTCTCTCCTTTGTGCTAAGGGTGTTGGTTGGGAAAGTGGATACAGTACAGTGCCTAAAGGGAAAGGGGTTATTTTTAATAAAATTACGACCTAGGTAATCATGATTAGAATTTGCCTTGGAAAAAACTGTAGGTTCAGATCACAGATCATTGGTCGCCAAAGGTTCAGTTGGTGGAGCGGAGGCTATGACTACAAAGACGAGCACGGGAGTTTTGGGGGGCAATGGGGGGGCGATGGAATTGCTCAGTGTCCTGACTGTGGTAATGGTTACACACATCTACACCGGTGTTAAAACTCAGAACTGTACAACAAAACAAACTGTAAACACACACACCATATATTAATTATGGTGGCAGTGCATGGGTGTATATATTTGTCAAAACTCAATGGACCCTTCGGACTTCCCTGGTGGTCCAGTGGTAGAGAATCTGTCTTGCAATGCAGGGGACGCGGGTTTGATCCCTGGTCAGGGAACTAAGATCCCACATGCCGTGGGGCAACTAAGCCTGCGTGCCACAACTACTGAGTCCGCGCACCTCAACTAGAGAGCCCACATGCCGCAAACTACAGAGCCCACATGCCCTGGAGCCCTCGTGCCGCAACTAGAGTGAAGCCTGTGCCACGATGAAATATCCCACATGCCGCAACTAAGACCCGACGCAGCCAAAAAAATAAATTAAATAAATAAATGTTTTTAAAAACCTTAAAAAAAACTCAATGGAGGAGCTTCCCTGGTGGCGCAGTGGTTGGGAGTCCGCTTGCCGATGCAGGGGACACGGGTTCGTGCCCCAGTCCAGGAAGATCCCACATGCCGCGGAGCGGCTGGGCCCGTGAGCCATGGCCGCTGAGCCTGCGCGTCTGGAGCCTGTGCTCCGCAACGGGAGAGGCCACAACAGTGAGAGGCCCACGTACTGGAAAAAAAAAAAGAAAAAAACCTCAATGGACACTTAAAATGGGTAAATTAATTATATGTGAAATATAACCGCAATAAAGTTGATTATCAAAAATTTGCCTTCGGGGCGACTTCCCTGGTGGCGCAGCGGTTAGGAATCCGCCTGCCAATTCCGGGGACATGGGTTTGATCCCTGGTCTGGGAAGATCCCACATGTCGCAGAGTAACTAAGCCCATGGGCCACAAGTGCTGACCCCATGTGCGACAACTACTGAAGCCCGCGTGCCTAGAGCCCGTGCTCCGCAACAAGAGAAGCCACCACAATGAGAAGCCCGTGCACCACAACGAAGAGTAGCCCCCGCTCACCGCAACTAGAGAAAACGCACGCACAGCAATGAAGACCCAACACAGCCAAAAATAAATTAATAAATATTTTAAAAATTGCCTTGGAACATGAAAGACATATGCTCTTTAAGTTCTCTATAAGTCACATCATAAGGGAAAGTAGGAAAGATGACAAATGGGCTGCTGGTTGTGTGACAGACCAGGCCTCATAGGGCGCGGGCAGTCCTGGCAGGGTCACCACAGCCTGGAGCTCAGCTTGGGAGGCTGTAACCTCCCCCCATTCGCTTCAAGTAGGCCATTCTGGATTTTCCTCCTGGAGTAACTTTGCTTCTGGTTTCTTGGGGGAGGGAAGGCACAGGTGAGTCCAGCATCTACAGACCCTGACACACAAGTGCACTGAGAACTTCTCTTTCCTGCTTCAGACTCGTGCAGGAAAACACCAGACCTCCTTGGAGACAGTGCTGGTCTCCTCCTCAGAAAAAGCACATGACTTCATTTGGGAAAACATAAGCCCATTTGGAAATACAGACTTGAGAACATTGTCTAAATTCATTCTTACCCGTCACAGGCCTGTGCCCCTAGGTCTAGTGAGCTGTCCAGGGCCCACAGCCTTCTGGTCCTGACCAACTTTAGAGGGGGCACCACATTGGGAGTTGGGTGACTTGGGTAGTAGTCTTGGTTCCTCCAGTACCTGGATGCTGGGGACAGCAGTCCCAGCTCTGGGCCTCATGGTCCCATTTGCAAAGCAAGCGGTTTGGACTCAACTCCTGGAGGCTGCCCTGGCTCTAGGATGCTGCGTGAGCAGCTCAGCTGTGATATCCAGGCCCATAATCTCTAACGCTTCCTTGTACTACTCCTGCAAAATTAGGATGGCCAGCAGCTAGTGCTGAAAAAACTGACAAGGGCATTGGGAGACTTTGTGCTTTTTACTCTGTTTCCAATTCTGTAAAATGGACATAATAAAACCATCTAATTTAGGAGCTGTTCTAAGCAGAGAAGGAGGAGCCAGCTGCACCTGGTGCTCAGCTTGACAGCCCCAAGTAAACCACGGCCCCTCCCTCTTAATCCAGGCCCTGTGAATGTACACTTTTAGAAACCTATTAGCCTTGATTTGGGGTTCATTCTTTTCTCTCTACTACTATGTGGTTTTAATATTTTCTTTTCTAGCAGTCTTGCCATATATTTGGCTTTTATTATATAAATCTGTGGATACAGATGGACTATACATTTAAGTAAAATAAAATTGCTGTCTCCCCCAAAGAACAAACAAACCTTCAAGGTTAAATTAGATAAGAATTTAGGTAATAATTCCTAACATTTATCTGTAGTTATTATTGTGCCATGTACTGAGCTTAATGTCTTACACATACATTTTATTTTATCCTCAAAACAAATGTGTGAGTTAGATATGATCATCTCTATAGTATAATATAGAGATCTATAATATAGAGAGGATATTCTCTCTAGGGAAACTGAGGCACAGAGAAGTAAAGTAACCAGCCCAAGGTTACACAGCTAGCAAGTGGGGGACTGGCCTTTGGGTGACCGACCATCCCAATTTGCCTGGGACCCTCCTGGTTTTAGCCCTGAAAGCCTGCTGTCCTGGGAAATTGCCCTAATCCCAGGCCAACCAGGATAGCTGGTCGCCGTAGCTCAGTGGTCCTCAACACTGAGGGCAACGTGGCTCCTCAAGGGACGTTCTGCAATGGTAGTTGTTATAGTAATGGTAGTTATTACTATTTGTATTACTATTACTATCACATATAATTTTTTAACTTCTCATCCTCCCTCTTCTTACCACCATGATATCCCTACAAAAGTATTATCAGCTCTACCAAACCATTTCCCATGCTTGTAGGAGGAGGAAGGGTGTTGATTGGGAGTACCCAAAGTGAAAGGCACCTACTTTTACTTTTTTAAAACTCTTTTTTCCCTTGCTTTTGGAGCAATTCTTTATTTATTTATATTTTTTGGCCACACCGCGCAGCATGTGGGATCTTAGTTCCCCGACCAGGGATCAAACCCACACCCCTGCATGGGAAGTGCAGAGTCTTAACCACTGGACTGCCAGGGAAATCTCTACTTTAAAAAAAAATTTTAACCAGAACCCACTTTTCTGGCTCAGCCAGTGTTTTTTTTTTTTTTTTTTTTTTTTTTTTTTGTGGTACGCGGGTCTCTCACTGTTGCGGCCTCTCCGGCTGCGGAGTGCAGGCTCAGCGGCCCAGACGCTCCGCGGCATGTGGGATCTTCCCAGACCAGGGCACGAACCCGTGTGCCCTGCATCGGCAGGCGGACTCTCAACCACTGCGCCACCAGGGAAGCCCTCAGCCAGTGTTTAATGAGAGCTCCGAGCCTGCCCCATCCCGTGCAGCCTTCAGCCAGGAGAAGAAGGCTGGCTGCGGAGCAAGAGCAAAGGCAGCTGAATACATCAATGAGTAACCCCCCTGAGCTGCTGCTGCTGTGTTTTGTGCTTTCTTCCAAACCTGGATCCTCAAAGGGGACTTTGCTATTCTCTTTTCTGAAAAATGAGAGTACATTGTAAATAAAATCATTTCAAAGCATGGTTGCTTAGTGGTTCCTACACAAAGGGAAAATCCTCTAAAAGGTAAACAGCCCAACCAAATGTAAGGTAGGAACTTTGGGGCCAAGGATCCTTAATTAGTGGCCCCTGTCCTATAGAAGTGGCTCTAAGCCTCAAAAAGTTAAACAGAAATACTATATGATCCAGCAATTCCACTTCTGGGTATATAACCCAGATTGAAAGAACTGAAAGCACCACATTCATAGCAGCATTATTCTCAATAGCCAAAGATAGAAACAACCCAAATGTCCATCCAGATTTATGAATGGATAAACAAGTGTGATATAGTCATACAATGGATTATCATTCCTCCATAAAAAGGAAGGGAAGGGCTTCCCTGGTGGCGCAGCTGGTTAAGAATCCGCCTGCCAATGCAAGGGACACGGGTTCGAGCCCTGGTCCGGGAAGATCCCACATGCCGCGGAGCAACTAAGCCCGTGCGCCACAACTACTGAGCCTGTGCTCTAAAGCTCGAGAGCCACAACTGCTAAGCCCGCGTGCCTAGAGCCTGTGCTCCGCAACGAGAAGCCACCGTAATGAGAAGCCCGCGCACCGCAATGAAGAGTAGCCCCCTCTTGCGGCAACTAGAGAAAAAAACCCGTGCATGGCAAGGAAGACCCAATGCAGCCAAAAGTAAAAAATAAAGTTAAAAAAAAAAAAAAAGAAGGAAGGGAAATCTGACTCATATGACAACATGGATGAACCTTGAGGACAGTATGCTAAGTGAAATAAACCAGTCACAAAAGAATAAATATTGCATGATTCCACTTATATGAAGTACCTAAAGTAGTCAAATTCATGGGGACAAAAAGTAAGACAAAAAGGGGCTGGGGGAGCGGGGAATGGGAGTTGTTTAATGGGTATGGAATTTCAGTTGGGGATGATGAAAACGTTCTGGAGATGGATTGTGGTGATGGTTGCACAACAATGTGAATGTACTTAATGCTACTGAACTGTACACTTAAAATGGCCAAAATGGTAAATTTTGTGCTATGTATAATTTATCACAATGAAAGAAGAAGTGCCAGTTGCCTGGAAAAAGGAAAAAAAAAAAGACAGACAATAACAAGTGTTGGCAAAGATGTGGAGAAACTGGAGCCCTTATACATTGCTGATGGGAATGTGAAATACTGCAACAGTCTGGCAGTTTCTCAAAAAGTTAAACATGGCCTTAGCATATGACCCAGCAATTCCACTCCTGGGCATATAACCGAGAGAACTGAAAGCACATATCCATACAAACACTTGCACAAAAATATTCATAGCAACATTATTCATAGCAGCCAAAAAACAGAAACAACACAAATGTCCATCAACTGATGAATGAATAAACAAAATATGGTATATCCATACATGGAATGTTATTTAGCCTTAAAAAGGAATGAAGTACTGATACATGCTGCAACATGGATAAAACTTGAGAGCATTATGCTCAGTGGAAGAAGCCAGACACAAAAAGCCACGTGTTATATAATGCCATTTATATAAAATGTCCAGAATAGGCAAATCCATAGAGACAGGAAGTAGATTTCCAGGGGATGGGGGAAGGGAAGCAGGGGATGGGGGAAGGGAAGCAGGGCATGAGGAATGACTGCTTAATGGGTATAGGTTTTCTTTTTGGGGTGGTGGAAATGTTCTGGAATTAGTGGTGACAGTTGTAAAACATTGAATTGTGTGCTTTAAAAAGGTGACTTTGGGGCTTCCCTGGTGGCGCAGTGGTTGAGAGTCCGCCTGCCGATGCAGGGGACACGGGTTCGTGCCCCGGTCCGGCAAGGTCCCACATGCCGCGGAGCGGCTGGGCCGCTGAGCCTGCGCGTCCGGAGCCTGTGCTCCACAACGGGAGAGGCCGCAACAGTGAGAGGTCCTCGTACCGCAAAAAAAAAAAAAAAAAAAAAGGTGAATTTGGGGAATTCCCTGGCAGTCCAGTGGTTAGGACACCGTGCTTTCAGTGCTGAGGGCCCAGGTTCAATCCCTGGTCTGGGAACTAAGATCTAACAAGCTGCAGGGTGAAGAAAGAAAGAAAAGAAAGGAAGAAAGGAAGAGAGAAAGAAGGAAGGAAAGAAAGAAGGAAGGAAAGAAAGAAGGAAGGAAAGAAAGAAAGGAAACAGTCTGGCAGTTTCTAAAGAGGTTAAACATAAACTTAGCATATGACCCCGGAATTCCAATCCTAAGACTCTATCAAGAGACATGGAAACAAGTCCATAAAAAGGCTTGGGCGTGAATGTTCCTAGAAGTGTTAGTCATAATAACCCAAAGGTGGAAACAATCCAAATGGCTCTCAACTGGTGAATGGATAAACACAATGTGTGTATACACTGTGTACGTACACTGGAATACTATTCAGCAATAAAAAGAAATGAACTACTGAATCATGCTAAAACATGGAGCAACCTCAAAAACACTATGTTAAGTCAAAGAAGAACTATGTTAAGCCAGATGCAAAACACTACATATTACTTGATTCCATTTATGTGAAATATCCAGAAGAGGCAAACTTACAGAGACAGAAAGCAGACCAGCCCGGGGCTGTGGATGGGAGCAGAGAGTAACAACAAAGGGGCACAAGGGAAGTGTTGGGGGTGATGGCAATGTTCTAAAACTGGAGGTTGTTGATAAATTATATTAAAAATCATAGAACTGGGGCTTCCCTGGTGGAGCAGTGGTTGAGAGTCCGCCTGCCGATGCAGGGGACACGGGTTCGTGCCCCGGTCCGGGAAGATCCCACATGCCGCGGAGCAGCTAGGCCCATGAGCCATGGCCGCTGAGCCTGCGTGTCCGGAGCCTGTGCTCCTCAACGGGAGAGGCCACAACAGTGAGAGGCCCGCGTACTGGAAAAAAAAAAAAATCATAGAACTGTACATTTACAGTGGGTGGATTTTATGGTATATAAATTATATATCAACAAAGCAGTTAAACGTTGCTTTAAGGAAATTTATTGTCAATAAAGGAAAACTCTAGAGCTGTGGTCCCCAGCCACACAGGGCTATTCAGCACTTGAAATGTAGCTAGTCTGAATTGAGATGTGCTGTTTAGTGTAAAATACACTCTGGATGGGTTTCGCTGGTGGCACAGTGGTTAAGAATCCGCCTGCCAATTCAGGGGACACGGGTTCGAGCCCTGGTCCAGGAAGATCCCACATGCTGCAGAGCAACTAAGCCTGTGTGCCACAACTACTGAGCCCACGTGCCACAAATACTGAAGCCTGTGCACCTAGAGCCCATGCTCCGCAACAAGAGAAGCCACCACAATGAGAAGCCTGTGCACTGCAGCGAAGAGCAGCCCCTGCTCGCCACAATTAGAGAAAGCCTGCACGCAGCAACGAAGACCCAACACAGCCAAAAAAACCCCCCAAAAACACACTGGATTTCATAGACTTAGCATCAATAACAGAATGAAAGCTATTCATTAATAACTGTTTACATTATTACATGTTAAATGATAATATTTGGATATACTAGGTTAAATAAAATATATTACTAAAATTAATTTCACCTTTTTTCTTTTTAAACGTGGCTACTAGAAAATTTTCATAGGTGACTTGCATTATACTTCTATTGGTCAGTGCTGCTCTAGAAGCAGGTCTAGCTTCAGATGAACCTTGATCTAGCAGCTTAAAAATGTCACTAAAGGCCTGATTTCTTTCCAGTTTGCTCTTCCATGGCGTTGGTTTCATCCTGTAGCTAGCTACTCTCAGTGTTGCAGCCAGCAACTCTTAGAGGGACATGCTTCTTCATCCAAGAGTAGAGAGTCTGGGTTTCAGAATCTTTCCCAGAAGGTCTGGGATTCACGCATTGGACTGGCTTAGTTCACATGCTCACCCCGGGTCAATCTTGTGGACAGGAGGAGAGACTCCGTCGATAGTTCACATGCCCTACTCCTACAGCTGGTGATAGAGTTGACTTCTCCAGTATCACATTTTTACCAGAACTGAAATCAAGAATGTACGGAAGGGAAAAGAATGGAATGAATGCTGGGGAAGCAACCAAGAAATCTCCACATTGAGAAAGAGACCACAACACCACAGTGTGATGAGTGGTCATAGAGGTATAAACAGATTGCCTGTGGTCTGTTCTTGCTATTGTTTCTGCTTTTTCTTACTCATACCTTGTCTCCTAATATGCAAGGTTATCATTGATTGAATACTGGACATTGTATTTGAAAAATTATTTATACAAATAATTTGGGAGCTAGGATGATGTCATCCTCCACATAGGATTTTTGTTTGTTTCTATCAAATTCCTGGGGACCCTAGGAGTCTGGAAACACCTTACTCCAAATCCTAGCCTCAAGATTCCCTGGGCCACCCAGACAACTTGATGGTAGTTTGCAAGTGTATGTGACATACCTTAGATTTATCCTTAGTCCCAGTTTGTAGTCTGTTAGGGTCCCAGCTTAAGGTGTGTGTATAATTTATTTGGGTCTCCACTCTTGGTGATTCCTAAACTCAAACTTTTGTCTCCTTAACCTCATGAGGCCCCTACAAGTGCATTTCAGCCTCACAACAGACTCTTTGTAATTTGCACCACCACCCATCCACCCAAACAAAAGTTTCCCTTTTGCTGGGCTGAGTCCTATCTACTCCTGAGGCTTGGTCAGGTAATTCCTCACTATACTGTTAGCTTTTTGTTGCTTTTAAAAAGTTATGTCTTTTTACACCAAAGTGGGAAAGTGATGGTGTGATGAATTGGGAGATTGGGATTGACATATATACACTAATATGTATAAATGGATAACTAATAAGAACCTGCTGTATAAAAAAATAAAATAAAATTCAAAAAAAAGTTTTGTCTTTTTAAATGTTTCATCCTACTTCCTTTATTTTTAGCAATAAAGTACTTTTAAAAATAAATTTACTTATTTAGGTTTTCGTTGCTGCGCATGGGCTTTCTTTAGTTGCAGCAAGGGGGGGTGCTACCCTTCGCTGCGGTGTGCGGGCTTCTCATTGCGGTGGCTTCTCTTGTGGAGCACCGGCTTTAGGAGCGCAGGTTCAGTAGTTGTGGCTCACAGGCACTAGAGCACAGGCTCAGCAGCTGTGGCACACGGGCTTAGCTGCTCCTCGGCATGTGGGGTCTTCCCGGACCAGGGCTCGAACCCATGCCCCCTGCATTGGCAAGCGGATTCTTAACCACTGCGCCCCCAGGGAGGCCCCAATAAAGTACTTCTAAATTAAGGTATATACGTTGTTTTTTTCAGACATAATGATATTGCACACTTAGACTGCAACATAGCATAAACATAACTTTTATGCACTGGGAAACCAAAAATTTCATGTTACTTCCCCCCACTCCCCTTTTTCTCTGACCCCACCGCATGGCTTGTGGGATCTCAGCTCCCCGACCAGGGATTGAACCCTGGCCCTTGGCAGTGAAAGCATGGAGTCCTAACCGCTGGACAGCCAGGGAATTCCCCTGTGTTACTCCCTTTATTGTAGTAGTATTTGCTTTATTGTGGTGGTCTGGAACCAAACCTGAAATATCTCCAAGGTATGCCTATAATGTTCTTAACAGAGTTTGAAATCAGGGTCATGCTAGTTGCATAAAATGGGTTGGGGGCTTCCCTGGTGGCGCAGTGGTTGAGAGTCCGCCTGATTGGAATGTTCCCTTTTATCTACCGTATGAAGGAATTTGTGCAAGATTGATGTAGTTTTATTTTTAAACAGTTGCTGGTGAAGCCATCTGGACCAGGAGTTTTCTTTGTGGAGTTCCAACTTTTTAAATAGTTATAAAGCTATTCAGAATTTTTTTTGCAATTCAAAATTTTTATAGATTATACTCCATTTAAAGTTATTATAAAACTGACCATATTCCCTGTGCTGTACAGTATGTCCTTGTAGCTCATTTATCTTATACACAGCATCCTACTTTTTTTAGTTGAACGTCAGAGAATTTTGGACTGAATTGCTACAGAACTCCTCACCAACGACCTTCGTATTACTAAATCCAATAATCCTCACCTTACTTGAACTTTCAGCAGATCTGATGCAGCTAATAACCTCTTTTTCCTTGAAATGTTATCTTCACTTAGGATACCATGTTCTCCTGTTTTGTGTTTTATTGTTTTGTCTTGTTTTTTTCTACCTCACTGGCTGTTCTTATCTGCCCTTAATGTTGGAGTGTTCCAAGCTTAGCCTTAGATGTGTTTTCTCTATCTATACTCACCCACTTGTTGATATCCCAGTTTATTTGCTTGAAACAGACACACACATGTTCCCAAATGAATACACCTACTCTGGGAGCTCTCCTCTGAGTTCCAGATTCATATATCTAGCTGCTCTAGCAGCTCCATCTCCATTTGGATGTCTAATAGCCATCTCAAACTCAATTATGTCTAAAACTGAACTCCTGACTCTCCAGCTCCCAAATGCTTCATCTGTAGTCTTTCCCATCTCAGTTGATGGCCACTCCAGATCATGTGATCCCTATGTTCACCGTCTTCCAATGGCGCCCCTTTCCACTGCAAGGAAAATGTTAAAGTCCTTACAGTGGCATATAAGACACTACGCCAGCTCATCTCCCTCTTAACTCCAACCACTTTTCTTTGAATAACCCGAGCACATGCCTACCTCAGGGTCTTTGCTCTTGCTGTTTCCTTCATCTAGAGGAGTTATCTAAAGCCTCAATTATTCAAGTCCTTAATCAATTTAAAGTTAATTGCCCAATTTAAAGTTGAAATCACCCCTCCTTCCCTTCCAATACTCCCTGTCCCCTTTTCTGCTTTATAATTCTCTGTAACACTTATCGCCAGCTAACATATTTCAATTCCATATTTCTTTTTTGGGTTACCCCACTGAGGCTAGGAGTTCTCTTTGTTTTGTTCTTTGATGTATCCCTAGTGCCTAGGACAGTGCCAGACATATAGGGAGCAATGATAAAAAAGGACTGAATGATGGAATGGATGAAATATGTCCAGGCCTCGTGGTCCAGAAAACAAGGGGCCCAGCTTCCCTCTACTGTGGCTGAAGATCCCTCCACGAACAGCACTGAACTTCATGTGGCAGTTTTCATACCACTTAGAGCCATTTCTCACCATCTCCACCACTGACGCCACCACTCCCCACCCCAGCGTAATGCACCGTCCCCTCTTGTCTGGATTGTTAACAGCAACTTCCCAGCAGGTCTGCTCATTTCCTCTTTTTTTAAAAAAAATTATTTTTGGCTGCGTTGGGTCTTTGTCGCTGTGCGCGGGCTTTCTCTAGTTGCAGCGAGCAGGGCCTACGTTTTGTTGCGGTGCGTGGGCTGCTCATTGCGGTGGCTTCTCTTGTTGCGGAGCACAGGAGTGCTTTATATTTATTTTGTCTGTCCCCTCCTCATAAACTTTGTGAAGGCAAAGTTCCTGTCCGCTTTGCGTACTACTGTATCTCCCACGCTTCCCAAAATGTTTTTGTAGAAGGAAGGAAGGAAGTCCTTTGTTCAGAGTAAATGCACAGTGCAGGTGTATGAAGAAAATGATGGAAAGGAAGAAAGAAAAGATTTGCAGGCTGACTCCACCCCTCCTTGAAAGGGTACAAGGAAGAGGAATGAATACCC
>NW_020185331.1:1129074-1142168 GCF_003031525.2 Neophocaena asiaeorientalis asiaeorientalis
CTGTCCTGGGCCAGCTCCACCCTCCCCTCACCAAGTACAAAGAAACCTCCTCTGCAATTAGTTTTAGTCTGAGTTGCAGGGCTTTGGGGGTGAATAGCCTGCAAGACGACTTATGGGAAGAACAGACTCTGGTGTCCCAATCGCACGCGGCGTTTTGAAATTCACAGCCAAGCCTCTTTGCAACACCGTGCTCACCCGGGGCTAAGGTACTTCTGTTTCCGGCAGTGTGGGCTTGAACTCTGGAGGCCTGGGTGCTCCCTAACGCCACCTGCTTAATGTTGCCTTTGGGGTCTCAGCTGTAAAGTGGGAATCATGACGGTAATCACCTTAATGTGACGAGGCTCTGCACAGCTCGAGTTGTAACTGCCTCTGTACCTGCACAGGAGATTTGAATCTGGCAACTGTGTATCAGGTGTGACTATGTCCCTGTGTGAAGTCCCAAGGGAGGGGATCCATGTGATTCCCTCTAATGACCCTCCAGTGGAGAGGGAGGGGCTTTCTTCAGAATAAATACTAGATGTCAGCTTTGCTAGCTGATTATTATTTGTTTTGGAGGTGTACGCACCTACTCGGAAGGAGTTGAACTAGCTGCTGGAATGATTAAGGAAGGCATTTTTAGATAAGTATTATCACACAAGGATCCAATCAATACAGGCATGCAGGCGACCGTGTAAAATCTGCTCGGGTAACACTGTGCCTCGTCATTTTTATGAGCATACTTTCAACGGAGGGCTGGTCCCGGGGTTATTGGCTGTGGATGTACTTCAGGCTCAGTTGCCTCAAGTCCAAGATCTACGGCATAGCAACAATTCTGGTGCAAAGCAAGACTTTTCAAGATCTTGTAAGACCTACAGAGGAGCCATAAAGACTGTATGGACTACTCCTGGCATGGTTCACAAATTCATCTGCCTGTAAGCGGCGCCTCAGGTCCTCTCTGAAATTCTGGCCTAAACTTGTATCAGCTCTGTAATGGGTACCTATGGACCTACAGGGTGACATCCCTGGAATCTGGAAATCAAGCTGCCCTCTAGAAGTCAAACCCTTCAGGTCCACACACGATGGACAGGATAAGTTATCTGCACAAGGCCCCAGAGGGAACAGGATGCCTCCCTGCTTGGGCTTGGAAATGCGATCCAGGCATGCCTGCACGTGGAGGAGCCAAATGAAATCTCAGAAAAGCTTCTGGACAGCAGGTAAGTGGCTCCAAAGAACCCAGAAGGTACCACAGACCTTAGGCCTGTTCTGCAACAGTAACCAGAACAGAGAGGGACCCAGTTGACAAGGTATATCCCATACACCAAGGTCAGCCATCCTACCACAATGACATTACTAACATATCACTCACGTGATTCCCTTTGCCCAGTTTCATGCTCACTAAAGCCTCTGATTTTGACTCCCTTTGCAGGGGACCGCATGAATGCAGCAGTCACCATGACACCAAGTCTCTGGCCCTGTAGCACTTATATTTCTCATTACAAATTAATAAATGGCAAATTTGACTAGGCCTCTTGTGAGTCTATTTTTTCTTCTCTGAACACGATCAACTCTGATTTTAGGTTTGCAAAGCTGATATCCAGACCTCACCCGGGGATGTGCATGCAGCCTGCACATGCAGTGGCAGGCCACCACACCTTCACCTACTTTCTTAATCAATACTTACAGACTACTGAACACAGCCCCAAATGGGAGAAAACCTTCCTGCACTGCAACCCTGGGCCTGGATGACTCAGCCAGCCTCTAACAACCTGGTAAATATATTGTTTCTTTCTTTTTAAAACATATTTATTTATTTTGGTTGTGCCGGGTCTCAGTTGCAGCATGGAGGATCTAGTTCCCCAACCAGGGATCGAAACTAGGCCCCCTTCATCGGGAGCCTAGTAAATATTTCTAATGGCAGCAGTGACATTAAGCGCAATTTCAGGAAATGGCGAGCCAGCTTACACTGCCCCAAATCAGGGTGCTTTTCTGGAGTACAGTCATCTACCCAATCATAATAATGCATACCAAAAAATAGAACAAAGAGCTGTCATCATGTCATTTTCTAAATGTTGCTTTGCACATGATCCAGCATCTAGTGATGGCATTAAACTCCTGCATACATCAAGGAGCAACATACTTATGGACTCAAAGATCCTTTCTAAGTAAACTGAGCTACATCTACTGGGCAGATGTTTAAGCCAGGACATTGAAAACATGTTTATGAAGTGTTTATACATCAGTAGGTTAAAAATTCTGTGATAGCCAAGTGCAAATTTAGAATATAATCTTGTAATTTAAAACTCTATTTTTTATCCAAAAAAGCCCTGTGTATAGAAAAAGGAAACAGGGATGAAATATATAGGATTAACAGTGAGAATTTGGTGGAAGGATTCTAGCCCATTTTTCACTTTTCTGTTTTTTTTTTTCAAACGTTCTGTGAGACTTTATTTTTATTTATTTATGTTTTTGGCCATGCTGCGCGTCTTGTGGGATCTCAGTTCCACGACCATGGATTGAACCCAGGCCCTCAGCAGTGAAAGCGTGGAATCCTAACCACTGGACCGCCAGGGAATTCCCAAATCTTCATTAATTTTAAGTAAAATACAGAATACATTCTAATTTTCTAAGTTACCTTTTGAAGAAACGTATGCAACCAAGATGAATGAAAACACAGACTACTTAAACGTCTTAAGTAATTTTCCCACTTGTTGCAAACAACAAAGAAAACACAGGATCAAACATGTGGACTGAGGCAGGCTTGCAAACAAGCCAAAGACCTAATAAGACAGCCAATGCCAGGAATGAACTGTGGGGACAGCCACCATCAGGCCTGCTGACGCCATCTTGAGAAGCAACATTTCCCAAGAAGGGGGAGGGTTGGCTTAACCTGACCCACCTGTGTCCAGAAGTGTCATGATGATGGGGGACACGAGCAGATTGCCTTTGCAAATCCCCAGCATGATGCCAAATCCTCGGCCAGCACAAGGTTGCTGTTTTGGTGCAGCCAGGGCGGGTATGCTTTGTCTTCCATTTCTGAGGATGGACCCCAGAAAAGAAAGCCTGAAGTCTCAGATTCTGACACTGTCAAAAGCATAACGAAATTAAAGTAGTAAATCTGGATCTTGTTGGAGGCTCTCCACCATTCTAGTTGCCCTGAAATCAAATGAGTCTTGCGCTGATGAATACGCCCAATTCCCCTCCATCCCACTGTAGAAACAAAAGCGGCACTGACTTTCCTAACATGTTTCAAGCACCTGTAAGTTTCTGGAGCAGATTAATTCTTGCCTTTGCATCAAGATAATTTGCATTTGAAACCTACTTCCCAAAGGATATGGAGTTCAACACATCACTAACACAAACCTTTCTAGGTCACCCGCCCCTCCCACCTTTGAAAGAAACAAAGCTCCTCGGAAAATACGCCATAATAAGCAAGTTGCTTCAAAGTTTTAAGACATCGATCCTGGGCAGTTGGCTCCCACCCATACTTATTTTACATGAAGCTTCCTACTGCATGTGCTCACATTTCCTGAGAAAAGGAACAGGAAAGGGCTGGGCTAGCTTAATTTGACCTACCTTGTGTCCAGAAGTGTAACGACAGGGGGTCGTGGTTGCACCACCTTTGCAAGTCTAATAGCCACCTCTTTTGACTTTTTTTTTGACTTTTCTTGCTTGCTCTCAAATTTCAGACTTTCTGTGAACAAGGCATGTCAACAGCGCCACCTCTGGGCGGAGCGTGGTTCCTCTCAGCTTCCTAGCCCAAAATCAGCAGGAGAAAATGCCCTAATTTGGGGGCAACTGATCAAGTTGACTTGTGTCCCCTTAGAGGATGAGTGGAATGGTGCACAGGGCCTCCTGGGAGCCATTTCAAATGGGGAGATTTTGAGATGATAAAAATTATCAATCCAGTGCCAGGGGACAAGCATACCTGGGGGTGCGGTTCTTTGCTTCTTGATTCCTGCTGGGAAAGCACACACAAGGGGTTCCCTGGGCTGATGGGACAAATGACCTTAGGAGCAATGGGAGCTCTGCACCAATCCCTTCTCTGTTCCAGACCAACAAAAGCTGGACAGTAGGAATCACATTGCTCTTTGTACCACAACTTGTCTGGGAAAAAAGAGAATGTGAAGATCAGGAAGTTGGGTGATCAGGCTGCACTTGACACACAGAGGGGCTCAGTAAACAGTCCGTTGAATCAGTGAACAAAGCTGTTGGGAGGAACTTGTGCCCTGGGGCAGCCAGTGCTGCAGCTCTCAGCCGGCTGTCTCCCCTTTTTATTTTTATTTTAAAAAAATTTTATTTTTGGCTGCGTTGGGTTTTCACTGCTGCACGCAGGCTTTCTCTAGTTGTGGTGAGCAGGGGCTACTCTTTGTTGCGGTGCACGGGCTTCTCACTGCGGTGGCTTCTCTTGCTGCGGAGCACGGGCTCTAGGCACGCGGGCTTCAGTAGTTGTGGTGCGTGGGCTCAGTAATTGTGCTTGCGGGCTCTAGAGCCCAGGCTCAGTAGTTGTGGCGCACAGGCATGTGGGAGCTTCCCAGACCAGGGCTCGAACCCGTGCCCCCTGCACTGGCAGGCGGATTCTTAACCACTGCGCCACCAGGGATGTCCTGCCTCCCCTTTTTAGTCTGAGTTCCTGGTGCTCAACCACAGCTCCACAGACCAGCCCCAGAGCATTCACTGCCCCTTCTGGTGCTACAAACATCACCTTCTAACTGGGACTGTGAAGTCAGGGAGACTTCCTGACACAGGTGGGTCAAGATCCAAAGGGCATAAAGAAGCTGTGGCATATATATACAATGGAATATTACTCAGCCATAAAAAGAAACAAAATTGAGTTATCTGTAGTGAGGTGGATGAACCCAGAGTCTGTCATACAAAGTGAAGTAAGTCAGAAAGAGAAAAACAAATACCGTATGCTAACGCATATATATGGAATCTAAAAGCAAAACAAAAAAATGGTTCTGAAGAACCTAGAGGCAGGACAGGAATAAAGACACAGATGTAGAGAATGGAATTGAGGACACCAGGAGGAGGAATCGTAAGCTGGGATGAAGTGGGAGAGTGGCATGGACATATATACACTACCAAATGTAAAACCGATAGCTAGTGGGAAGCAGCCGCATAGCACAGGGAGATCAGCTCAGTGCTTTGTGACCAGCTAGAGAGGAGGGATAGGGAGGCGGGGAGGGAGATGCAAGAGGGAGGGGATATGGGGATATATGTATAGGTGTAGCTGATTCACTTTGTTATACAGCAGAAACTAACACACCACTGTAAAGCAATTATACTCCAATAAAGATGTTAAAAGATACAAAGGGCAAGATCCAAAGCCTGACCCAGGGCTATCACGCTATGCGCCCCCGACAGCACGCTGGGACAGGAGAGCAAGTGGTCAAGCCACTGTTGCCAATGACCAGACACTGTTCTTGTACTTGCGGCGGGGTGGGGTGGGGGCAGGTGATAAAACACAGTGTTTCTAGGTACAACACATGGTGTTGCATCTTTATTCTACGTCTGATCATAGCAAATCTCACAAAGCCAGACTGCAGCCAGGCAGAGTGCCACGTGGCGACAGGCAGCCAGAGGAAAGGAAGACCATCTCTTCTGTTGCAAACACTCTGGACGGAAAGCACAGCCTTCTCGCTAGCCTACCCAGAGGCACTGAGGCCACATTCCCATCTCCAGGCCCCAGGGACACCTCTAAAGGGTGACTCCCATTTGGAGCTTCCAAAATCCAGGGCACCTCCGGGAACCAGTCCTGGTTCCAGCAAGTCATTCTGAGTCCAGGCTCTCCCACTGACTGCTGCATCTGGACCTGGCGTCATGGCAGCTTGAGGGCTAAAAAGGGGCCTCAGGCTGGACCAGAGCAGCTCAGGGGGTCCCGGGGCTCAGGACCGTTGATCCTTTCTGCGGAGCTTGTGTCCCACCTGGGAGCCCCGCTGGGCAGCTCTCACCAGGCCTTTGAACTGTCCCTGCAGCTTCACCTTCTTCCTGCAGGGACAAGGATCAGAAGGGTCACGTCTCGCCGAGAAAAGGCAGCCCCCCTTCCCACAACATCAAAGGGTGGTGTCCCCACCCCAGCACCAGCAGGAACAGGGGAGAAGGGGCGCTGCCAGGTGGTGGGTGGCACGTGATCCGCGCAGACCACACCCATCATGCTTAAAAGGGCAGTTCAAGTCAAGGATACTTGAAGGTGCATGCGAAAAAGTAAGAATAAAAAACCGGGACCCCTGGTGGCGCAGTGGTTAGAATCCGCCTGCCGATGCAGGGGACACGGGTTCGAGCCCTGGACCGGGAAGATACCACATGCTGCAGAGCAACTAAGCCCGTGCGCCACAACTACTGAGCCTACGCTCTAGAGCCCGTGAGCCATAACTACTGAAGCCCGTGCGCCTAGAGTCCGTGCTCCGCAACAAGAGAAGCCCGCGCACCGCAATGAAAAGTAGCCCCCGCTCACCACAACTAGAGAAAGCCCATGCACAGCAACAAAAGACCCAACGCAGCCAAAAATAAATAAATTAATTAATAAAAAACCGGAAGAGACTTGAGCAATCGAGTGGAGAGTGTAACGAGCACAGCCCTCACCCCCGACCCTGCACACGCCGTACCTGCGGTTGAGCTTGGTTTTACTGAGGGGGATGTAGGCGTAGGGGTCGAGCCGACCTTTCTTCTTCATGTCACCCTTTGCTTTCTGCTCACCCAGAGAAACAGAGTCAGCCAGGAGGGTGGGCTTCTCTTTCCACCCTTGCCCCTGACCTGACAGGCTGAATCCTCCCTTCCCTTCATTCTTTGCCTCAGGTGGTGCCAAAGAGCTTCTGCAGCCCTGGACAGCCATCCAACAAGGCCTGGACTTCAGGTGCTAATAAAACCTTTGTGTACCCCTCAGTGTGGCCTCAGGCTGGCTCCACAAAGGTGCCTCTCCAGGGCAGTGATGGGCACAGCTGCCCCGCACTTCCCCAGAGACTCTGCCAGGAGAGTCCTTGCCCCACCAGCAGCTCTTACCTTGGCCTTGTATTCGGCCCCGGGGGTAGCCTTCTTGGCCACAGGGCGATGGATGCCAGAGCCTCCCGCTAGAGGGGGAACACAGAGGCCATGAGTCAGGTAAGGCCAGGGCAATCGGGCAGCCTTCTCCCCGGAGAGCTGCGGGGGAGATGAGTCACAGCCAGGACCGGATGGTTGTCCCCTACCAACAAAGGACAAAGACCTTCCTCGAGAAGGGACTGTCCAGTGACTTGACAATTAGACCACTGAGCTCCTCAGACTGACCTGAATCCAGAAACCTACCAGTGACCTCTGGAAACACATATATCCTCGACTAACATAAAATACCTCACCCTCTCCAAACTAAATCTGCTCCATTTGTTCTGGGGAAAAGAACATAGGCTTTGAAGCCAGACAGACTGGGGTTCAACTCCCAGCTCTAACCGTAAGCATGGCTCTTAACTTTCTGGAGCCTCTTAAGCTCATCTGTAAAATGAGGCACTAAGGCTTGATCTCATTCAGGCTTCACACCAAAACTGTGAGTTAGAAAGGCAGCTCTTATCCCATCGTACAGATGTGAAAACTGCGGCTTTGAGAGATCGAAGTGCTTCCAAGGCCAGTGTTATTTCCAGCCCGGACTTCCACACAGTCATGGATGGAATCACATAGTGGCGACTAGGGAGGGCTCTCTTAGATGACCCAGATGAATCTCCTTTAAAGGTGAGAAACTAGAAGGTCAGAGAGGCAGCGTGACCAGGCCAAGGTCACACAGCTAAGAGCAGCTGGCCAAGCAGTCTTGAACCCAGGCCTCCTGCTGCATCGTGTGGTACTACTGCTTCTGCACCACACCATCTCAGAGCAGAGGAGGTGAGCTGGGCCCTGGCCTGGGGGGCCACAGAAAGAGAAGGAGCCTTGAGGCGCTCCAGCTGGGTGAGGATGCCGTGGGGCTCTGAGAGCATACCTGTTACTGGCATCAGGGACCTCCCACAGGAGCCCCTGGACCTCCAGATGCAAAACAAGAGCTCTGCTTCGAGGGCCCTGCGGGGGCTGCCTTGGGGGAAAGGAGGCAAAGGTGAGGCAACAGAGGCCTCTCCTGGCTTTGGGCAGCCACCTTGGTGCCTCTAGCAGCTATTCTGGGGAAAGGAACAGCCTGGGAGCCCAGAAACAACTGTACAGGGGAACTCCCTGGGCAGCCCTCCCAACTGCCACCCTCAACATAGGTCAAATCTGGCCTGACTCAAAGCCAGAAAAGAGAGGCAGACATCTCCCAGGAGAAGGGTGGGCTGCAAAAGTCTCAGGAAAGTCTGGGTTGGTGGGGAAGAGATGGGGCTCAGGGGCTCCCCAGAAGGGCTGGGGGTTCTGTGTACAGATCTCCTAACCCCCAGGCTCTCCCTCACCCACAGACCCCCTTGGTCCCCAGCCCAGTCTTATGGGACATATCAGCCAATCTTTGCTGGTGCCAACTGAGTACAACCAGGCCATGCAACCTCTTGGCCCTGCCTGCAACACACCCTGCCTAGTGCAGGTGACAGGGAACCTGCTGCAAGAGAGGAGAGAGGAAGCCTCACCTTGGTACTGAGGGGGCATCTCCAGCTCCTCACTGTCAGCCTCTTTCTGCTTGAGCTTCTGGTGCTTTTTCTATAAAGAGGTAACAAGCAAAGTTCATAAACAAGAGGACATGATGAAACTCACTAATGGTAGCCGCAAAATGAATCGTATCCTGCGTTAGTAGAAAAGGTTCTCTGTCAAGCACTCAATCCCCCATACAGACGAGGACACGAAAGCTCAGAAAGGGCAAGTAACCAAGCAAGGCCACACTGCTCGGCAGCAGAGGCGCAGCTTCCAGCCCAGGTCCTCACTGCGGAGCTCGTGTCGGCTGCTCCACTGCTAGGCCTCTCCACACTGAACTCCCCCAACAGGGCTACAGCTGCCCGTCTGGGCACCTTGACCTCAGTTTAGCCCAGCCTTCCTAACGGGGATGAGGTCCTCAGCCTCTCTGGGGAGAACAGCTTTATCGGTACTTCGTCTCACATGACCTCCACTGCACCCTCCCCATTAGTCAGACTCACTGATCTCTGACTAAGTGCAGGCCCTGGGGATACAGGGGACAAGACCCATTTCCTGTGCTCCTGGGGCCCTCAGGCAGGTGGGAGACCCCTGCTCAAGTCAGTCATCACAGTCGCTCAACAATGCTACCGTCCCCGGAGTTGTAAGCACGAGGCAAATGCTACCCGCCAGGCACCGTGCTGGGAGCTCCAAGAGGGAGAGGTGGGCCTGACAGCAGCCCAGCCCACCAGGAGATCTGAGCCCGGAAACTGACAACCAGGCAAGGCGGAGGGCCGTTGTGTGGGGAGACCTGAGCTCGCAGGGCTGGCTGCCCCACAGTGTCGCTCCCACACTGCTTGGGAAGCCTGTCCAAACTACAGATTCCTGAGGCTGAAGTTCCCCAGGGACCCAGGGCACCTGAGGGGCATTCACTGGCTTAGGGGCCAGATAGAAGAGAAGGTGTGCCAGGTAAAGGGAATGAGGCTGCAGCACACACAAGTGTGTCTGGGGAACCAGGACATCCAGTTTTGTTAGTTGAGACCCAGCAGAAGGGGCTCCTCGTGGAGAAACAGAAACGGGCTGGAAATGTGGTTGTGGCCGCATCATGGAGGTGATGGCTCAGTTTGTTCTTGGTTCAGCTGGCACCTGGCAACAGTTCTGCCCACTGGCAACTGCAGCTGGCATTTTATGCTCCCACGACTGAGGGCAGAGGAGTGAGACTAAGCAACTGTTATGCAAAAAAGCCCCCAGGGAGGGCTTCCCTGGTGGCGCAGTGGTTGAGAACCCGCCCGCCGATGCTGGGGACACGGGTTCGTGCCCCGGTCCGGGAAGACCCCACATGCCGCGGAGCGGCTGGGCCCGTGAGCCATGGCCGCTGAGCCTGCGCGTCTGGAGCCTGTGCTCCACAACGGGAGAGGCCACAACAGTGAGAGGCCCGCATACCGCAAAAAAAAAAAAAAAAACCCCCAGGGGTCCCAATGGCAGGTGATGGATGCCATGAGCCAACCGGGAGCGTGGCCACCCTGGGACCCTCTCGGTGCCGTGAGACAAGGTGCCCCAGCCCTGCTCTGCTGACCTGGGGGCCATCCTTCCACAGCCGCAGTCAGTTCCCCTGGCCAGGAACAAGGGTAGGCTGCAGAGGGACTGCAAAGCCCCCTGTGAGGATGTGCTCAAGGAATCAGGCAGGCTTCAGCCAGAAAAAGATTTCCAGGAAAAATGTAATAATGATGATGATGGTGACGACGATGAACAGCCACCACTTCCTTAGTGTGACTAAGTGCCACACATTTTACATACAAGCTGGGATTTGAGTTCAGTCTGGGGCCAGAGACAGGCACTTTTAACAACGCCTGTGGCCGCAGGCAGGCTGCGGATGATAGTCTCCATCTCCTGGGAGGATCAGTGAGGTGACACATGGGGCCCTCAGCACTCCTCAGTGGTGGGTGCCCCTCCCCCAAGTGGAGGCGGCCCCTGGCAACATGCAGGCCGGCTGTTGCCCCTGCTGCCTGCACAGCACATGCCCTCGGCGGAGAGACAAGGGACCGTCTCTTTCTTCCTTCAGCTGGACAATACTGCCAACACCGAAGGAGGCACTGGGTGCTTCAGAGGGAGCCAAGCCCTCTCCACGCCCCACAGAGGGGTCAACCGTGACATTGCATGCCCCGAGGCTCCACTGAGCAGTGAGGAAGCAGGGCAAGTGAGTATGTGGGAGCGGGGAGACGGCGAGAAGCTATGAGGCCCAAGGTTTAGGTCTAAGGGCCCCGGCCCTCCAGCAGCAGGAATTACTCACACTCCTGACGCCCACGTCTTCCATCAGGTCAGCCATCTCTTCATCCTCCCCTGGAGCCAAAAAGAAGAGAGACCTGTGAACACTCAGGGAGCACCCCTGTCCTTCCAGAGCCCACAGAAATTCCAACCTGCCTCCTCCCAGCTCATCAGGGTGCAAGGGCTGCCAACTCCAGCCCCAGAAGACCTATCCCGTGGAAGATAAGACCCCTGGACCCTGCCCCTTCCTCCTTCCCATCCTGGGCCCCACGGACGACAGCCCCTCAAGGAAGCGGTGACCTGACTTCTAAAGTGAATACAGCTTTTGTTGAGACTCTAAGAAAGCCCCAGGTTTCCTGGGGAGCCAGGCATTCCCGCAGCCCCACATACACTCCACTTTGCTGGGAAGACTGCCCTATTCCCCTGCTTAAAAACCTTTCCCTGCATTTGTGCTAGGCATTGTGTGGCGATATAAAGAAGTATGAACCAACAAAAAGCATAGGCAACAAAAGATAGATGAACAAAAGATAGATTAGACTCGATTAAAAATGTTAAATTGGGCTTCCCTGGTGGCGCAGTGGTTGAGAGTCCGCCTGCCGATGCAGGGGACACGGGTTCGTGCCCCGGTGTGGGAGGATCCCACATGCCGCGGAGCGGCTGGGCCCGTGAGCCATGGCCACTGAGCCTGCGCGTCCGGAGCCTGTTGCTCCGCAACGGGAGAGGCCACAACAGTGAGAGGCCCGCGTACCGCAAAAAAAAAAAAAAAAAAAAAAAAAAAAAAAGTTAAATTTGTGTATGCCAAAGGACACACCAACAGGATGAAAAGGCAGCCTACAGGACAGGAGAAGGTATTTGCAAAATACTTTCAAAAGATAGACAAACAAAAGATAGATAAATTAGACTCCATTAAAAATGTTAAACTTGTGTATGTCAAAGGACACATCAACAGGATGAAAACGCAGCCTACGGGATAGAAGAAAGTATTCGCAAATCATAGATCAGATAAAAAGTTAATATCCAGAATAAAGAAAGAACTCCTATAACTCAACAACAAAAAGAAACAACCTGAGATGCAAGAGGGAGGGGATATGGCGACATATGTATACGTACTGCTGATTCACTTTGTTATACAGCAGATACTACAACAATGTAAAGCAATTATACTCCAATAAAGATGTTAAAAAAAAAAATTCAAAAATGGGCAAAGGACTTGAGTAGACATTTCTCCAAAAAGATAGACAACAAACATGAAAAGATGCTAAACATCACTAATCATTAGGGAAATGCAAACAAAACTACCATGAAATACCACTTTACACACATTAGGATGGCTACTATCAATGAAACAGAAAACAGCAAGGGTTGGAGAGGGTGTGGAGCAATTGAAACCCTTCTGTCCTGCTGGTGGGAATGTAAAATAGTGTAGCCACCATGGAAAACAGTAGGGCAGTTCCTCAAAAAATTAAAGACAGAACTACCATATGATCCAGCAATTCCACTTCTGGGCATATACCCAAACGACTGAAAGCAGGATCTTGAAGAGGTATTTGTATATTTATGTTCATAGCAGCACTATTCACAATAGTCAAAAAGTGGAAGAAAAAAAAACAAAAAAAAGTGGAAGCAACCCAAATGTCCACTGATGGATGATGGACAAACAAAATGTGGTCTAGATATACAACAGAATAAGGCAAGCTTTAAAAAGGAAGGAAATTCTGACACAAGCTACAACACGGATAAACCTTGAGAACATTATGCTAAGTGAAATAAACCAGACACAAAAGCACAAATGCTGAATGATTCCACTTATATGAGGAACCTCGACTCACATTCAAATTCACATTCATACAGACAGAAAGCAGAATGGTGGCTGTCAGGGGCTGGAGGAGGGGGAAATGGGGAGTTGCTGTTTAATGCGTACAGAGTTTCAGTTTTGCCAGATGAAGAGTTCTGGTGATAGGTGGTACAACAATGTGAATGTACTTCACACTGGTGAACCGTACACGTAAAAATGGTTAAGACAGTAAATTACATGTTACGCATATTTTACCATTTCTTTAAAAAAGCTACCAGTATATTTAAAAAAATAAAGAACTTTGAAACTGATCAGCTGGAGGGAAGACAAACTGAAGTGAAGTCAATCAACAACCAAACGTCATAAGAAGCGTGTGACTAAGTACGGAAGCCTGGCAGTCCCTGGGCTTGTCGGGAGTTCTGAGGGAACACGGCTGAAGCCAAGGGCCCGTGCAAAGGCCACAAAGAAGGACTTGCACTGGACCTGAAGGAGGGGAGAGGGGCTAGGAAGGTGGGGGGCAGGGGGCGGGTGG
>NW_020185331.1:1142191-1166906 GCF_003031525.2 Neophocaena asiaeorientalis asiaeorientalis
CGTCAGGGTTCCATGCGCAAGAAGGGAGCAAGGAGACGGGATACACTGAGGGTGAGAAGGGGACAATGACGAGGCCAGATCTGGAAACGGTGTCACCACATTTACCCCCAGCACCTCTATATGCTGTTCAGGTCACCATTTCATCTTCACTACAACCCTCTGAAGTAGGTATTGGTATTACACCCGCTTTGGAGTGAGGAAACTGAGGCACAGAGAGGTTAAATGACTGTCCACAGTCACACAACTAGTAAGTCAGGTTGCAGGGGCAGCAGTGACAGCACTGGTTGAGTGGCTGCGGTGAGCAGGCGGTGAGAACCAAAATAAAGAGGAAGACATAAAATTTAGAAGACCCAGGCTTTTGTGATCTTACGTGATATGTACAGACATACGTGAATACAGAGATAAAGGCAGAGGGAACAGGAAAGACGAAATGGGACTTGGAGATGTTACACCTGAGCAGCCCCTGGACAACAGGAGACAATGACTCGGGAGAGTCTGGCTCTTTTCACCAATAAATGAGCTTCCAGGCCTCAGCCAAGTTTACGCTTGGAATAAAAAAACACAAAAATTTTCAAAAAGGAGGAGGACAAGCAAATAACCAGACCAGAACAGAATACAATAGAAGAGAGATTAACAGAGTGTATCACAGATGGTAAGAGGAAGTACTACTGCCTTTTGAAAGTTTTGTTTGAATTATGGAAGTACTGTATAAGTGGCTGGGTTACACCATAAAAAGATTTCTCAATGTGGTCAAAAGAGTTTGAGAAACAAAAAATTTGAGAAAGTTGCCCGAGATACAAGCTCCTTATATCTGCTTTTACCTATGTTTCCCCCCAGAATGGTCGCTGAGTGAATGAGTGAACAAATGAGTGAATGAATGAGCAAACGAGTGCGGCCCTGGCCCAGGCCAGCTGCAGCTCCTGGATGGGCAGGTGGCCCCACCTTTAGCGCCTTCCTCTTCCTCCATCTTGGCGTCGCCATCCTCCTCCTCACGGATGATCAGCCGGCCGTCGGCGCTCACCTTGAAGCCGTGGTCCTTCTTCTTGCCCCGACCTGGCCCAGGCTGGGTGGCTGGCGGGGCAGAGTCGGGAGGTGAGGAGGTGGAAGGCCCGTCCTAGCCCACTCACACCCTCATCAGAACCGACGAGCCTGGGTCTGTGACTCGGATGAGTGCCCGCGGCACTATGATGTGCATGTGTGGGAGGCCAGGGTGCCCGCGGGCCTCCCCAGAGGCCACTCCGCTCCTAAAGCTGGCCCAGGGCAAGCCTGTCCCCTGTGCCCATGGGCCAGCCGCTTCTTACTCACCCAGGACTCGCTGGGCCACCTTGGGGTCCAAGAAGTTGAGGGGCTCGTCCCCGCCACCCTCCTTCAGCCACGCGCGGCCCCTCTGGCGGGCCAGCCTCTGCTGCTCCTTGCCCCGACTCCTCTCCTCCTCCTCGTCCTCCTCGTCCTCCGAGTCAGCCAAAATCTCCTCGATGCTAAGGACAGACAAGCCCCAGTCAGGGCGCTCCAGGAGAGGGAGGGCAGCTGGGCACGGCCTGGTCAGGCTTCGGGCCAGGGGAGACCCGGCCCCCAGCGTCCCGCCACGCGTCTCACCTGTCACCTTTGCCCCGGAAGGGCTCCTCCTCCTCCACCTCCTCTTCCGCTGCGGCCTGGCTCAGGGCCCGCTGTTTCCTGGCCCGGGCCTCTGCTTTCCGGATGTTCACCAGGACTTTCTGGTACTCCTCTGGCAGGAGCTTCCTCACCAGCTCGAACCTGAGGCCATAGAGACGGGCCGGTGAGGTGCCCGGGCCAGAGAGCGCTATCCAGAGCGAGGTGTCCAGCCAGAGCCCTTCCAGCCCCCCAGCCTGGCCCCTTCTCAGCAGCGGTCCTGGTGGACTGGAAACCCCTCGACCCCTCCCCTACTCCCTCCTAGTCAGGGCACAGACCCGAACTTGCGGATGAACTTGGTGAACAGGTTCCGAAGCTTCATGCGGAAGTGCCGCCGCATGTCGTCCGAGAGCTTCCCGATGGCTCCCATCTGCGGGGCAGAGCAGCGGGGCTTCAGGGGGAAGATGCGCCCCCTCACCCTGTCTGCCCCCCACACCACGGGTTTCTCCTGGTTCCACGAGTCCCTCCTACTGCCCTGCATGAATCTCTGGCTGGACCGCACTCCAGCCTTCGTGAGAAACACGTGGCCAGCAGGTATCATCTGCAGTGTCCCTCAGTGAGGCTGGTGGTGCAGGGCCCCCTCGATCCTTTGAAGGCTTGTATAAACCTAGTCACTCCAGGACAGGTCACCGCTCAGGCCGTCCTCCCCATCGCTGGCCCCAGTTAGGCGGCAGGGTTTGGCAGGCAGGGGCAGGCATCCTGACTCTCATCTGCCCCTTCTCGCTTTGACCCAACCCAAGGCCAGATGCAAAGATGACACGCAAGAGGGACCTAGAGCCCTGATGCGATTCAACCCAGCTGGAAGTGGGAAACTGAGGCGGCGGGTGCAGTGGATGGAGGGCTCACAGGACAGTCCCAGCTTGCTGCACGCCTTATGCCCAGCAAGAGGGGGCCAGGGACCCAATACCAGAGGGCTCTTCAGGCCCTTCTGCACCCCAGCAGGGGCATCTAGAGAAGCCTTCTCAAACCCAGAAGGTCACAGTGCAAGAGGGAAAATAAAAAGGGAGGTTTGGGTCCCTTCCGAGGGACATCCCAGAGTCGCAGTTCTGTTCCCAGGACTGTTCTCACTAGCACTGTGACCTGGGAAAATCTCTGGCCTCAGTTTGCTATCCATAAAACAGGGGGTGGCCCTACCCACCGCCCCCTGCCCTGCAGAGCCCCTGCTGCTGTGGAGGGGCTGCGGGGGGTGACAAGTGGCAGCCTGGGTGCTGTGCCCCTTTACCTCCACCACTGGTCTCTTCCAGGGCTCCTGCATGACCTTCTGCTGCACAAGACAGCGTGTAGCCAGAAAAGTGTTTGAAGCTGGCTTGCCTCAAGGCTCACTGGGTCTCTGCCGGCAGCTCGCGGGCCACTATGCCACTGGCCGAGGGGAAGGGGACACTCACCACCAGTTGCATGTGCTTGGCCAGGTGTGCCATGTCCATGACGACCATTGACACCTTGATGAAGCCCAGTGCTGATCTGACCACATCGCGGGTACGGGAGGCCAGGAGCAGGCACACATTCTCCAGCAGCTGCTCCATCGTGCTGGCCCCCATCAAACCTGTGGTGGCCAGAGGGCCACTGTCAGAGACACCTGGAACCCCACCCAGACCTAAGACCCCTGCCGTGTCACAAGAGTGGGAGCTGACACCTGGGGGACACTTCCAAGTGCCTGGCACGTGTCTAGTCACTTTCTGCCAGCATCTCCTCTAGTCCTTCAGACACCCTGTGAACAAGTGCTGGTTTTCTCCTCCATTTTAGAGATGAGAGAGTAAGGTTCCAGGATGTTCCTAAGTTTGTTCAAGGTGTCACATAGCTGGTAAGAGGCAGAACCGGGACGAAAATCTAGGCGTGGGACCTAACCTCCTCCGACCCACTCTGAAAGCAGGATACGGGCAGCTGTGGGATGAGGAAAGCCGAGCTGGGCAGGAGAGGAGGCAGGAGGCGGTCAGGCCTGGTTCCAGCTCTTCGTCCTCCATCCCAGGACCTTTCCCTGTTTCGGTAGCCACCCTGTCCTGACCTCCTGGGCATTCTCCTACCCCGAGGGCTTCCCAGGTCTTCAAGGAAATAGCGTTTACCTTTAAACTCGAAAAGGAGGTGGGTCAGGGCCAGGATACTGCAGCTGACCATGGTCACAGCGCCCACGAGACCGGGGTAGATCAGGACGAGGTAGCGCTGCAGGGCCTCTGGGAGGGCAGAGAGCAGGAGCTGCCCAGGGCAGAGCCCACCGTGTGCGCTGCATCGTGGGCCCAACCGGAAGGGGGGCTCCCACCAGAGAGGAGCAGCCCGCCCAGGGCCAGCGCCCAGCAGCTCCCTCTATCTTTTCTCTCTGATGGGCGAGTGCGGGGTGCCTCCTCACCCAGGCCGGGAGAACAGCGCCCACCCCAGCCCCATGCCACCCGGGTCTCACCTGCCGGGTCTGGGCCAAACCGAAGGAAGGCGTGGCCCATCTCCACCAGCAGCGCAAAAGCATTCTTCCGAGCTCCCACCGACACCTCCTTGGTGCAGAGGATCACCTGCCCAGACAGCCCCGTTAGCACGGGCTCCCCAAGCTGGCCACCCCAGGGTTGGCAGCCTGAGGCAGAGCAGACGGGTAAGGGCATTCACGCTCCCAGACAGTGAATCCAGCCCACCCCCACTCCCACTACTGCCCTCCCCTGATCCTGGTAGGCCTTCAGGAGCCCCATTCCAAGGAACCCCAAATCACAACACACTCCCCTCCCGCACCCCGCACCTCCGGGACGAGGGCACTGATGAACTCCTCATGCTCGGCGGAGAGCTTCCTCACGATA
This sequence comes from Neophocaena asiaeorientalis asiaeorientalis, assembly GCF_003031525.2. NCBI lineage: Eukaryota > Metazoa > Chordata > Mammalia > Artiodactyla > Phocoenidae > Neophocaena > Neophocaena asiaeorientalis. The sequence continues at coordinate 1,146,616 of NW_020185331.1, forward strand.
TGTATGAGGCACTTCAAACGGGGCTGCGGGACAGAGGGACAACAGTCAGGACCCTCAGTGCCACCTCCGCCCCTGAAGTCCCTAAGCGTCTCCACGCTGGTCCTCTCCTGGTGTTGCTCGTCCCCCCTCGGGCAGAGCGGGGCCCCTGGACTCCGCACCCTCTTGGCGGGCGAGGAGGTGCTCCGTAGCGAGTCCAGAAGGGTCTTCTTCAGGTCGTCCAGGTGGCTCTGCACGAAGCGGGCGCCAGGGCCCTGGGGGCTGGCGCACACCTCCTCCAGCACGCGGTAGGCCTTCTTCTGTACCCCATGGGCCTTGCTCTGGGAGGGCGTATGGTAGACAGGGGTGGGTGAGAGAGGGGGCTGCGGGGCAGCCCATCCTCACCCAGTCCAATAACATCCACAGAGCAGCCACGTGAGCTGTGACTGGCCCTGGTGAGGACTCAGAGAAGCTGGCCCTGCCCTCTGGAGCTCGTGACATCCAATGGGAGGGCAGGGAGAACACAGGTTAATGAGAGGCTGATTCTGGGCCAGGCAGGGGACGCTGAGGGGAGTGAAGCCTACCCAGCCCTCCATCCCTTCCGCTCCCTGCTGGGACACCTCTCCCGAGGTTAGGTGACTCTGCCCTGGACTTGTGTGTCTGCCTGCACCTTCCACCAGAGCACTTCTCACGCTGTTGGGTAACTGCTTATTATACTGTTGCAATGGTGACAGTTTTCAGAAGATCACGCAGGCCTGACTTTTGCCTGGTGGTCAGCCACAGCGTGCAGGGGCGAGCATGTCAGGCAGGGGACCCAGCACGTGCAAAGGCACAAAGGGGCTGTTATATCTGGAACCCTTAAAAGCAGCCTAATGAGGCCGGAGTGGCAGCAGGGGGATGAGGCTGGGTAGGATGAAGATCAGGCCAGGCGGTGATGGGCCTAGTGAGTGAGTCAGGCCTCGGCTCTACAAGAGGCATCTTAGCAGGTGAGGCCCAAGCATGGCCGTGCATTTCTGTCACTCTGGCACCTACATGATAGAGTACAGGGCTAGACAGATACAAAGGGCAGCCATGCCATGAGAAAGCAGATTAAAACCCGATCCTGGGCAGCAGCAAGGCATGGAGACAGGGCCCACGCCCCCCCACAAGTGTGGGCGTGTGGGGCTCCTGGCCGCCACGGCTCACCTCTAGGTAGGGCCGGATGGTGGAGTACAGCTTGCTGATGGCGGCTTCATCAGCGCGGGGAGCCAAGGCCACAACCAGGTCCAGGACGGACAATCTGCTCAGCGACAGGAGACCAAGGAGGGGCTTAGTGGAGGCTGGGGAAGGGTATGCACCATCAGTGTCCTCGTGTCTTCTGGGTACGGGGGAGGTGGGAAAGGTCAGGGTGAGGAGGACAAGGGGCCTCGAAGGAGCCCAGGAACAATAATCACTGCCTGTAGCCTAACTCAGCACTCGTAAGGTACCAGCACTGTTCCCGGCGCTTTACATGTCTTAACTCCTTCAATCCTCACAGCAACTCTATTGCAGGCATTATCATCATGCCCATTTTACAGATGAAGGCACAGAGTAGAGTAGATAAATAACTCAACCAAGGTCACAGCTTATAAGGGGCAGAGCTGGGATTTGAATCCGGACAGCGTGTCTCCAGGGTCCTCACACTTCCCTAACAGACTACAATGGTGCTCCACGATGGAGGAACTGGTCAGGCCTCAGGGTAGAGCTGGGACATTCAATATCTCAAGACTTTCCTAAATAATTCCAGACAGATACACAGAGCTTCTGCTAGACATACTCTCTAGCTCCCTGGGCTGCCCCAGCTCAAGTGGGGCACTTACCTGGTGAAGTCAGAGCTAGCAGGGTCCAGCACCTTCTCACTGGCTTTTTCCAGGAAACCATTCACCAACTGGCAGCCCAAAGGGATAAGGAGGGAGTTGTTCAAGAGAAAATACACAGCAGCAGCAGGTCACAGATTTGCACCCTTGTCTCTTCCCCCTCCTCTCCTCCCTTTTGAGAAGGCTCGAGCCCAGCCTACTGCTGGCATATGGTCCCCTGTTCTTCTGGAGGCATAGGGCCAAGTAAGCCATGGTGGGTAGGGTCTTGACCTTTCCAACACCCCAACCCAACACTCACCCACCGGAGACTGTTCCTCCCCCTCCTCTACCAGGTCACCTGAGGCTCAGTAATGGTGAGGTAAGTTTTGATGGTTTCCAGCACGGCCCGGCGAGGGGCTGGGGTGTCTCCAGCTGCAATGGGCTGCCCGTACAAGTTGAACAGGATCGGCAGAAAGTTCTTCGCAAAGCGGCTCACTTCAGCACGGTCGGCCTCTGGCAGGAGGACCAAAGTTTGCACAGAAGGGCCAGGAGATGACCCTGCCTCAAAGGCCACTGTGGTTGCAGCCCAGAGGCATTCTTGTGGGGGACCTGTGACAGGGTCATGGGTTTGGGGCTTTTCTGGGACAGGAGAGGCTGAAGCCAGAGCACAGAGGACGAGGGGCCACCACAGTCTATGGGGCCAGCCAAGTGCTAGCCCCACGTAAAGGCTGGACAACTCCCAGCAGCTCTCAGTACACTGAGAGTAAAGAAAGAGAAGGGGCCGTCTTCAGCATCCTACTGACTCCTCGGGTCCCCAGTGGACACTCAGGTCCTTGAAAAGCATTAGCGGTGGCTCAAGCAATGAGCTGGACAGGCAGGGTCAGGGGACTCACACCATCACAGCCACCTTCCACCAGCCCCGACCCCAGAGCTCACACATACCCGCCTCACAGCCCTTGGTGATGAGGGTGCGCAGGGCCTGGCACACAGTGACCCTCAGGTCTGGGCGCTCACTGATGGCCGTGCCCAGCGTCCGCGCCAGCCCTTTGAAGGCGGTGGCCACATCCGTGGGCCTCGTGCAGAACCCAGGCAGGAGGGTCCAGATCTGGGGAGGGAGGGGATGATAGAGGAGAGTGACGACCAGCAACCTGTGCCCACCTGTCCTCCTCACACCCCCCAGCTGACCCCTTACCTGCCACTGGAGCGTGTCGTAGATCTTGGACTCCACCGTGCTGCCTGCCTGGGCCAGGTCCATTGCTAGAGTGACACAGGACACAGTGTGACCCTGGGCACACTCCTGACTGACAGGCCTCATGTTTACCCAAACCAAAAGCCCAATGATGAGGACAGGAATATGGGCAATTCCCCTGCTCCACAGACGAAACATAACACTTATTATTAAACAAACACTCGTTTGTTCTAAAAAAATGAAAAGACCTATGTAAAACAGAAAGCGACATCTCCCCATAATCTCCCCCGCAAATCTTCCTCCCCATTTCTGACCTTCTTATATTTCTCCAAGCACGTGCACACTTTTAAAGATGTAAAAAGGATTGTCTTATAAATATATTCTTCTGAAACCTGGTTTTACTTGAGAATAAAGCTGGTAACATTTATCAAGCAGTTTCGACGTGGCAGCCTGTGTAATGTGCACTTACGTGATCATTGCATTTAATCCTCACACCATCGCAATTATCGCCCTCATTTTACAGATGATGAGCAGACCCAGGGGAGTTGAATAAACTTGCCCGAAGTCACCAAACGGTGGAGCAGCTGAGCTGAGCTTTCAATCTAATCTACTCAGCTCACCATGGACTAAACACGTCCATTCCCCTGTCGGTCTCTTTCCTTCTGTACAGTGAGCACTCTGTGTCCCATGGTGGGGCATTATTACGACTGACTTCATTGGAGCCCCACTGAGGGATGTGTGGGCTGTGTCGGGATTTTTACTTGGAACATCTTTGTATATATAAATCGGTGTGTACTTGTCTAATTATTCCTCTGGTGGGAGAAAAGGCCCCTGTCTGCCTGCCTCGGGGCAGGGGTGCCAGGCCACGCCTCGGACCCTGCTGATGACGGCTCTCAAGCACTGGCTGACCACCTGCTCGGCCCAAGGAGGCTGCCGAATGTCCTAAGGCTGGGGCACTGGACCAGGAGCCCTTCCAGACCCTTCCAGTGAGGCTCCAGGACTGTGGTGGGCCCGTACCTTTCCTCTTCAGGGTGGTGGCCAGAGGCAGGAAGTAAGCGGTAAAGAAACCAAGTCGAGTTTCCCGGACATGGTCTCGGATGACAGGCAGCAGCCAGCTCCGAGGGAAATCCAGAGTCTCTCTGGGAGGAGGGAGGGGAGGCGCAGTGAGGAAGGGGTGACGGCCTGAAGCTGTCTCCCCACGGAGCTGAGGAACAGGACAGGTCCTGCTCTGGCCGCCCCCACTGACCCGCACGGCACGTGGAGACGTCAGCCGAGGGTGTGGACACCCTCCCAGCGGAGAACAAGCCACGTGGCTCTCCTAGGGCTGGAATGGAAGCCAAGCAGGGCTGCACTTACTCAGAGCCATCAATTTCCAAAGGCACAGCCTCTAAAACCACCTCGGGGCCCATGCTGGCCACGGCAGCGCCCACTGCGCGGTCCAGAGCTGCCATGTGGGGGGAGTAGGGGGAGAGGCGCAGGTCACACAGGGACTGGAGGCACTGGAGCAAAGAGACGCGGGTCAGACATTAAGACAGGCCTGCAGCACAGGCACCTGTGGCTGAGGCTGGGCCAAAGTCTCCAAGAGGACGAGGTCGGGGGCGTGGGGTCAGGTTACGCTCTCGCCAGAGGTCACAGACCATTAACCAAATTCAACTCTTGGATGTGTTTGAGCCTTCCTCGATGCCCCAGGATTTAAAAAGAAATTCTGTATTTGTTAGTAAAGTGTAAAAATCAGGAGATTTCATATACAAATGCAGATTTCCGGTTTATCTTGAAAACCGGGAAGGTATGGGAAACACAGACCCACGGTACAATTAGTATAAATTAGCAGGCACTGCGGAGCAGCTGCCCCTCGAGACCAGAGCTGCTTCCTCTGGTTCACTACAGCCCCTCAGAGCCTCTCTGCGAGCCTCATTCCTTGAGGACCTCTCACAGGAGCCAGGTGTTGCCAACCTAATCTAGCAGGGCCTGGGCCAGGCCTCTCAAGGAAGGCCCTACCCTCGGGGAAGGCCCCACGAGGCCGTGAGCTGCTCCGCCTGCTGGTGAGGGCTCTGTGCCCTGTCCTCAGGCTCCCACCTGCTCCTGGAGCTGGGGAGGATCTCCGGGTGATCCCTGAGCCTTAAATGGTTTACTCTGGGCTTTGGTAACCTCCCTGGGACCTAAGGCTGCTTAAAATACTATGCTCACCTGTTACAGAAAATTTAGAGAATTAAAAATTAAAAGATAATAGATAGGGGTGAGGGAGAATCACACTGGTTCCCTGTGAGTTTCAAAACCATCAACTCCAGCTAAGACTAGTGAGAAGGCATTAGGCGGTGGGGGGGAGGGGTGGTTTTAGCCCTCTTCTCGTTCCTCCCACGTTGGCCCAGTCGCCTTCCTGGGGACACAGTACTGGGCACCTGCAGTGGACCCTGGCAGTGGGGGAGTAAAGCGCAGAGGTAACGGAGACACGTGCCCCTCTAGCAGCCCCAGCCACCTCCTGCCCTGGCCCAGCCGCTACCCCAGTCACCTTCCTCATCACGGGATGGGCCTGTCTCCCACACGCCTCAAAGAAGACACACAGCAGCTGCAGCACGGAGCTCCATGATGCGTGGAATCTGTATGTCAGGCCCTCCTCCACTGCCCTGCCAAGGGAGTGGGCAGTCAGGGCCATGTAAGTCCATGGCCAGCACCAGGAACTACAGACCACGGCAAGGGTGAGGCCCCAGGAAAGGCCAAGGGGGAGAGCCAGTGTTTACCAAGTACCCCCCATGCTAAGAGTTTCATTTATATAATCCTCACACTTCAAAAAACAGCTGTGAGCTAGGTTATTTGTTCCATCCTCAGATGGGGAAACTGAGGCTCAGAGGGACTAAGTAGCCCAGCAGTGTCACTCTTCTAGTGGCCAAACTGGGCCGCCAAAGCCCATGTTGTCACTGTCCCATGCTTTCTCGGTCTGACCAGAGGTGGGAAGATGGGGTAGGTACAGGTGGACTGGGCAGAGGGAGGAAAGCCACAGCAGTGGGGAAGCCCGGCCGGCTGCTAGCCCCTTCCGGCCCGGGCACGCTGTGGTCAGCTCATCTCTTGAAGTCGAGCCCCAGAGGCTCTAGGCAAGAATGGCCAACAGGGGTTAGTGTGGGGAAAGGGGTGAGCTGGGGGTGGAGCAGCTCTATTCCTCAGTTTTCCAGAAACTTCATCCAGGTGTATCCAGAAGAAACAGGCCTATGTCCTCGTTAGGAACAGAACCCACAGCATCACACCTTGGAGCTGAGCAGACAGACCCAGAGGAAACACCAGAGATCCTAGGCTCTTGGTGCTCTGACACTCCTCACTGGCGGCTGGAAGGGCCTGGGTGGCTGGAGGCCGGTCTGTGAATGGCTTCTCTTGTAGGCATGGAGGGCAGCACAGCACATGAGTAGAGTGGATTCTGCGGTCAGGCTGCCACTTACTAGTTGAGTGACCTTAGCTTTCCCAGTCTGTAAAATGGGGTCAGCACCTATCTCCTAGAACTGTAAGGACTACCAGTAATTTCTGGTATTTATTGGAACTTAACTACGCACCAGGTACTGTTCTGAGAACTTTACATATATGACCTCATTCAGTCCACACCTCCATTAGACTGATGTGGACCCTGAGGTGTTGAGAGGTGGAGGAACTAGCCCCAGATGACGGGCCCCCAAGTCCACACTCATGAGCATGACACTACGGCACCTGGAGTGTGGCCAGCGCTCAAACCGACAGCAGCTGCTCTGGTAGTGTGCGCAAGGCCCACCACAGTGACAAGAGGAGTACCTGTCATCACGAGGAACTTTCTACAGGCACACATTATTCCCTCCTCATACAGAGGCTGTGTTCTCACCTGAACATCTTGGCGACATACTGGGCAGGGCCTGAGGCCGAGGAGGTCACGGAGCCGATGTCAGCCATGTGGGGAGCGACACACTCCTTCAAGATCTCCTGCAAAAAGAGGCCACAGCTGTTTGGGCCCAAAAGAGCCCCCCAGTGCCACTCAGCCTTCCCAGTTGACTGCTTCCTGAAGCTTCTAGGAAGCTCACCCCCACTCTGAGAACTTCCTCCCCAGGACACAGCTAGAGGCCTGGGGTGAGCTCTGGGAGCTCTAAGGCTCTCTGCTTCCCTCGCTAAAGCTGGGCTGGGGGCTGAGGTACCTGAAGGCACTGGGTGGCAGCTGTCACCACCTGCGAGTGGGGGGAGAGGAGGCAGGTTGTCGCAGTTCCAAACAAGCGAGGGAGGTGGCCCAGTCCCAGGTCCCGATGCAACCTGTCAACACAAAAGGCTTCTGTGGGGTCTGGCCACTGAGCCTGCGTGTCTGGAGCCTGTGCTCCGCAACAGGAGAGGCCACAACAGTGAGAGGCCCGCGTAAAAAGAGTGACTGTTATGACGGAGACACAAAACAGAAACTGGGTTCGCAGGACTGAGGATCCCAGAGGAGGGGACCATTAACCCAGGTGGGGAGTAGGGTGGAGCCGCAGAAAGGGGATGATATCCTCTGAGAAGTAAACCAGCCGCACAGCCGGCAGCGGTGACAGGAATCAGGATGGCACCCGGGCCCCACCTCTCGGTGGGGAAGGTGCTCTCGGCCGCCTTGCTGCTCAGCTCCTCGGAGCTCTGGCAGGAAAGGCAGCAGCCCTGGCTAACACAGGCTGTGCTACCTGGCCCCGCCTTCACGAACACAGAGCTGGACTTACTCAGGCTCATGTCCCTCCCATCTGTACCGCAGTGCAGGGGGCCTGGCTGGAGGCCAAGGGACCGCCCTCCACCGCATCCCTACCTAACCAGGTTGATGTGGGCTTTCTCCATGACCTTCAGCCAGGCCAGCAGGGGTTGTAAGTCATTCTCGCTGGGAACGTAGTCGTACAAGGCCTAGGCGCGGGACAGGGAATAAGCAGGTGACTGAGCAAGTGTGTTCAGCAGCAGCCCAATGACACGACCCCCTCCCATCCCTAGGCAACAGCACGTCCCCGTGACTGTCCTGTCCCAGGGCCTGCACACAGGGCCCCCTGCACTCACAGCCCCGTTGGCCTTCCTTTCCCTGCTCAATGAAGCCCTTCCGCTTCTGCTTCTATGGGAAAAAAGTCTCTAGGAGCAGTCAAAAATAACTTGGGTCACACAACCCTTTGTGAACCTGACAAAAGTCAGAACCCTTCTCCGGAAAAATGTACGTGAGCATATACACACATTTTGCAATTTGGGGGGGGGGGTTTGTGCCGCCTTCCCCAAATCCACCCAGAGATCCCTAACACTGAGAACCTTTGTTCAAGGTACCTGTTAATACCATGAGACCATGCTGAATGGTTTTTTAGGTTAACTACCACAAAGTCAAGAGTCAGGGCCCCCAGCTCCCGTTGACACTGATGTGGCTTTGGTGGCCAGTCTCCTGGCTGCCCGTCTACCTGACTCCTACACAGGGGCGGCCCAACCCGGCCCATCCAACCTCGCTCTGCAGACAAGTAACAGGGCCGCCCCCCAGCACAGCCATGTCCCCGTCCCCCCATCAGGCCTCACCGTGATGATCTGGGCGTTGAGCTCTGCTGGCAGGGTACCCGGGCTTGGCTTGGCATGGAAGAGGCTGTGAAAGGCCTGCATGGCACAGGCTGTCACCAGCTGGAGAGGACACGGAGGCTTAGTGGGGAACCCACCGCAAAGCCCACGGTGGCCCTGTGCTCCTCAATATCCCACTCCAGCCAGTGGGCTTGCGGGGACTTGGGCCCCCTGAACCTCAAACATGCCTCCTACACCTGGACACTCAGAGGACTGCTGCTTTATTAAGTCTTGGCAGCCACCAGGAAAAAAAATGATTTAAACAAGGACAATGGAGAAATGTGAACAAAATGTTTTTTTAACATAATGGGCTTGGCTACAAATGGTTGGCATACTATAATTATAGCTGTATTTTCACGTTTTTATGTGTTTGCTTACCTAAAAAGAAAATGTCTGAAAGGATACACGGCAAGTTGTCTGTGTACTATTTATCTTAGGAAATGAGACTTGGAGGGAAAAAGAGACTTCTATTTTTTTACTTTATATACTTCAGAATATTTTTTTTCCCTTTTAAACAATGATCATGTTATTTATATAATGAATGCTTTAAAATACGTATGTGAACAAACAGTATAAGAGAATATATAGAGATTAACAGAATTGTGCTAGCAAATCAAATGCAAGGGATCGTTTTTATGTATCTTTAAAGTTGTCATACTGACGTTATTAAGCAAAAAAAAAAAAAAAAAAAAAAAAAGAGACAGAGAGAAATAACCGTGTCTGTGGCTGGGGTAGAGCTCAAGGTAGGGGGAGGACTGATGCTTTACCAGCCCCGCCATGGTTCCACCCTCTCCCTCACCTCATCTCCCAACAGAAGATGCCCAGTCTATCCGACACCAGGGATGAGATGTTGTCCCTGGGTGTAGCTAAGAGTAGTGCGGGGGCCGGGAGACCCCGGCCCCTACTTTTGGCCTGAACAGTGAGTTTCCCAAGTGCCAGCACCACAGGCCTGGGGTCTGAAGCTCTGCCCTCCCTCCTCCTCTGCACGTCCCCACGCGCCGGGGCCCGAGCTTACCACGTGGCTCAAAGTCATGACCCGGAGGAGAGTCTCACTGCAGCTCTTCACCAGGCCGTCCGGGAAGCAGGGCAGCAGGTCCTTCAGCAGGGTCAGCATGTGCAGCGTGGTGGTGGCCTCCTTGGAGCCTGGTGGACAGAGGGCAGCTGAGACTCCAGCCCACTCTCTGCAGCAGGCCCTGCCCCCCGCCGCCCACTCTCAACTGCGCTTCTCCACCTCCAGACTTCTCGATCTCCTGGATGCAGAACTTGGCAGTGGACATGGCAGCAGGGTGATGGGCAGGGGCCTTTTCACCAAACATGAATTCACTGCCCTTGAGGACGGAGCACACTCCATGCTGGGCAGCCTTCCGGATCTGAGGGGCAAGGAAGGGGGACAGGGCCGGGTCAGTGTTCAACCAGCAGTGTGTGTGGTTCTCATGACCACCAGTAGTGAGCACTGATCGCACACCTCCTACAGGGCCAAGGACACACCTGGGGCTGCGTGTGTGTGGACCCCTGGGCTGCCGAGTAAGACAGACCTCACTTTCCATTCCTGCTCTTCTGCTAACTCACCAACTGGCCTTGAGCAAACCAGACCACTTAGTCTCTGAGCTTCAGTGTCTCCCCTTTATAACACGGATTCCTTCATTCATGCAATTGTCCAGCAATATGCAGTGTCCAGCAGTTAACCAACAACTCATTGGGAGGTACGAAATAAAGAAACGTACACCAGAAGGTAAAAGTACTTTGCAGACAATAAAACAGGGGCTGTTACTTTTTATACGGTGATCAGGAAAGTGTCACTTCAGTGACATGACGTTTCAGCAGAGACCTGAAGCAAGTGAGGGAACCACTGGAGGGATACACAGGGAAGGAGGCATGAGCCTGCCTGGGATCAGAGCACTTAGCACAGGGAGTGACTCTTACGACTGTTACACGTTCCCCGCCCTAAATTTCAGGGGGAATCAGAGTGGCCAAGCACAACTTACTGGGCACCTACTACAAGCCAGGACCTGCAGCAGGCCTGTGTGGAGCACCAGAGTGTCACCGTGACCTTGCAGCCAAGTTGTTATTATCATCCCTATTTTACAGCTTGGAAACCAAGACTCAGAGAGGTTAAGTAACTTGCCCAAGGTCACAGCACAACCAGTGAGTCCAGTATTCAACTCAGGTCTGTGTGACTCAAAGCCCCCCTCCAGCCCACTCTCCTGCCACTGTAACTAAACACGTCACTGACCAATGAGGCAGCAGAGACTCAAATGGGCCTGACTGTGACCCTCCCTCCTGTAGGAGGAGCTAGCAGATAGGGCTTCAGGCAGGTGGAGAACCTCCGGACAAGAGCCCAGCACTCAGGGCGACCTCCCCAGTCCACTCAGCAGGCCAGGCCCAGCCCGGTTACTAGAGCGGCTGCCCCCTCCCACGTCCTGGTGCCCCACGGCCTCACCTTGGGCTTGGGGTGCACAGTGAAACTCAGCAGCCCATGGTACACCTGCAGGGTCACGGGGTAGCTCCAGGCCTCCAGGTCCTGCTTCCGCAGAAGGGTGGCCAGGCAGGAGAGGACCTTCAGAGGAGAGGCAGTCTCTCAGCTCCACCTGCTTCACCCAGGTGGGAAAGAGCCCGGCTTCTCACCAACTCCAGAAAATGCCAAAGGGCTTTCTGAGGGTCCACAGAGTGTCTATACCCCTCCCAGGGAGTGTCCAAGCTGTAGCCAAATCAGATGGGCTCTGGAAGACGGCAGGGGGACACCTAGACCCAAACACTGACCCATCGGAGGGCAGAAGTGGAGCCACTGCTGGCCTGGGCTGACATGATATCCATGAAGGCTTTGGAGGTATCAGAGAACTTCTTAATGAGCACAGGGCTGGGCACGCTACAGGGAGAGAAGAAAGAAGGTCAGAAGACTAGAGGGGCCTCTGAGAGCAGCTGGTCTGGAGGAGAAGCTGGACAGAGCGGGGCAGCACTGGCCCAGTCACTCTGCGAACCCACCCTTTCTGACACCCAGTTCAGTGCGTTTCCATGGCACCTGAGCTCCCTGCCTGCCCCACCTTCTCCACAACCCGCTCTCCACTACCCACCAGATGGGCCCTTATAAACTCCCCCAAGTCCTCTCCCCACCTGCCCCCTGGCTGCAGATGCCCAGACGTCGTGGCTCAACGCTCCACCCTGTCCCTCCTGCCCGACTCGCTGCACAGGGCTGCCCCTGCCCGGGCCCCAGCACTCACACTCTGTCCTGTAACATCCCAGGCCACCCTGGCGCCTGAGCCAGTAGAATGCCACCTGATACTTCGCATCTTTTTGTTCCTTTTAATAATTCCCTGGTCCTCTTCCTCCCTTCCACCCTCACTCCCTTCTTCCCCCTATAAGGAGCCAGGACTTACCGCTTCAGGACGAGGTTCAGCAGGTAAGCAACAGCGGCCAGAGACTCCGTGGACTCCACCGCTTCCATTGTTGTCATCTGAGGCCAGACCATGGGGTGTGAATGGGAAATGTGTCACGCTGGGCAAATGGGGTATGGGGGCACCGTGTGCCCAGCAGGACAGTTATGACCAAGAACGCTGGTGTCAGAGGTTCAAATCCCAGCTCCACCACTGTGACTTTGGACTAGCAACTTAACTTTTCTGTGACTCGGTTTCCTCATTTGTGAAATAGGGATCATAAGTTGTTGTGAGGTTTAATTGAATTAATATACATCAGACATTTAGAACACTGCCTGACACATTATGAAAACCATATAGTGCTATCTGCTTCGTTAGTCTAGAGCAGAGGTTTAGAAAGCTTTTTCTGTGAAGAGCCGGATAATAAATACTTCGGACTTCACAGGCCACATATGGTCTCTGCCGCGTATTCTTCTTTGTGTATTTTAACTATCTTGTAAAAATGTAAAAACCATTCCCAGGCCTAGGGCTATACAAAAACAGGCCACGAGTCAGATTATGCTGGCCCCTGTTCCACAGCAGTGGTTCTCACACTTTTACACCCTTAAAAAGTACTGAGGATTTCCCCAAAGAAATTTGGTTTACAAAAGTTATATCTATTAATATTTATCATATTAAAAATTAAAACTGAGAATTTTTTAAAACACACAAATATGCAAGCACAATTCCATGAGCTGTCAAAATGTCATCAGATATCACGTAACTTCTGGAAAACTCTAGGGTACGGTCATGAGAGAATGGGAGTGAAAAAGGTAAATGATGGTTTAGCATTATTATGGAAATAATTTTGACTTAACCAACCCCCAAAAGGGTCTTGGGAACCCCCAGACTACACTTTGAAAACAATTTTACTAGAGAATCCCCTGGGTGTAACTCAGTTTCATGGATTAGGAGAAAAAAATAAACGAGAGTAGTGGATTTTGTTTTACAAGAATAATGTAGCAAATCCCACCAGGCTTACCAAGCCACCTGAGAATAACTGAAGCGCTTTCACCTGTTTAAGGTTGTCCTTCTCTACCCCCGCATGCAGGGGCCCCTGCCTTCTCCTTATAGCCTGAATAACATGCTACTCCGAAAGCCCGCCCACCTGCAAGTCACACCCACTCACCAGGGCAGCAAAGTACTCAGTCTCTGTCTCCTTCCCACCCTGGGAGCGTATCACCTCGGTGACAGCAGCCAAGACAGCACAGATCTGCACATGAGGGAGAAGGTGCCTATGACATCTATTTCCGATCAAACCCCACCGCAGGGTAGCCTCTTCTCCTTCCTCCTTCACAAATTATTCTCCTGATAAAGCCCAGAGCAGACAAGATGAGCAGCAGCCAGAGCAGAGCCAGGGGAACACACACGGGGCCCAGCAACAGGAAAACTCACACATCTGCCCAAAACCCACCTCTAAGGCTCTACCCCTTATATATGGAAATACCTGCACAAATGTGTAAACATTCAAGCACAAGTGTTCACTGCCGCAACCAATTGGAACAATAAAGCAGCCGTCAACAAGGGATTAATAATGTACTCATTGTATAATAATGACAAATTCAAACACTATGTAACTATTGAAAATAATGGTGAACAACTACGTAGATTAACTCAGAAACACTGATCAGTGGCGAAAAAAGTTGTAGAATAGTATATATAAAATATAATGGCATTTCAGTAAACCTAAACAAAATGTGGGTAAAAAAGTCTACAACGGTAATTTGACAAGAGGCCACTGAGCACCTGAGATGTGGCTAGTGTGACTGAGGAACTGCATCTTAAAAGTTTTTAATTATTTATATTTAAAAACAAATACTTTATCCAGTTATTGGGAAACAGATTTAGAACTACTTGGGTATATGAATCTACTTTTGCAACTGTAAGTTTTATGAACTTTAAATACAAATCAAGTATTGCCAATGAAGATTTAGCCTCCAAATGGAGGTGTCAGACTAGATTTTGAAGACTTAGTACGATAAAAATAATGCAAAAACACCTCACTTTTAAAAATATTGATTATAAGTTGAAACAACAATATTTTGGGTATACCGGGTTAAATGAGATATATAAAATTAAGGTTAATTTCACTTGCATCTTTTTTACTTTTATTTAACATAGCTACTAGAAAATTTTAAATTATGTATGTGCCTCACATTACATTTCTTTTCGACAGCTTTGGTCTAGAAAAGTACTGTTACTGTTAACAGCAACTACCACAAAGGAGTTAAGCTGGGAGAACAACTTTCATATTTTATTCTACTCACCTCACTTTGTTATCATTTATAGTTTTGACATTTTTTCATTTAAATAATGAAAATATATGTATATATAATTTATAAACTAAAAAAGGTAAATAACATTTAGGTCTTGTTAGATAAAACATTTTTTAACCACTGTTATTCAGTATTAATTTACTCAACAAATGTTTCCTGAAAACATTCTATCAATATATAAAAAGGCCTGTCTTAAGTATAGTTGAAGAGATAAATGTTTGCAAAAAATGTTTTGGACATTTGAAAACTGTCAGGAAAATACCGTGAGGGAGTTTACACTTGAGCCAGGAAGATGTTCTTAGAAAAATCAGAAAGTGGAACCTGCCCTAGGAGGGGTAATAAGCAGCAGACACAAAGGGTAGGAGGGGAGACACATCATCCAGAGATTCCACCTGTTGTCACCGGAGAGCAGTCAGCTGGCCTCCCCTCACTAGCCTCCGGCTGTCCTGAGAGTCCCCCCTACCTCTTTGTGGGCAGCCGAGCTGGACTCCCAGAAGCGCTGCACTTTGCTGAAGGTGACGTTTGTGCAGTCGGAGAGGCCGCTCAGGAAGGTGCCCGAAGACTTCTCGGTGAGAGCTGGCGCCACCTCTTCCTCTTCCATGGCAGTCTCAGGGGCTTCGCTTTTACCCAGACGCAGGGATCCTGACTGCAGCTCATTATGCAACTTTACCGCATCAACTGTCAAGTCGCTCTTTCCTGAGAACCGGAGGCAAAGGGTAAGGCCTCCAACTCTTACCCGAACCTCCTTTTGGCTAAGAGAACAAGAACTACACCTAGGAAACAAACAGGCGGAGTCCAGGCCCCCAACCAGAGAGGCTAAATTCTGAACGCGGTCTGCCTCAGCAGTCCACTGTACACCTAGAACTTATCAGATTCAGAAAGGGAACCCTACAGGTAAAAGTTTCGTCGGTGGGAGTCGGGTGGGGGCTGCAGTGAGGGGCCTGGGAAAGAGATGAGGGTGAAAGCGCTTTGTAAAGCGCCACCACGGTTAACTACAGGCGTGAGTACTGACTGATACTCGTGGTACCCTAGCCTAGCCAAGTCATCTCCCTCCTGTGGAGTCAGTTTCTGCATCTCTTAAATGGGGAGGGTGGACCTTTACAACAGGCTCCAGATCGGACATTTTAGGAGACGAAAGGTCCGATGCTTGGGCCCCACAGCCTGCAGAGAGGCTGACATCCATTGAGACCCAGGCCCGCCCAGAACACCGCCGCAGGCGGCGTTTGGGTCGCGACCCTGCTACCTGAGGGCCGGCTGAAGAAGCGGCTGCGGGCGGCCTGGCGGTGGCGGGAGATGGCCGGGTTGCTGTCGCTGCTGTGGCCTTTCTTCCAGCGTTTCAACTTGGCCGAGACCCCGGAGGGCAACTTCCCCGAACGACCCATGTCTACTAAGCCGGGGGTGAGTTTAAACGACCGGGTTCCAAAGACCTAGAAGCACACGCAGGACTCACGTGGGTTCCCAGCCCGCTCCACTTCCTCTTCCTCTGGCGTAACTTCCGTATTCACGTCCGTTACCATGGCAAGAGAGTCAACATCCGGTTCACGTATTCTCCAGGCTCCGATCTGGGAGGGGCTCCGAGGAGATCAGTTCCTAGGGAAGAAGTGCCGGTGTTAGGGAGTAGCTGGGGCTCTTATTCCAGGGCTAGGGTTCTTGGCCACAGGAGTGTCTTTTTTTTAACATCTTTATTGGAGTATAATTACTTTACAATGGTGTGTTAGTTTCTGCTTTATAATAAAGTGAATCAGCTATACATATACGTATATCCCCCATATCTCCTCCCTCTTGCGTCTCCCTCCCACCCTTCTTATCCCACCCAGGAATGAGTCTTATAAAACTGGAATTCCTTTGCAGGTTAAAAAACAAACGTACATTTATATTATTTTTTAAAAATCTAATTTCAAAACTTAAGCGTAGAAACAAATTTATTTGAAAGAGTTAATCCTACTGTATAGCACAGGGAACTATATCCAATCTCCTGGGAAAAACCATAATGGAAAAGAATATTTTTTTTAAAATGGGGACTTCCTTGGTGGCACAGTGGTTAAGAATCCACCTGCCAATTAAGGGGACACGGGTTCGAGCCCTGGTCCGGGAAGATCCCACATGCCGCGGAGCAACTAAGCCCATGCGCCACAACTAGTGAGCCTGTGCTCTAGAGCCTATGAGCCACAACTACTGAGCCCCTGTGCCACAGCTACTGAAGCCTGCGTGCCTAGAGCCCGTGCTCCGCAACAAGAGAAGCCACCACAATGAGAAGCCCGTGCACCGCAACAAAGAGTAGCCCCCACTTGCTGCCAACTAGAGAAAGCCCACGTGCAGCAACAAAGACCCAGCACAGCCTAATTAATTAATTTTTTTAAAAAGTATGTATGTGTATAACTGAATCACTTTGAAAGATTGGCACAACATTGTAAATCAACTATACTTCAATTAAAAAAAAAAAAAGAGTTAAGACCTGGCCAGACTTGAGGAGTGAAAACTAGTTTGGGTTGGAAAGAGAAAAAAGCAGGCAGTGATGGTCTAAACACGCTTAGCTATTTTCATTGATTACTGTGGATACCCACTTGCTAAACCACCCTTGCCTCATGATAGCACTCAATCCCACCTACTTAATATCCTCTTCTCCTAATTCCACTTCAGAACCAGAAAGCAATCCAGATTCCCACTCCCCTGAGACACTCCCCAGAATCCTTTAGCCAGAGCCCAAACTTTACAAAAGAGCTTCCTCCCCTCTCTTGCAGAGCAGCACTCCAAGATTCCTCCAGAATTCCCTCCCTCAATTCAAGTCAGTAAATATGATTTTGTCAGACTAAGGCTTGATCCTGGGGCTTTTGGCTGATTAGGCTTTAAACATTCATTTTACAAACATTTTTTTTTAGCTCTCACTGAGTAAGACACTTCAATGAGTCCATCTTGTAAATGAACCAGAAGCTGACAAAGATTTTGCATTCTGCTTCCTTCACTTGATACAGTGTGAATTTTCCCCCTTGTTACAAAATGATGAAATGACGGTTTGCATCACCCCCAAATTCAAATGTTAAAATCTTAACCCCCATAGATGATGGTATTAGGAGATGGAGTTTTGAGAGGTGTTTAAGTCATGAGGGTGGACCCTCATGAAAGGAATTAGTGCCTTATGAAAGAGATGCCTAGCCCTTTCCACCATGTGAAGACAAAGCAAGAAGGCACTAGCTATGAACCAGGGGCCTCACCAGCCACACTGGCTCCCCTGAAGCTCGAAACCAGCCGTAACTAATCTACAGTATTAGAAATCAGGATAGCACTTTTCATGGTGGTAACAGCTGAGAGTGGGCACAGTGGTAATATTCTAATTTTTTATCAGAAGGGAGTTTACATGGATGTATTCACTGCGTGATAGCTCATTGAGCTTATAATTTGTGCACTTTTCTGTGTATATATTAGTCTTCACTGGTTTACTACAAATAAAAAGTCGTCCTTGCACACAGAGCAGAGGAAGCATCCAGACTGTTAACGTGAGAAAGCGTCACTGCAGCAAAGGCAGCGAAGGCATTTGAGCATTGACTCAGCTGCACGGGTCACCACCAGCTCCTCCCATCGGGCCCCATTCCGGGACACAGGCTGAGAGCTGGATTGTAAGTCTGAGAAAAAGGAACTGGTGGCCTGAGGAGGAAGAGGAAGACAAATCTGGAAACTATTGAAGCAAGCCGGTGCTCGCAACCAGAGGCCTAGTTGTGGAGACAGTTACTTGAGAGAAGACAGACGTTAAGTGTTGGGTTCAAGTCTGGACTTACGTTCCACATGACACGGAGCAAGGATTTAACCTCTCTGAGTCTGCATTTCATACTCCGTAAAGTGGTAATAATACTACTGAACCCACTGGGCTACTCTCTCTGTGGTTTCAATGCGAAAGGTATGTTTGTCAAAATGCGTACAGCTCCATAAATGTTGTTAGTGGTACCTTGTAAAGGGTGCCATGGTGCACTTTTGCCACCAGAGGGAGCTCTGCAAACAAGCAGTTAAAGCCAAAACCCTACCAGAGACAGCTGCAAACAGCAATAATGGCTGAGCCGCTGGGGTTTTGCAAATCAGATGCGGAGATGAAAAGGTCCAGGGTAGTGGCAGCCTTCCTATCCTTTTCCTAGACAGCAGACACTGCGGGCCTGCAAACCGAGTCTGCGTCATGACTGGATACAGCCCCTGGATGAACCATCAATCTAGAATGAGCACTGGAGGTCCACAGCCTCCCTGCCGGCCCTCCACCCTGAGGCATCTGCTCAGGGCCTCCTCAAGAAGACATGTGGTGCCAGGAGAGGGGACAAGAGGCATCCAGATGTCCTGAGCACACTCTTTCCCACCCTGCACCCCAGGGTTCACCTTTTTGGTGAAGGACTAACTACCTCAACCCTGAATTCCAGCAATGTGTTCCACCCAGAGGCATTAGCCATCTCCATGACTAGCCACATATATATGGCTAATAAGGACCACGCACGTTTGTAGGATGGGTCCTGTAGTCAGACCCTCAGCGTTAGAATTCAAGTACTACCACTTGCTGTCTGACCTTGAGCAAGTCACCTTACTCTCTGAGCCTCAGTTTTCCTCATCTGTAAAATGGAGATAAGAATGTCTACCCTGCCCATAGGGTTTATGAGAACTAAATAAGGTAACACATGTAAAAGTGCTTAACACTGCCTTGCACATAATGAGAAGGCAATAAATGTGAGCTCATTATTATAATGCAAAACACTCTTCTTGAGTAACAAAACAGCTTCTCAGCTACTATCTAAGTGAGGAGGACAGAGCACGTGTCCTCACTTCACAGATGGGGAGACATGGTTCCAAAGAGTTGAGTGACACCCCTAAGGTCACACAGGCGATCAATGGGCAAAAGCTGGGAGATCCAACTCTTAGCCAAGAAGCACCCCCTGTAGCCACTGCTCTTAAAAGCCTCTTTGAGGCTCATGTGGAAGGAACAGGGCTTCTGCGTCTAAAGCACTGAGCCCAGGGCCAGCAGGAAGGCCTTTTTTAGGTCATTGGGGCTGTAATCTGTTATGACACTAGGCAGGAGGAAACAGAAGTTGATGCTCAGCCTCTTGCCCTAAACAAAGAGGAAGCGATGGTTTGGATGTTTGACTTAGGGCTCAAGCTCTGGTGGGGGGAGAAGGGCTTTGTCACCCTGGGCAGCCCATCATGACCCAGGCAGTGGAGTTGCAACTGCTCCAGAGCATTTTCCTAACTGCTGGAACTGTGTCAACAATCAGGCTTTGGGCTTAGGCAAGCTTGCATTTGGAACCACATCCTAGGTGTGCCTGGGGGCAGGCAGCTGACCTTTCTAAGCCACAGTTTCCTCATCTGAAAATGGGGCTGCTGTTTGGAGGCTGAAATGAGATCACACGTGCCAAATGCTTAGCACCATGCCTGGCACAGGGGCACGAGTGAATGGCTGGGTGTACTAAAGAGAAAGCGTGTTTCCCTTCCGGTGTAGAGAGGACCGGTGTCTGCGCATGGCAGATGCGCTCTTGCTCAAAGGGAGAACTGTCTCCAAGGTGGAGTCCACCTTTTCTTCCCACCTGACAGCAGGTGTCCATGGCTGGCAGAAGGGAGTCTGGGTAAGGAGAGGCAGTGTGATCACCACTACCTGGCATCCTGATTCCCATAAAGTCAATCTTGGACTTCCCTGGTGGTGCAGTGGTTAAGAACCCTCCTGCCAATGCAGGGGACATGGGTTCAATCCCTGGTCTGGGAAGATCCCACACGCCGTGAAGCAACTAAGCCCGTGCGCCACAACTACTGACCCTGAGTTCTAGAACCTGCGAGCCACAACTACTGAGCCCACATGCCACAACTACTGAAGCCCACACGCCTAGAGCCTGTGCTCCGCAACGAGAAGCCACTGCAATGAGAAGCCTGCGCACCGCAATGAAGAGTAGCCCCCGCTCGCCACAACTAGAGAAAGCCCGTTCGCAGCAACGAAGAACCAACACAGCCAAAAATAAAAAAAATAAAAAAGATTTTCATTTTGCTTCTCTGCCTCCCGCTGACTGTGAACCCCCTGAGGACAGGGACCATTCTGGTCCACTCTTTTTTTTTTTTTTTTTTTTTTTGGGGG
>NW_020185331.1:1168205-1180498 GCF_003031525.2 Neophocaena asiaeorientalis asiaeorientalis
CTGCATTGGCAGGCAGATTCTTAACCACTGTGCCACCAGGGAAGTCCCTCTGGTCCACTCTTGTGTCACAGAGCCCACCACAGTGCCTGGCACATAGTAGGCGTGCAACACATTTATTTGCCAAATGAATACATGACATTAGCTGAGCTCAGCTAGAGGCACAAGAGAGGTTTGGGTAAATCTTTGGGGGGTCTAAGAAGATGTCCCCTCATAAGGGGGCTGTCAGAGGGCTATCTTTCTTTTTTTTTAATAAGCTGAACTTTAGATATGTAACTAATTTTCTTTCTTTCTTAAAAATATTTTATTTATTTATTTATTTATTTGCTTACTTATTTTAGCTGCGCCGGGTCTTAGTTGCAGCATGCGGGATCTTTAGTGGCAGCATTCGGACTCCTTAGTTGCGGCATGCATGTGGGATCTAGTTCCCCGACCAGGGATTGAACCTAGGCCACCTGCATTGGGAGCGTGGAGTACCACTGCGCCACCAGGGAAGCCCCAGAAGGTGAGTTTTTGAAAGTAAAACTGGCAAGGTAGATTGGGAACAGATTCTGTCTGGCCTTGAGGGCCAGGCTAAGGGGTCTGAATTATTTTTTTTTAATTTTTTTTAAACTTTATTCTATAAATTTATTTATTTATGGCTGCGTTGGGTCTTCGTTGCTGTGCACAGGCTTTCTCTAGTTGTGAATGGGGGCTACTCTTTGCTGCAGTGCGTGGGCTTCTCATTGCGATAGCTTCTCTTGCCGTGGAGCACAGGCTCTAGGCACATGGGCTTCAGTAGTTGTGGCACACAGGCTCAGTAGTTGTGGCACATGGTCTTAGCTGCTCCGCGGCATGTGGGATCTTCCCGGACCAGGGCTCGAACCCATGTCCCCTGCATTGGCAGGCAGATTCTTAACCACCACGCCACCAGGGAAGTCCCAGGGGTCTGAATTTTAATAGGAAGTTTCGGAAGCATCTTACACTCATGATCCTGCTGAGTCCTCACAACCAGGCTGTGCAGGAGGTGTTATTATTGTCAACCAAACAACAGTAACAACAACAAACACACACACAGACGTACAAGGCTGCAAATAAGGGGAGAGTTTATTTTGTTCTTAAGAATTGCAATTCTAGAGACACAAATTTGGGTGAAACCTAAAGAGTGTTCCAGGGAAGGGAGTCAGGGGCTTTTAAAGGCAAAAGCCACAGGCTGCACTCTGGCACAAGAAAGGAGATGTTTGTCCTTAAGGGATAGGCTGTCACAAGTGCTTTAGGGTAAGGGTCTGATAAATACCTTGAGTTTCTGGAACATTGGGCAGATGTCCTGGATGCCTGCGTTAAGGTAATACGTGCTCAGAAGTCAGATTTCTATCCAGGCCTAGACATGCATAAGTCACACTTCCTCAGAGGCCTCCCAGCTCCATTTCAGAGTGCTGTCTTAGCAACACTGACTCCATTTTGATTTTCCTTTCACATCATTATCCACATTTTACAGATGGAGAAACCAAAGCTGTGGAAAGTCAAGTAACTTGCTTAAGTTCCCAACAGCATTAAATGGTAGAGTTGGAATTGTAACTTACTTTTCTCTCAAGTCCTTTGCCTCATGACCAGCTGGTTACAAAGAGATGAAAGTAGCCTAGTTCTCACATCCAGCACTCACAGGCTGGTTGGGGTGGCAGCAAAAACACCTGGTGGTGATGATCAGTGCCATCATCCAGGTGCACCCAGGAGGACGGGAGCTCCAAGGCCGGCTGGTTGGGGTGGCAGCAAAAACACCTGGTGGTGATGATCAGTGCCATCATCCAGGTGCACCCAGGAGGACGGGAGCCTCAAGGCCGGCTGGGTGTGGGCAGGCCTCAGAGGAGAGTCAGGGACAGCTTTCAGGTAAAAGTGACAGTCTTGGTCTATTCGGGCTGCTATAACAGAATACCATAAACTTGGTGGCTTATAAACAGCAGAAATTTGTTTTTCACAGTTCTGGAGGCTGGGAAGCCCAAGATCAAGGTACAGGCAGATTCAGTGTCAGGTGAGGGCCACTTCCTGATCCATAGACTGCTGTCTTCTTGCTGTGTCCTCACATGGCAAAAAGGGCAAGGGAACACTGTGGGCTTTCTTTTATAAGGTTCTAATCCCATGAGCCCTCATGACCTAATCACCTCCTATAGCTTCCACCTCCTACTGCCATCACATTGAGGGTTAGGATTTCAAGAGATGAATTTAGGGAGGACGTAAACATTCAGTCCATTGCAGTGACATTGGAGCTGCACAGTGACTTGAAGTTGACCTGAAAGGAAAGTTAGAGGTATGGGTCAGGCCAAGGGAACAGCAGCTGCAAAGGCACAGAGGCTAGGGGTACCATAACATGTTTGCTCTAGAGGTGGGTGCCAGTTAGAGACTACTGCACCAGTACAGGCAAGAAAGAATGAGGTCTGACACCAAAGCAGTGGCAGTGGGAGCAAAGAGGAGAGGATAGATTGAAAAGTATATTTAGGAGGTGGAATGGGCAGCACTCACTGACTGACCAGTTATGAGGGATGAGCAGGGTTGCAGTGTGCAGTTGTGCAGACTGTGGACTGCTCAGTTTCCCAGCTGAGGGATCTGAAATCCCATCTTCATTGGAGCCTTGTCTAGAAGAAGGGTTGGTCTTTTTCTAATTAACCAAGACATCATAGAGACTAGCAATAGCCCTTGAAAGGAGGAAAAATTACTCCCAGAGAGGTGACATTCCAGAATATTAGTGGAGGGTGTCTATGGAAGACACCACCTCTCAATAGCTGAAACAAGAAGCTGAATCTCTGACTTACTTCAGGAAGACAGAGCACTGTCTGTGGGGCAATCTCCTTGAGTGGAGCAGGGGAGTGACCCTCTATGCGGTGCTGGGAGGTGTGAAGGTCAGTGATGGGCATGCTTAGGGAAGGGAGACTTTAGGGATTGGTTGGTGAACTGAAGTGTGGCTGTTGCTGATTGGCTGGCTTACAGAAGAGTGGTCACTGAGGCAAACTGTCGTTGTTCAATTAAAGGGAGATGAGTTATCATTGCTTAAATGGTTTAACACCCTTTGGGGTGGTTACTTGTTGCCATGGCAACAGGACAGTCTTTGGGGTATGAGAACTTTTTTTTCCTCAAGTGACAGCTGGCTTAAACCATTCACCCCTCCCCCACAGGGGCGTTTTACTTTAACGATGGACCATGTTTCTCAAGGGGTTAAATCTCCAGAGGAATTTAGGGGCTGTTTGGGGCGAGACACCTGCCTGGTCCAGGCAGTGGCAATAAGGTCCAGTTTCTGTCATCTCCCTCCAAATCCTGGGCCTGGGGTGATCACAATAAGGGACAAGGGAAATTAGTTGTATAGCAGGGGAAGGTCCCGGCCTGGGGGTACGTCACGTGTCAAGTCAAAAATAAGACCTAGGAGTGAATGAAATTTTATCTGGGCACCTTACTGAGGACTATAGCCAGGGAGACAGCCTCTCAGATAGCTCTGAGGAACTGCTCTGGGAAGGTAAGTGTGGAGCCAGGATACATAATCGTGTTTGCTGAAAAGACAAAACAAAAAAACAACCCCCCTGCCAAAAAAAACCCATGTAGTCAAACATCAAAAGTTTACTGCTAATCACAAAAAACAGACATCTCAAATTAATGAGATGTCTGTTTTACACTTAGAATTTAATCCAAAGAAACAGAGTAGTCTATGTTTGGGAAACTGGGAAAACAGTTTGATGTGAAGGAGAATAGACGGGTTGGCTTATTGCCCTGTTTTGAGCATTTTTATCATCATAGTTCTTACACACAGGGCCTAGAGGCAGAGGACCTCGTGCACCCCTGGTGGTTTCTTTTCAGAGACTTGAGAGTTCCATAATCCCTGGAGAAGGGTTTTTACTATGGCTGGGCTGGACACTCAAGTCTGAAGCTGGGTTTTGAGGTTGGAGAAGAAAGGGTTTTGTTAGGGGAGCTGTAGGAAGCCAGTTCCAGCCAGTTCCAGCTCTATCTTCAGATGGCAACTGTAGAAGGCTGTGAAGCATGTGTTTTACCCTTCCTTGAAGCCCTAGTTCCTCTCTTAGAAGCTCAGAGTCTTGAGACATAAGCCACAATCATCTGGGCTCACTTTCCAAGGCAGGAGTCCTCTCCTCCTGAGGTACCAGCTGAGCTGGGGAGATCTGAGCATCACGCGATGAGTTTGCAAGATGTTGAACAAATAAAGACGTCCTGATGGGGAGTCCTGTGGGCTGAACGGCAGCCGCCCGCCCCACCTTCCACCCAGTAGAAAACGCGGTTCGCCCCACTGGGATTCTAAATCGGGTCCTTCACTGAATGTTTGGTACTTGATAAGGGCGTTACCCTTCTGCAGAAAAAAATAAATGGGAAGGGAAGCTTGAGAGAGGCCTTTATTATTTTAAGGGACAAGCGGGGGCAATAGGGCTGTGATCACTGATTATCTGAGTTTTCGTAGCAGCTGAACCAACAAGCTTGGTGGTTGGAAGCTGTTCGAGTCCTGGGAATTTCCCTGAGGCCTGAGGAATTAGAGCACTGAGCTAGAAGGGAGGCTGTCTGCCCTAAGAGTTCAGGGATTAGAGGTTGGCTGGGGGCCCCAGGAAGAGATGAGAGCTGTCACTGATGAATGTCCTTGACCAGGAGATGAGAGTAAAGAAGGCTCTGGAGCACAGGCCCCCACCCCCATGCGCCATGCAGGAAGGAGGGCTTATTTGGCCATCGTTGCTCCCTGCCGGGCAGGGAGGGAAGGAGGTGACCTGTTTGGGAGCTGTGCAGTGGGTCCCTCAGGCTGTTCCCCAAGCTGCCCCCAAGCTGTGATCAGAGCCTTCACACTGCTCCGTTCTCAGGTTATGTGAATGCGCTCCTGTATCCACCCACTTCTTTAGAAGGGCCCAGGGATCAGCCCTGACAAATGTCTGTGTGTCTTGTGTTCAGGAGAGATAACAATTAAGATTTAAAAAAAAAAAAGTAGTAGAGGGCAACATACACTGGTTTATCCTTACCCTTTACTGTCATTTGAGAAATCTTGGTTTGATAGGCTCTAAGCTTCTTCCCAGATTTGTGATGCTGTGGTAGATGCTGAATGAATCCCAATCTCTGCCCAGGAATTCTGGCTTCCAGCTGCAAAGCCTTCACAGTCCTCACGTGGCTCCCCCCAGCCCCCTTCTTTTCCAGACTTCTCCAGGCTCCTGCCTTTCCCTGACACAGCAAGCCCCAACTCTGGGGCCCTTCTCCGTGGATCGCCTCTGACTTCTCACTTATGAACCCAGTCCCCTGCTCATCTCCTGTGCTTTTGAAAGGCTCACCTCACTTTCCTCATCTGTTACATGTGGACTGGAGGTGGCTGGAGGTGGGGACTTGCAGTGGAGAATTATCAAGGTCTCTCCTAGCTCTGACACTCAAGGACACTCAGGGAGTTGGCCATGGGCAAAGGCATCATGCTTAGTGCTTGTGTATGGGTGTATAAAATAGAGATGCAGTACCCACCCTCAAGGAGTTTCTAGTTGAGTGGATCTGACACATACATAAAAAAATCTCTGATGCTCCAAGGTAGATATGCTGTGAGTTAATCAGAGCTCCTCAGAACTCCAAGGAGATGAGAGATCCCTTCTGGAGGCAGAGGGGGTTGGTGAAAGCAATAAAGTAGGACTTCCCGGGCTCTTTCCCAAGGCTGGTGGCACAGAAGCCCTTGGCCTCCTGCCCAAAGTATCCTAGTTATCTGCTCAGTTCCAATCCCAGTGGGCAAGGGATCCCTTACCAGGCATCCTCCTGGAGAGAAAATCTGTCCATAGACCCTCAGATTCATATGCTCTAAATCGGTACCTCATTAAATCTTTTTTGTCTTCTTGATCACATTGCTAATAGTATTTATTATTAATAATACATTATTATTATTTATGGCTATTTGCTGGTGTGAAAAACCCTGGGAGGGCCTGGGCATCAGTACTGGGATGACCAAGCAGAAGGAATGACCAGAGGGAGAACTTCCAAAGAGGGATTCTTCCAAGGTCCCCCATGTGGGCCATGCCAGGAGCTTGAACAAGGAAGCCTTCCAGGACAGTTCTTGCTTTGCAGCCCTGGGAGACTGTAAGCTCCAAGTGCAGCTTTTAGTGCTGGACCGCATCCCAGTCACCTTCCTGAATTCCATCTTCTCCCAGCTGCAGAGGAGGAAGGTGTGGCTAGAGTGCACGCTAGGCCACTGCCCTGCCTGGGTTTGAATCTTGGTTTCTTCTTCACTTCTGCTCCGAGCTGTGACTTTGGACAAATTATTTCCCCGGGCCTCAGTTTCTTCATCTGTGGAATGGAGCTATAATAGTACCTATATTATATGAATTGCTGGAAGGTTGAGATAATACATTAAAACACTTGACACGCTAAACTTTCACAAACAGTAGATGACATATCTAAAAGCCAGTCTTATGTATTTTGGTTCATGTCATTCCCAAAGTGCCTTTTCTCTGCCTCTCAAACCTTCCCACTCTTCAGTCAACAAATGCCTAAAATGCAACAAATACGTGGAGGCCGCAGAGAGTAGTAGGTCAGATAAGCGTGGACTTGGGAGCCAGCCATACTAGGCGTGAATCTTGGTTCCTATAACCTTAGACAAATTACTTCATCCCTCAGTTTCTTCATCAGTAAATAGGGACACAATAGTACTAGCCTCATAAGGTCATCATGAGGATATGAGGATTAAATGAGCTAATGTTTGTAAAGCACTCATAACACTGCCTGGCATGTAGTAGGTGCTTTACGAGTGCATGCTGAAAATTTTTCTATAATCTGTCAAAGTATAGCACACGGCACAATTTCATTGTTAGCTGTTTCCATGTGGGTCTTATTTGCACTCCACCTGCTATGAAGGGTAGAAAACACATTCAACCCATCTTTGACCCTAGCCCACTGCCTGATTCATGTTTGGTGCTCAATAAAGTGGCTAGATTGAAATAAACCAGGAAAAGGGGCATGGGCACCAGAGAGCTGTCCAGATAAAGCAGATACTGAAACTGTGATTGGGTGTAGGGCAGGCACAGGCAGTAACTCTTCTCTTCCTGGAGTGTTTGATCGGCCTAGAATTTGCTTCACTGTGGTTGGTCCAGGAAGCACTGGCCAGAGGCTGTGAGAAACTAGAAGAAGGTGGGACAAAAGGCCGTGTGTTAGATAAAGAGCGTGGCTTTCGAACCAGCGGTCAGAACCCGTGTCGTTATGGAGATCAGTGTCCATGGAAATGAGATAGAAACAACCACCATTTACTGAGCACCTTCCAGGTAGATAGGCACCAGCTAAGTATTTACTACGTCCATTTACAGATGGGGCTGAGCGAGGTTAAGCGAGATACAAAGCGAATAAAACGGAAGAGTGAAGATTGTAACACAGGTGTGTGAATCACACCCTGCGTATGGATGGGAAAGTGTGACCTGGCCGAGCCAAGCGCGATTCAAATGATAAAAGACCATTTGATTACAACGAAGGGCTTATGAATAACGGCAATACGACCACACTCCGGCCAGCGGGCACAACCGGGAACAGTCCGAAGGTCCCACCTCCCTTCGGCGCTTACGTGCGCTCCGTGACTACCGAGGCGGACACGGGGCCGACAACGGAGGCCGCATGCGCCCTGGCGTTCTGGAGGGCGCCCCCTCCCCCTGGCGGCTGCAGCGTCCGCACGGGGCGCATGCGTACATCCGGCGGGCGGAGGACGGCCCCGAGCCAGTGGAAAGATTTGGCTGAGCAAGTGAGCGGGAGCGGGCCGGTGGAGCGCGAGCGCGCAGGCGCGGCCGGGGTAAGGCCGCGACTCCGGAATCTCGGTGAGCCCCAGTCTGCGCCGCACCCCGAGCCGCAGCCATGGCCGCCTACAAGCTGGTGCTGATCCGGCACGGCGAGAGCGCGTGGAACCTGGAGAATCGCTTCAGCGGCTGGTACGACGCCGACCTGAGCCCGGCCGGGCACGAGGAGGCGAAGCGCGGTGGGCAGGCGCTGCGAGGTGCGGAGAGGGCCGGGGCAGTGGGTGGGGGCTGCGAAGGCTCGGGCAGGCGCCGCTGGGTGAGGGCCACTTGGCCGCCCCCGCGCCCCCTCGGTGAGCCCCTTCTCTCCAACAGTTTATTTTACAGTTGAAAAAATGGGCCCAGGGTGGGGGACCGACTTGCTCAAGGTCACCCAGCGGAGTGTGAGGGGCAGTGCCAGGAAGAGGACCCGGGCGGTAGCTCCGCAGCTGCGCTCTCCACGACACAGCCTTGAGAAAGTCCCCTTTTTCCTAGTCCGAGCACTTAGTAACTCGGGGACGGGTTGCTAAATGGGATGCCCGGTGTCTTCCAGCAGCTATAACCAAGTCTACTCAAGAGGATGCTGGGGATCTTGGTGAAGCGGCAGGCCACATGCTTCTCCCCGCTGCGGGGGAGTGACGCGGCCCCCGGGGCCGGGGAGGGGCGGGGGACGACCAGCAGGCTCTAGGTACAAAGACATCCACGTGCTTGTGTAGAATGCTGTTTACCAGCATTCCGCAAATCCTGTGTCCAAAATGCGTCCACAAATGTAATTGAGTAAATGAATGATTTGAGTAGATCCTCTTCACAGCCCTATAAATTATACAGGTTTTATTCCCCTCCTTCCCATCCCTCCCTGGCCCTCTTTTCTAGTTGGGAAAGTGAGGATTGGAAAGATGACTTGTCCAAGGTCACATCTTATTCCTAGTCTGCCACCCTGGCCTCTGTTCTGGGGTTGAGTACCGGGTAAGTGCGAGGAACTGGTAGGCTGTTTGGGCAAAGGTGGAAGTGGCAATGAGATAAGCTGGCTTACCCAGGCTTGCCCCCGCTGGCAGACAGCTCTTTGTGATTTTGAAGCGCTAATAAGGAAGCATTCCCTGCTGCCAGCAATTCAAAGCGTCTCTGGACCGAGGAGGTGCTTCCACCAATCCTTCCCTGCTCCCTTTTAACCTCTGGACAAAGCAGCAGCCATTAAAAAGGGTCACTGATTCCTGGCTGATGTGAATCAGGTATTTGGCCCCAGTTTGCTCTCTCTAGCTTCTTGCCTTCACTGTAGATCCTTTAGAAATGAAGCAAAGGTTCGGAAAGTATGGGAAATGTAATCCTGCTGGGGATGTGTGTGAATACTTTGGGATGGCCTGGTGTGACCTCATACCGGTTAGGAGAGGCCAGGATAGGGAAAGTGCTGGTAAAGGAGGCCATTTTCTCTCCTGCTGTCTGGCAGGAAGAACTGTATGGGTCTGTGGTGGTTTGCTGATGACTAGCCTAGGACAAAGCAAATTGCAGCTGTCCTCTAAAGACTGATCAAATGCCTTAACTTGTAATATCTTAAAATAACAGACCCTATTTCAGTTTTTAAGTAAATGTTAGTAGCATTAGTTTCAAAAGAAATCCCATTTAAAATTTTAATAACTGTTTAGGGGCATCACAGATGATTAAATAAAAAGTGAAAGATCAAAAGCAAAAACTGAATGATGAAGACCATATGAATAATCTAATACTGTAAAAGACCTAAAATAACATTAAATTCACCAGGGCTTTAAGTATTATAGGGTTTATAAAATCTTGAATGATTTCAGGAGGAAGCTACCAAGAACTGAGTTTTCCCATGCCGTCTTGCTCCTGGGGGGCGGATGGAGTCCACACTGCACAACACCAGCTAACCCCATCCCTGGGAGTGGCCTAGACTATGCTTTTGTTTGATGGCCAAGTTGAAGGAAGAGGATTTAGAGTTCTCTGTTAAGAGTTGTAAGGGGAACTGCTCTTTTCCTCAGGGACTGACCTGTGTATCCGATGTGCAGCACTCCATTGCAAGTGGAAAATGCAGTGAAACAACCAATAGCTTTTCAGCATGGGAGCTGAGGCTTGCACTGTGGATACTCAATTCCCAGTGACTCCCTTTTATTGGGGAGCCATTCCTCCCCATAAGATTAGGGAGGGGATGGTAAGTGAGTCTACTCGCACTTGTCAGTGAGCCTTAGTGATGAAATCTGTGTCTTTTCCCTTGTGGGTTGTGGTGAGTTTCTTGGTGATTAATTCTCCCTTCCCCCATCAGTGTAGTTCCTACTGGCCTTATTCTCAATTGAACGGCTGTCAGGAAAATTCACTTCACATTTCATTAATTACTGTTGGCCACCTCAACATGAGGCAATGTGCAGGAAAGTTTGTGCTGAATTTCAAAGAGGGCCTTGTAGCCTCATGGAAGAAAACAGGAATGTTTTCCTGGTCCACTACTTAAGAAAAGGGCCATCTCCCCATTAAAGTGGGAGGGAGAATAATCGTTTGTGAAACATGAAGACAAATAGTTGTAACTTACTGGTTGGGCCAATATAACTTGATACCACCCCTCAGTAACCGCTGTGTATGGAGGAGAGGTCCATTTACAAATGCATCAGACAGTGCACAGCATTTGCTCTTTCTCCAATGAGTGGCTTCTCTTAAACTTGGTTTAACAATTGACGTAGGTAGATTATATTCCCTGGGTAGTGAGGTAATTTGACGATAGCAGAAAGGAACTGTGGATGAAGAGGTTGTGATGTGATTTCCATACTCTAGGGAAGGTATAATTTCATGCAACAAACTAGTTTTATCAGCATCCTCTAAGAGCTCTTGCTGTGTCCTGATTGTTGAGAGTTCAAAATCCCATTTCTCCTAGACCAGAGGTTAGAGAGGACTGAAGTATGTTAATAATTATCAATCAGAAGTGACAGTTCTAACTAAAACACAAACATCAGGATCCTTAGAAATTAGCAAACTATGGAGATAGCTAGAGGTGGTGGTTATGAGTTAGATTTTTTAAAAATAAATTTATTGATGTATTTATTTATTTTTGGCTGCGTTGAGTCTTTGTTGCTGGGCTCGGGCTTTATTTAGTTGTGGCGAGTGGGGGCTAACTTTTTGCTGCGGTGCACAGGCTTCTTTTGTTGCAGAGCACGGGCTCTAGGCGCACGGGCTTCAGTAGTTGCAGCACGTGGGCTTTGCAGTTGCGGCTCGCGGGCTTTAGAGTGCAGGTTTGGTAGTTGTAGCTCGTGGGCTTAGCTGCTCCGCTGCATGTGGGATGTTCCCAGATGAGGGCTCGAACCCGTTTCCCCTGCCTTGGCAGGTGGATTCTTAACCACCGCGCCACCAGGGAAGTCCCCTGTGAGTTAGATTTTAGAGTCATACAACCTGGGTTTTAACCTCTTTTGTGTAATAGCTGTGAGCTCGGATAGTTTGCTTAACTCCTCTAGTTTCTATTTTCACCTGGTAAGATGGGTTGTAATGATGTAACCTTACAGGATTGTTATGAAGACTAAATAAAACACATACAAAGTACTCAGTCCAGTGCCTGACAGATGGTAAGCTCTCTATAAGTACTAGCTATTATATTTATTAAGAGATTCCAAGT
The DNA here is from genome assembly GCF_003031525.2 of Neophocaena asiaeorientalis asiaeorientalis. Taxonomy (NCBI): domain Eukaryota; kingdom Metazoa; phylum Chordata; class Mammalia; order Artiodactyla; family Phocoenidae; genus Neophocaena; species Neophocaena asiaeorientalis. The sequence continues at coordinate 1,179,540 of NW_020185331.1, forward strand.
TTTTTGAATCTTTACCTTGAAAGAATTAAAGCAAATAAATTCTTAAAGTGTGCTTAAGCACAGCACTCTGGGGATTAGGAAAAGTAGCCCAGATCTCAGGTTAGCTGGTTGACAGTACATTTGGGCCTTGGGTTAGATGAATTATTGGGGAACCACTGGGAAGTATATTGTCAACTGCAACATAAATCAACAAATTTTATCTTCCCCGAAGGCAGAATATTGTTTTTCCTGCTAGGGTGTACAAAATAAAATATTTAGCCAAATAATTTTCATTTGGGTTGTCTGTACATGATGAAATTTATATGTAAGAAAATTCTGGCTCTAGGGAATTCCCTGGTGGTCCACTGGTTACAGCTCTCACTGCCGAGGGTCCGGGTTGAATCCCTGGTTGGGGAACTAAGATCCCACAAGCCACATGGTGCGGCCAAAAAGAAAGAAAGAGAATTCTTGCTCTAGAGTGGACCTGATTAGCTTATCACTTTGAACTTCTAATTTCCAGATGCCGGCTATGAGTTTGACATCTGCTTCACCTCAGTGCAGAAGAGAGCAATTCGGACCCTCTGGACAGTGCTGGATGCCATTGACCAGATGTGGCTGCCAGTGGTGAGGACTTGGCGCCTTAATGAGCGACACTATGGGGGTCTGACTGGCCTCAATAAGGCAGAAACTGCTGCCAAGCACGGTGAGGCCCAGGTAAAGATCTGGAGGCGCTCCTATGATGTCCCACCACCTCCGATGGAGCCCGACCATCCCTTCTATAGCAACATCAGTAAGGTATGGACAAATGGAGGTTTGGCTCGCTCCACCCAGGACCAGGGTGTTAGAATCTGGGCTTCACTGTTTTAGCTTTTATTAGGGTCTGCCTAGACCCACTGAGTTTCTAATTTATGATAAAATAGTTACTTTAAAAAAAAAAAAAAAATAGTTACTTTTTTCTTTTCTTTCTTTTTTTTTTTTTT
>NW_020185331.1:1180787-1190651 GCF_003031525.2 Neophocaena asiaeorientalis asiaeorientalis
TTTTTTTTTTTTTTTTTTTTTTTTTTTTTTTTTTGGCTGTGGGGTTTGTGGGATCTTAGTTCCCCAGCCAGGGATCAAACCTGGGCCCTCGGCAGTGAAAGCACAGAGTCCCAACCACTGGACCACCAGGGAATTCCCTAAAATAGTTAATTGTAATCCCCTTTCTCCAAGGAATGACCTCCACTTGTTAAAAGATTTAGTTAAGAGTTTATGTTGTTTATCTAAAAAGAATATATCTTTTTTACATCTACTGCCATGTTTTAAAAAAACCCATCCATAGCTGATAGGGCCTTCCTAAGCCAATTGCAAGATAAAGTGAATTGGTTAGAGCCTTGTAGCCTACCTTTTTTTTTCTCCTTTCCTAAGTTATGTTTCTTTTGAACTGTCAGTCTTCCCTATGGAGGGTAATGGGGGAGGGAGGGGCAGGATAATAATTATCCCCTTTCCCAAGCTCTCAGTGCCCTGGTGAGAGACTTTCACCCATCACTTTGATCCTTCAGGGGATGAGAAATAGGCAGAATGGATGCAACTGGTAATAACTGATACGCTTGGATTTTTTGTTGTTTAGGATCGTAGGTATGCAGACCTCACTGAAGATCAGCTGCCCTCCTGTGAGAGTCTGAAGGACACTATTGCCAGAGCTCTGCCCTTTTGGAATGAAGAAATAGTTCCGCAGATCAAGGAGGGGAAACGAGTACTGATTGCAGCCCATGGCAACAGCCTTCGGGGCATCGTCAAGCATCTGGAGGGTATGTACGTTTTTCAGAGGGGCCCTCAAAGAGGGCTAAAGCAGAATTGTCACTAATCTGGACTTATTTAGTACGAAGGAGACCTTCAGGAAAGGGCTGGACATGTTGCTAGCCTTAGAGACAGTCCAGATTGTCTCCTAGTAGAAACACACTCTCTATCCTTGTCTCTCAAAGCATCCTCTGCAGAAGCAGAGGCGGCCGGACCCCACTGGGTGCTTATTACACATGCAGAACCTCAGGCCCCACTTCAGACCTGATGGAGAAGATGCATCTATCACCCAGGTAATTCAGATACACATGGAAGTTTGAGATGCCCACCTCTAGACTAGGATTACCGTCGAAACTGCTGATAAAAATCCTTCTTAATCACAACCTGGTTCAACTCCACAGATGAATCTCAATTTGCATCTTAAATTGTTTCACCCAAGGGCCTAGAGGCCCAGATGTGCTGAGTTTTGGCAGCCTGGATGGACTACATAGGACATTTGAGATATGTATAGTCCTGCTTTACTATGGGCTTCCAGATCTCACTTTGGGAGACATACCTTTCATCCTTTTTTCTTGCTTTTCAGTGACTGAGAAATAAGTTACAGGGGCATTCCTTGGGTGAGTGATCTACTATAACACAGATCATTACTGTTATGACAAATACCAGAAAGGTTGTCTTGTTTTAATTCCTACGAAAGTCCTTGGAGGACCTGTTTCCCCACCTGGAGAATGAATAGCAACGCTGGAGAGGTCTGTGGATTCATATCTTGCTTGACTGATCATAGCGGGGTGTATTTTCAGGTCTCTCCGAGGAGGCTATCATGGAGCTGAACCTGCCGACTGGCATTCCCATTGTCTACGAATTGGACAAGAACTTGAAGCCCATCAAGCCAATGCAGTTCCTGGGTGATGAAGAGACCGTGCGTAAAGCCATGGAGGCTGTGGCTGCCCAGGGCAAGGCCAAGAAGTGAGGTCGAGCAGCAGATTACTTTCCCAAGGATTACCCTTCCTCCCAAGCCCATCCATTCCTCTGCACCTCTCCCCTGCACACGTCACACTGACGACATCTGTTAGGCATCTTAAGCTGTAGCTGCGGATGGGGAGCAGTGGCTCCCAATTTCATTTTAGCCATTTTCTCTCTTGCACCCACTCCCTTCATACAGTCTAGTCAGAATGGCACCTCTGGGACATGGTCCTCAGTCCAAGCCAAGGGAAGACTTATCCAAGAGCTTTGAGAGGTAGTAACTGGGGCGGGGCGTTGCTAATGGTTTGTTTATTACTAAGGACCTGCTTGAGTAGGGGATAGGGAGGAACCATGCCAAGGTGTGACCAATGAGGAGAAGCAAGAGTGCCTATTTGTGTTCCCAGAGGCTAGCTGGGCACTGTTCTTTTCAGGTGACTGGGGGCTCTAGTCATTCCAGTGGAAGATGAATGTAACCTGCATGGTGATTCAATCAAACACTTCCTCCCTGACTCCAAAAGATTGGGATCAATCCTGAATGTTTATGTGTTGCATTTACTTTTACAAAAGAAAAATTTATATGTATATATAAATAAATTTAAAAAAAACCCTTCTGGGGTTTCTAGTGGCGGTTGAAATATTCCCACATGTGGTCATCAGAAAATGAGCCATTCCTTACACCGTCATGGGATAAGCTTCTTGACTCCTAAGGTGTAGGAGCTCATCCTGCTGTGTGTTTTAGAATCCCTCCCCCGCCGTATTGTTTTATGGCAGCGGAATGCCTCTTGATCACATCCAAGTGTGTCTTTCACTGTGCCTGATTTCTGAATCATGTTCCAGTTGCTTGGCCCACCACTTAGGCCCAGTACTCATTTGAGCATAACTGTAGTAAATCTTTTTTCCAGGTCAGTATGATAAAGGAGTGATGTGCAATATTTTCTGTGTCATGTGTGCTATGTCTTATCTGAGGAAATCAACTCAAACATTCAACTTGAAATGTCTCTCATTACCCAAGTCCTTGTATGACAGATTAAGAGCTTTTAGGACAACCAGTCACAACTTTACATAGCCTGGTCCAAGTATCATGTATCTCATTGGGTTTTCAGTGTTGGAGAGCTGAACTCTGTATTCCTGTTGCCTCTCTACAGCTCTTGCTCAGTGGTGCTGGTTACCGAACACTGGAAAATCAAATTCTGAAACTATTATGCCCTCTTTAGAGTAAGGTAAATGCTTGTTTACTAGACTTAAAAAAGCCAACCCTTTTTTTGTTAGTAACTTTTAAACTTGATTCACACCTTTCTTTTTGGCCCCTAAAATTTTAACCCTATCAGTCAACTAATTAACATCCTCAAAAGTTACACATGCAGGAGAAAAGGGATACACAGTCATCCCTTGGTCTCTGCAGTGGGGGACTGGTTCCAGGACTCCTGTGGATACCAGAACTAACAGAAGCTAAAGTGCCTTATGTAAAACTAAGTAGTACAGTTGGCCCTCCGTATTCACAGGTTTCACATCCATGAATAGGGAGGGCCGACTAATTATATACGTAATAGGGAAGGGGCACTACTCACGTTTACCTTTTCTCTAAGGCCTTTGAAAAGATCACTGGAACATGAGAAAGCCCATAATGCCTTTCTCTTCTAGTAGGAGCAAGCAACACCATCTATAAAGCTCTTACGGAGTGCCTCTATGCTAGCCATTGGGTGAGTACGTTACCTACATAATCTCCAATCTTGACAACCTCTGAAAGGGCTGGCATCCCCAGTTTACAGAAGGGGAAATATGCTGAAAATGATAACAGAAACTTGCCAGAAGGTACACTAAGTACTGGAACCCAGATGAATGTTACTGCAGCTAAATCAAAGATTCTTATTCTAAAATTTAAGTACTTTTAAGCATCTTGCTTTTCAAGTTTAGTTTTTTATTTGATCTACACATTAATCCTAGGAAGACCTTTAGTAATTTAAGTCTCCAGTAGCCTGGTGGGATGTTAGTTTACTTAGCTTGTACTGAATCTTAGACCAGAAGTTGGTAATTTTGTTTGATCAAGTGCTCTTCACCCAAATCAGGCTGGATCAGCTTTGATTACTACTACTCTATGTCCTGACATCACTTGAGTTTACAGCAGTCTCCATTCCTTGCAACTTAGACTCCTGGCTAGAACTCCTGCCTTATGGGCAGGAAAATAACAGAAAGCCATCCTCATTTACCATTATGGCTAGGAGGCCAACAACTACTATCCCTCCAAGACAGTGTTTCTTAGCCAGAGTAGCACATCAGAATCACCTGTGGAGCTCAACAAACCCTTAACACCCACAGGTTCAACCATGAGATTTGTGAGCAGAGCTAGGGCACCTGCAGTCTTTTTTTTCCCCCTGCACTCCCCCTGCTACCCCTTTACCACTTACAGGCAATTTTGAAGTTCACCTAACCCAGGCTGAGAACCACTTTTCCAAGGCACAGAAAGTATATCCTCCCTGTCTCTAGATTAACAAATATCACCATGACTACATATCAATCACTGTTTGGGCATAGCTATTCAGTCAGCTATGAGTACACTCAAAAAATTTTTATTGAGCATTTGCTACGTGTTAATCACAGTACCAGGTACTGGAGATTTGAAGATAGAGAAGACAGCATGCTGCCCTTAAAGCTAAGGTAAGTAGGGGAGACACGCACGCAACTAACAAACGTAATACAATATTGCTTGGTTAAGGGTGAGAAAATCTAACCGGGTTCGCAGCAGATCAGAAGGCCATTACCCAGTTGTTTCAAATGTTCTTCTTTATGACACTTTTTAAAATTACTGTTTGAAATTATAACATTTCCGTATTTGTTTACTTTTCATTTGTCTCCCCTCCCACCAATGGTCCCCCCCCCACTAGAAATGTAAGCTCCACAAGGAAAGGATTCTATCATGTTCACTGCTTTACTCCCTAGTTCCTGGAGCAGTGGTGGGCAGAGGAGTTGCTCGAATATATTTATATAATGAATGAATGATGTCCAACAAGCACTTATAATTAACCAATGTCAATTTGGAGAGCCTCTAATTGCATGCCTGAGGTTTCTGTTCAATACTTGGAAGAATGAGGCACCATGGTAGAGAAGGAAGGGCCCAGGCTTTACAGTAAAACAGATCTGAGTTTGAACACTGTTCTGCCTCTTGATGTCTGTGAGATTTATTAATTTTTCTAAGCCTTAGTTTACTTATCTGTAACATGTGGAAATAATTGCTACTTTTCCGGGTCACTGTGAAGTTCAGAGATAACGTAAGTAAAATGGCTAACACTGTTGAGAAAATCAATCGGTAGCATCTTTCTGCAAGGCAATAAGGGAGAATCTCACCAAAAATTTACATGTGCATATTCTTTTACTCAGCATTATACTGCTAGGAATCTGTTTTGCAAAAGAATCATAGGCATGCACAAAGATATATGGTATAGGGATTTTCCCTGCAGCACTGTCTGTAAAAGAAAAAAAGTTTAAAAATATCTATCAATAGGAGACTGACTATATCAATACAAACTACACTGAAGTACCTAGCATTAAGTCCTGGCATTTAGTAGATACCTGATAGAAGGCCATCAGTTATATAATAACAACAGTAATATATCACAGTAATATTGGCGTGTACTAACCACTTTTATACATTTCCTCGTAATAATCCTATGAGGTCATACTATTCCAGATGAGGAAACAGACTTAAAGAAATAAATAATTTGCTTAAGTATCAGTTCAACATCCTGATTGCTATAGTACAGCATATTATTATTTTGCAAAATGTCACCACTGGCGGAAACTGGAAAAAGTGCATAAGGGATCTCTGTATTATTTCTTAAAACTGCAATTACTTACAATTATGTCAATAAAAATTTCAATTAAAAAAAACAAAACAACGTATAACCCAGCTTAAGGCAACGAGAGGACACAAACCCAGGTGGGATGACTCTAAACCTTACCCCAACCATTCTCACTTCACAGAGAAGACATGGGCTCCCTAATAACATCTCAAGAAGTGACATAATTCATCTCTCCTTTCACTCTGTCTGCAACCTCCCCATGCTTAACCCTCATCCTTTGCTTGTCCTCAAGCTTGTGTGTACATTCCTGATTCTGCACTTTGCTTGGGCTTCTCTCTCTGCTCTGAATATCTTCACCTCACTTATCTTAGTTCTTTAATTCCTTTCACTTCATGTTACAAATCCTTTCCTGGCCACTTCACATGATAGTGTTCTGTACCTCTTTTCGATTCAGATTTAACATTTCCTGGAGTATCTACTGTATCAGTAATACTTTGTTTACCAAATTACTTTCAGAATTACTAACATGCTACCTGAATCACCACATGTGTCCCATCATTTTCACTAAACCATAATCTCTCTAAATGAGGGAATGTATATAAAGTACTTAACCTAGTGCCTGACACATAACAAGTACTCAATAAGCAAAAGTATGTACAACAGAATATACAAAAAAGATTGGCAATTAGGCATTGTCTAGAGCAAGAAAGCATATAACACATGTCTGTTAATCGGTGCCACCAGGCAAGACCCTGCTCTAAATGTCATGACACTGTTTAGATTCTTTTCCCTACTCAATATAATAGAAACCATAAAATTCTTTTCGTAAAAATGTTTTCTTTTTCACAGCAAAAAATACATATTTATAAGACTGTCAGAAAGAACAGGCTATTTCCACCGTCATACAGTTGGTTTGCTGGTGCCTCCAAAAGAGAAATTTATCACTCAACAGGATAAAATCCACCGAACGATTCACAGGAAAAATGTTTTGCCTATAGAGTAAGATTTTTCTAGAGGTGGCTGCTGGCCAGCCCCAGGTGCCTGAATGAAGGCAACGGCACCCTGATGTCACTTTCACACATGTACTCTTGGAAAGAGCTTACTCCTATGCATGGGGTAAAGTGTGGCTTCTTAGGTCTGTAAGAATTCAGGCTGTACTCGGGCCACTTTCCGGAATTCTTTAGTGTGGGTCTTAGGGCACTGCATCTCACACCAGCTGATGGGAACCATCTGGACACCTGGAAGGGAAAAGGTGGAGTTGGAGATGGGACCCCAAATATTTGCTTGAGACTCTTCTCTTTTCAGCTGGGTATGAACTGAAGTGTCACCAAGCTGCCTAGTGAACCTCACCTCATACAGGAAAAAAACCTTGTTTATGCCACTGATTTATGGAGTGAGCGCCTCTTTTCCTTAGATTATATAAGGAGAATCATTCTAATCTCAGTAGTAAGTATCTACACTAGTATTGCTTTTTAGATAATTAAAAAACAAGGGAAATGAGGGAAAACAATGGACTAATCCCAAACCCTAGCTCCCAGGTAAAGGTAAGCATGTGGAAGCATGGACAAACTCACCCGATTCACTGTGGGCCACCACCACTCCCAGCTCATTTTCAGCAGTGGTTAGGAGGTAGTTGGACTGTGCATCACCTAGGGAGATCTAGTCACATCACACTGGTAAAGGAAAACAGAGTTATAAGCCATCCCTCCCATAGCCACTTGAGTGGTTTCTCTACTTCCATTTCTTCTTTTGACAAAGGACCACAAGTCTGAGGGGAATAAAGGATACCACTTTGGCCAAGACAATGTCCCCTGGGCGGAAACTCTTATAAATTTCAACCTGTAAAGAAAGAACAGAAGTGTTAAGTGAAAGCTCCGAATCAGGTCTACATGAAACTATTAACACCCCTGGCAGAACGAGTCAACTTCTAATCTCAGAGGGTAGAAGTCATCACTAAAGTCAATCAACAACTTTTATTGTTTCTGTGGCATCATCACATAAATGAAAGATTTTGAACTCAGTAACCTAATCAGGAATCTGACTTGGACAAAAGTACTATAGTTGCTCTGAAAGGCTCCAGAGTAAGTCTGAGGAAACAGCAATGAATAAATACGTGGCTTCAAAGGCAAAGAGTAAACTAGCCCCTCTCTGGTCAACAAAGTGAACAAAAATGATATGAAGAGGAAAGGGACAGTGAAGTGAATTCCACACCTTCCAGAAGGGAACACCTTAAAATTCCTTGGACTCCACATTTCCATAGACTTTTCAAATTCACTGGAATAATTTAAAAGGATTGAGATTCCTAAAGCCATGAAAAAAAAAAAAGAACCAACCAACAAACCTTGTCTTTTTCAGTAGCTCGGACGTCTTCCTTGCTATAAAGAAAAAAGAATTAACAGAAAGGTTAATTATCTGTGAAAGAATTATCCTGCAGACTCCTGGCAGACAAAGAGCTACAACAGCAGAGAGAACAAGTCCTAATGGGGACCCAGCGGCCACCCAGAGGAGCAGGGTGAAGATGTATCCCTAGTCCTCTCCTGGAGGAGAAAACCACATTTCCCATTCTTGGATCACACAGAGCAGCAATATCAATACCTCCCACTACAGAAAAGTGGATCAGATTTAGCAGGGAAGGATAAGGAACTTCACTGCCTTAGGAGAGCTTGAACAGAAGCACCACAGAACAACACAGAATCCTGAGGGTGGAAAGAGCCTCAGGTGTTAAATTATCTAGCTCACGAGAATTGTTTGTCCCTTCCCAAGAACCCATAGGAAAAAAATTTACCATTTCACCCACTACCCTTTTTATTGTTTTACAGTCCTTGGGTTTAATTGATTTTAAATTCAAGAAAGAAAGGTACTTCCTAAAATGCTTTCTACTTTGTTTGATATGAATGATCCCTACAATGCTAATCTCCAGCTTAGCTCAACCCTTTTTGTTTTATTTAAAGCCCTATTTCATTAATATTTTCCTTTTGTCCTAACTCACATGTTTTAACGTTTTCTTTGGCTACTACCTGGGGAGAATCAAAGCACAAAGGAAGAGAGAAATGGGCAGGAATAGAGAATGTAATTGTTCCTAAAAATTCCAGGCTCCCATTCTATCCTAATCTCATTCCAGGTGCTGAGGCAAATATGAAGACAAAAATACTTCTTACCGGATAGTTCCTCGAAAAGAGTTCTTAAGTGGTGTGGACCCCACATATAAGATGTGTACTTTGGCAAAGCGTGAATTGATGCTAGAGACCTGTGCAATAGAGAAAAGAGCAGCACTAGAGTGAGTATTAGTCGTTGGCAGCTGAAGGAGGCGGGAATAAACTAGGATTTTGGTCCAAGCAACCCTACTAAGTATAGAATTTAAGACAAGTTAACTCCTACTTATCCCTGTATAAGTCATATTTGTAAAGTGGAATAAGAGCCACTCTGGCCACTTAATAGAGTTACTGTGGAAATCAAATAAGATGGAATAGGTTTTGAAAAATATACAAGTCTAACATAAATACACAAGGGTATTTATAGTATATAGCAAATCTAGCTAGACCTTTAACAGATCTTACTATGAGCCCTGTAGTGTGAACAGAATTTAAGTCTCCATTTCAGCTGCTGCATAATATTTAGATCACTGCCTCTCCAGTTATTTTCAAAATAACACATACATTCTCTCTCCCTTTCTGTTTTTTTTTTTAAATTTGGCCACGCTTCGCAGCTTGCGGGATCTTAGCTACCTGACCAGGGATTGAACCCACGCCCTCAGCAGTGAAAGCTCGGAGTCCTAACCACTGGATCGCCAGGGAATCCCCACATAGATTTTCTGCTGGAGAAATTTATAGAGAAAAACTAAGAGCTGCAAGTTAATTTAACTGGCAGAGAGTGGGGATGAGCAGGGAGTACTGATATGTTATAGTTACTGACCAGTATCGCATTAATGTGTACTTTCCCTCAAAGACTTTATCAAATCTTTTGTTTCTCTGCAGAAAGAGTTTTGCTTCAGTTGTTCAAAAATGGGCCTTCTGGGACTTCCCTGGTGGTGTAGTGGTTGAGACTCCGTGCTCCCAGTGCAGGGGGCCTGGGTTCAATCCCTGGTTGGGGAACTAGATGCCACATGCATGCTGCAACAAAGAGTTTGCATGCCACAACTAAGAAGCCCACATGCTGCAACTAAGGAGCCCGTGAGCCACAACTAAGGAGCCTGCCTGCCACAACTAAGGAGCTAAGCCACAACTAAAGGAGTCCTCGAGCTGCAACTAAGGAGTCCACATGCTGCAACTAAGGAGCCCACCTGCTGCAACTAAGACCCGGCACAACCAAATAAATAAATACTAAAAAAAAAAAAAAAAAAAAAAATTGTTTCCTTCTCAACCTTTGG
>NW_020185331.1:1190675-1193322 GCF_003031525.2 Neophocaena asiaeorientalis asiaeorientalis
AAGTGCTTCCTTATCACCCTTTGGTGCCCCTGTCTCCCAGACAAAAGTAAAAAATTACAAACTCAGGGAATCAGCTCTGTGAAAGAACTATGCAAGCTTGAACTTGACCTCATTGATCATTATCCTAGAAATCTCTAGACCAGCATAGTCCAGTAAAACTTTCTGTGATGATAGAAATATTCTGTGTTGACCAATATGGCAGCCACCAACCACCTGTGGCTACTGAGCACTTGAAATGTACCTAGTGGAAGTGAGAAAATAAATTTTAAATTGTTTAATTTTAATTTATTTAAATTTAAATGGCCATATGTGGCTACTGGTTACCATATTGAACAGTGCAGCTCTACAATGATCATTATTTCAGCATTGGACAGTATCCTAAGCAGGGAGGTTAGGACCAACTTACCTTACAGGTTACAATAGCTCCCACATCTGGCAGTAATTGAGACTCTGTTTCTCTCATCACAGATATGACAGGAAGCTACAGAGAGAACAATAAAACATAAATATCCTTGCTAAGTCTTGGGTAAAAGTGTCTGTGGATTGAGAATAATATAGGAATGCCATGGGCCACAGTTGGGGTCACAAGGGCAGGTGGACTACAGATTCATTTGCAGTCCACAGCAGAAAGCCTTAGACATTTTAGGCTATAGGATGGCCAAGGGGCCACAGGAAGAAAGCTGCTAGAAGACATAATCTAACCATTTCAGACGAGTTCTAAGTTTTCTGGTGATTTTCTTAGAGCTTTTTGGCATACAACTATATTGCCTGTAATCATGGATAATGTGACTCTTTCCTCCAAAGTTATCTTTCTTTCTGTTTGTCATTTTATTGGACAGGCTAGAATTTCCAAATAAATGTTATATAATAGCATACATAATGGCACCTTGTTCACTATGCCTCAGCTCTCCTGGCCTTTTTTCAGTTTCATGAATTCACTAAATTTCTTCCCATCTCAGGATCTCTATTCAACCTGTTCTTTATGCTCACCCACTCAACTCTTATTTATCCTTTATTCAGGATAAATATAAATATTCAGGTTAGGGCTTCCCTGGTGGCGCAGTGGTTGAGAGTCCGCCTGCCGATGCAGGGGACCCGGGTTCGTGCCCCGGTCCGGGAAGATCCCACGTGCCGCGGAGCGGCTGGGCCCGTGAGCCATGGCCACTGGGCCTGCGCGTCCGGAGCCGGTGCTCCGCAACGGGAGAGGCCACGACAGTGAGAGGCCCGCGTACCGCAAAAAAAAAAAAGAGATACTCAAAAACACTACAGATAAATAAAAATGGAATTCTAAAAAATATTCAAGTAACCCACAGGAAAGAAGGGAAAAGAAAGCAGACACAAAATACAGAGAGAATTGACTGGGGAAAAAAGGTCAGATTTAAACTTTAACATATTAATAATTGGATGAGAAGTAAAAGGTCTACACATATCAATTAAAAGAAGGAGATTAGCAGAGTATATTAATAAAATAAACCAACTAGATGCTGTATACAAGAAGCCCACTTCAAATATAATAACATAGGTAGTATGAAAATAAAAGAACACACACACACACATACATACCATGGAAATATTGTCAAAAGAAAGCAAGAGTAGTTATATTAATATCTGATAAATTAGACTTCAGAGCAAAGAAAATTACTAGAGACATAGAGATTCAACCAATCTAGAGGACACAGCAATTCTAAATGTTATGCATCTAGAATAACAAAATAGCTACAAATCATGTGAAGCAAAAATTGACAGAACTGCAAGAACACATAAAAACTGCAAAATTCAAATTGTTGGAGACTTCAACAGCCCTCTTTCAACAACTGAAAGAACAACTAGATAGAAAATCAGCAAAGATATCAATCCCCCCATCAACCAACAGTACCTAATCAAGACTTATAGAACATTCCATCCAACAACAACTGAATAGGCATTCTTTTCAAGTGACCACAAAAGTTATACCAAGATAGGCCATATCCTGGGCTGTAAAACAAACCTCAATAATGTTAAAAGAATTAAAATCCTACAGAGTGCATCCTCTGACCGCAATGAATCAAACTAGAAATTAATAACACAAGGAAAACAGGAAACTTTTCAAATAATTGGAAACTAAATTACAAACGTCTAAATAATCCCTTGGTTAAAGAAAAGCACTGAGAGAAAATTTTAAAATAATTAAACTGAATGAAAATGAAAATTTCAATATATTAAAATATGTGGAACACAACTAAATCAGTATTGAATTGGAAATGCATGGCTCTAAATGTTTATATTAGCAAAGATGGAAGGTCTCAAATAAATAATTTAAATTTCTATCAGAAGAAACTTGAGTAAGTAGAACAAAAATCAAAGTGAAGTAGAAGGAAAAAATAAAAATAAGAGCAGAGACTGCAATGAAACCTGAAAAGAAAAACTAAGAAGAAAATTAATAGAACAAGAGCTGGTTCTTTGAAAAGATTAATAAAATTTTCAAAATTCTAGCAAGACACCCAAGGGGGACAAAAAGAGAAGACACACTATTAATATTAGGAATGAAACGAGATATGATTACAGACTCTGCAGACACCAGAAGGATAATAAGGTAATACTATAAACAGTGCTACACACACAAATTTCACACTTTGATTTAGTCAGAAAGTAAGAACTACTTCAACAA
>NW_020185331.1:1193659-1216602 GCF_003031525.2 Neophocaena asiaeorientalis asiaeorientalis
GGGAGGGGCCCGGGTACCCCAAAAAAAAAAAAAAAAAAAAAAAAAAATTCAGGTTAAAGATTCAGGTTAAATGTCACTTCTGACTAGGGTGGGTTTGCCTATTACATGTTCTCATGGTACCCCGTAATATTCTTTCAGAGCAGGAATCACATTTGTAAGCATACATTCATTCGAGCATATATTTGCTTACAGTTTGTGTTTGTGCCCCCTGATAAGAGACCATGTGTATTTGGCTCATTACAACATCCCTAGAGGTCAGCACTGTGCCTGGCACATGAAAATGCTCCATAGATAGCTATATGTATAGCTATGAAATGAACAAACTTTCAAATCCTAAGGAAATTCCCAAATTGATCGAATAAAAAGTCTCTCACTTTATAGATGAGGAAGAACCTAAAACCAGAGGGTTTAAGTTTCTTATCTAAAGCAGAATCAAGGTTTAGTCAATACTGAAGTGTTCTAACTCTGAATCCTCTTTCTACTATGCTCCGTGTCTTTAAGCTGCTCCTTCAAGAACTGCTTATCTGATCCTGAGCTAATCGTGGATCAGCCTCTGGAACCAGGGAGAATAATATTAATCATGCATTCAACAAACATCTACTGAGCATTTATCTTGTGCTAGGCGCGGAAGTTATGGGAGTGAGGCCTGCTTTCATGAAGTCTACGGGAGAAGGGTCTAATGGGGAACTTATTGATATAACTGAGTGTTTAATTACATGCTGAGCTAAGTGCTTAGAAAGGGAAGAATACAGCTCTTTGTGAGTGTTCAACAAAACAGACAAAAACAAAACTTTTTTCGACTAGTGGCTAGGACAGCTTCTCTGAGAAAGTGATACTAGTGAGGCTATCTGAAGGGTAGGTAGGAATTGAATAGTCAAGGAAGAGAGGAGCGTGTTCCAGTCGGCGTGTGTACAAAGGCTCTGTGGCGCACTGGCGACACTGAAAGAAGCCAGTAGTACTAGATAGCAGAGGGTGAGGCGCGGGTAGCGGAGCGAGATAAAGTCGGAGAGGTAGGCGACATTCGGACAGGATTCAGCTCACTGCAGGGCTGAGCTCGCCTCCACTCTTCCCCCAACTTGCTTCCCCGAGTGTCAGCAACACAACCAAGCCGGACCAACAAAACTGTTCTGTGATGGCTAAGTGCCCGGCAGCGGGGACCACAGCTGTTAAAACTTAAGAGACCAACTTCTTTTACTGAACGAGGCACTGAAGACGCGCCCGCAGATCCCCTGCCTAAGAACTGCGAAATCAAAGGCAGCCTAAGAAAAAGGCAGAGACGGAGAAGAGGGGAAGCCGCCCGCTTTACCGCGCCGTTCTCGCTGCTCTTTATCAGGCAGCCAGCAAGCGACGAAAAGATGTAGCCATGCCGGGTGTAGGTGCCGCTGCCGGGGCTGCCCTCTTCCAAGTTACACAGACGTTCGCCTGCGGAAAAAACGCTGCATCAGCCACGGGTCCGCAGAAGCTGTTGGTCGTCGGGCCCTCCTGCCTCCGTCCCTGCCCAGGATTCGCTCTGGGCACCGCTGACTTACCGGGGATGCAGTACCTCACGGGTGGCGCCATGACTGCCCCTGTCCCAAGTCCGGAGGAAAATGAAGCCGACCTCTCATTGGCCAACATCCAGGTGCAGTTCCGCAGTAAGAAGCGTGCCAATTGGTGAGCTTTATCACGTGACCACAGGGAGCGCCTCCTTGAGATGTAAACTCCATTTCCCAGGTTACCCCGGGACGAGACCGGGGGCGGAGCTCCGGCCCGCATGCGCTTGCGCTTACGCTTGCGCTTGCGGATAAGGATGGGCGGGCGGCGGGTACGGGTCTGGAGGCTGAAGCTGTGGGCTGTGGGCCATGGTTGGTTGGATTGAGCCAGGCCGGGCCGGGGCGCCGAGCTGGAGGGGGTGGCAGTGAGCGGCGGCGGAGGCTGCAGGGTTCGATTTGGCTGACTGGGGAGTCGGCCGGTGGCAGGTAAGAGCGAAGCCGCGGCCTTTGCTGCCCGGTCCTTTCCCTTTTTCTAGGGTCGGGCCCTGTTCTGGGGCCTTGTGAGTTCCTGCTCTGCACGGCCTTGCCCTCGAACCGGGCGGAGCTCACCCTCCGGGCAGCCTTAAGGCGCGGAATTGGAAGGTCAGCCCACCCAGCTCGCCCATTTCACAGATTTGGAAACTCAGCCCCAGAGATAGGATTTGACTTGTACAGTGTCTCTAGAGACCAAACCGGTACCCAAGTTATTTTACTTCCTGCCCATCATACTTTGGCCACGCCAGGCTCTTTGAGAAATAAAACCTTTCCCCGGTTTCTGTAACTGCAGCTTTCCGATCTTGCTGTCGGATCCTGTCAAGCGGAGCATGTTAGTCTGGAAGGGAAGTCTGCACATGAATAAAATGCTGCTCTGACTGATGATTGACATCTGCTGCTTGAGGCTGTAAGCATCCTGAGAACAGCCTTTGTCCAAATGAGATTTGTCGACCTTCTTCTCAGTTTCCTCTGCCTTCTGGTGGCTTTGGAATCTGTGTGTGTACTCCCACTCCCAGCCCTATGTCCCTCATATACGGTTTCCCCTTGGGAAAGAGATGGTGACTTAGACCCTTGGGAAGAGGGGGATGCTGTGGCCTGCAGTCCCCTCTGATCTGGTGGCAGATGTCACTAAGTGGCTACTACTGAGGGATCAGAGTGCTCAGAGCTTGTGCTGGGGGTGATAGCGAAACTGTGCGTGCTCTATTTCCTGCCCTGTTCACTTCCATCACCACCCCTCGCCCCTACCACACAATTTTTTGAGCTCTGCTTTACCTCAATTTCCTGAGATGAAATGTTCAGTTGTGGCCCCATGGACTACATATCTCTTCCCTGGCATTCCCATACCCCCAAACCCCACTAAATAAGGGGTGTGGCGGGTTTGGCTTCAGATTTCTTTTACACAAATCTGATCTTTAGCTCTGCACCTACAAGCTTTTGGCTTACATGTTTGGGTTGATTTCTGGTTGGACTAGTTTTTAAAAATGACTTCTAGCTCTTAAGTGCTATGATTCTAACAATGGTTTTCATTTCTCAGTAGACACTTACTTAGTGTTATCATGTTGGCAGGAGGGTCCTTGCTGTTATTTGTAGGACAGATAGACATCTGACCAGCCTTTCCACTTCAGCATCCCTCCAGTTCATTCATTCAACAAGTATTTATTGAGCACTTCCATGATCCAGGTATTGCACTCAGCACTTTATAAACATTTCGTTTAAACATCTTACCAAGTGTATATATAGAATCATAAAGGGGTAGAGCAGGAAGGGACCTTAGTATTTAATCCTACCCTCTCACTGAATGGGAACACAAGAAAATTGAGTGCCAACAGGGTTTGGTGATTTGCCCAAGGTCACAGAACTACTTAAGGGCAGAATTGAACCCTAAGTAGTCGAGTTATGGGGCAGGTGAGAGTTGGTAAGTCTCATCCTTGAGGCAGGCACTTCCTGTAGAGCTCAGTAATTCTGGAAGTGGTTGAGAACAAGCTGAAAAGTGGAGAATCAGAGAAGGGAGATTTTTTTTTGTAGACAGGAGAGATGGCATATAATTCATGTTTATTACAGATGAGGAATGCATCTTATTTGAAAGCTATTGTTATAAAAAGTATTTTAGTAAATAGGAAACTCTCCATTAGCCACAGAAAGGGAATGAACAATATGCAGATGGCCTAAGTCACCTGGATTTGCTATGGGGTAAAATGTTTTGTCCCACTCTTATGTTAGACTTCAGCTGTATACTATTCGAAAATTCATGCTTCAAGCCAAATCATGATTCCACACAGTAGGAGTCCAACTCAAAGGAGGTAGGAAGAAGTTTGAACTTTTCCTTTTTTCTACACTGCCCCTTAATTCTCTTATACCCTCGGAGGTGATGGGAATGACGACTTACTCTATCCTGGTACAGAGAGTAGGTCCCTACTGAATTGTCTGTCTTCTCTTTGCTGGCCTTGTCTGCTGGATTTCTTTTTGCCTTAGGTCTTTAGAGGGCTTGTGGAAGGAGATAATTAAGTTTTCTTTGAAAGGCCTCTTGTGGGGATGAGCCAGGGTGCAAGGAGAGTACCTTGCTCCAGTTACTGAAATGAAACCACCCCTACAGTGGAGCAGCCTCCTCCAGTTTCTGCTGGGTTTTGAGCTGCCTGTTAAATAAGTCAGTGGAGTTGCTGAGGACAAAGTAGCCGTAGGAGAAAATCAGATAATTTCCTTTCTGGTAGAGCCTTTAATCTGCAGAATTGATGAGACTGTCATCGAAGGAATCTGTGTCTTCTGTTCTGGGCATTGCCTGGGCAGCTGACCTCCTGTGGCTGTTAGATGAGGTAAAAACCACATGGAGGAGGTGAAGGCACTTGCAGAGGAGCCACGCACAGGGCTAAAGAGCTGGGAAGGTTGGTTGGGAATCTTGGGGCCAATGACAGCAGCCGCAGAGAAAGCTCTCGAGTGTCCAACTAGAACAGGGCAGGGGAGACTCATCACTCAGAGGGCAGGCCCTGTGGTCTTCAGGAGCCACCAGCCCTCCTCCCACTGCCAGTGTCTCCTGCCTGTGGTGGTGTTCTGCTCTGAACACCAGAAATTGTCTTGGCTTCAGTAAGCTTGCGGTGGGGCTGGGACTAGACTTGGAGACAAAGCATCTTACGTCATGCAAGGGGTAGCTGAGCTGTCCTGACAGGAGACAGGGACTCTCATGCCACCAGGCCTGTAACGTCAGCAGGAAGGATGAGTATCTTTTGCCAAGACTCAGGTGGCACCAGGGAAGATCTAGGTGCAGGATCCACATGCTGTGAACTCACTCCCCCACTGGCTTCCTGGTGAAGACAATTGTTAGGAGGTAGGCCAATGGGCCAGGGCAGGCAGGAGATGCCGGGACACCTCTGCTACGGTGGCCAGGCCCTCAGAGGCACGTGGATGGCTTTGTGCACGTTGGTCGGGCTCCACCCAGTGGTCTGTCTACACAGACAACTCCAGAGATCCTGCTTTGGCTTGGAGTCACCTCCCTACTTCCCACACCTACTGACTGGCCCAGCGGGCCTTGGTCTTAGGTCTTTGCCTCTAAGCGCCCCACTGGTGGGGCAGGGAGAGACAGGACCCAGGCTGGCCCCTCACAGTTGTGTGCCCTCCTAGGAGCCATGCGGGGCCAGTGGAGCCTGCTGCTGGGCCCTGCCCGCCTCTGCCTGCGCCTGCTTCTGCTCCTGGGCTACAGGCGCCGCTGCCCACCTCTGCTCCGCGGCCTGGTTCAGCGCTGGCGCTATGGCAAGGTCTGCCTGCGCTCCCTGCTCTACAACTCCTTTGCAGGCAGTGACACCGCTGTGGATGCTGCCTTTGAGCCTATCTACTGGCTGGTGGACAACGTGATCCGCTGGTGTGGGGTGGTGAGTAATGCCTGGGGACAGGAACCAGGGATGTTTGGGGGTAGCAGAGGGACATGTGTCTGATGGACCTACACTGGGTTTGGACCCACACTGGCCTCCTACCCTGGGGTAACTCCCGAGTCTACCCTGGGTGTTGGCGAGCTCTCTCACTGCGTCTTCTTGACCTCCCTGGTGTCGGCAGGTGTTCGTGGTGCTGGTGATCGTGCTGACCAGCTCCATTGTGGCCATCGCCTACCTGTGTATCCTGCCCCTCATCCTTCAAACCTACTCAGTGCCACGACTCTGCTGGCATTTCTTCTATAGTCACTGGAATCTGATCCTCATCGTCTTCCATTACTACCAGGCTATCACCACTCCACCTGGATACCCACCCCCGGTGGGTCCCCCCTCAGGGGCATGGGGGAGGGAGAGAACTGCAGGCTATTGGAGCCAGTTCCAGGAGTGCGGAGGGAGAGTGCCTTGGTATTTTGGAGGTACGAAACCGGTGCTGCCACAGTTGTCATGGTGCTTTTCTCCCTCTGCACAGGGCAGGAATGATATCACAACAGTCTCCATCTGTAAGAAGTGCATTAACCCCAAGCCAGCCCGAACACACCACTGCAGCATCTGCAATAGGTGGGTCTCTGGGAACCCCAGCTGTGGCCCTTTTGCTGTAGCTCTAGGGCAGAACCTAGACCTGGAATTTGACAGGACATGTATGAGGCACCCCTCACGTGCCAGGCAGTGTGCCCTCTATATCGGGACACCTGGTCCTCAGGATCGTCCTGCAAGTTCCGCATTTTCACCGCTTGTGGAAAGTGAGATTCAGAGAGATGGGCCAGGGTAGGCAAGAGACCCGGAGTTAGCTTGTCCAGTGTCAGGTAGCCGGTGAAGCAGGGTTTGAAGCAAGGCCTGGCTCTCCTCAAAGTCTGTGCCCTTTCCGCCTCAGCAGGGTGCTGGTCCTTATAGGAAAGGACTGGCACTGACATCTCGAGATCCTTGGCCACCGTAACAGAGCCTGTGTCCCTCCCTCACAGGTGTGTGCTGAAGATGGATCATCACTGCCGTATCCTTTTATTATCTCTTCTGCCTGAGGCCTCCTTCTTTAGCTCCAGAGCACTGCAGAGGTTTAAGGGCCACAAACCCAAGGCTTCTAGCATCCCCCTGCAGAGAACACTGGGCTCATGAGAAGTTTGTAGAAGAGCAGTTTTTGGGGCTGACATCTCCTGGGAAAAGCAGGAGGCTTACATGCATTCTGGGATGGATCTTCTTGGAGCAAGGCACCCATCCCTAACAGCTCTTTCTTTTGTAGACTGTCGTGCTAACATCTATTGGATGGAAAGAGACGTTTGGTTCAGTGGGTTGTTCAGTAGGTGTCCAGATAGAACCATTGGTCCCTTGCTGCTGTCCCACACAGATGTCTGGTTAACCCGTTAGGTTGAAGTATTGGCAGACTCATTTTACTGAAGGATTTCAGTTTTCATGATCTCCTGATGGGACTTGTGAGGGCTTTGAAAAGCTTTAACACTTTCACCTCAACTTCAAGGAAGTCCCATATTTTCCTGCCTTTGGTGACAGGAAGCCTTGGGCTTGGATGATGTTGTCAGGAACCAAGGATGAACCAGAGAAACCTGGACACCCCCTGAAGTTGTGTGTTTGGTCTTGTCCTTAATCCTACCCCCACCAGCCTGGCTAAACAACTGTGTAGGCCACTATAACCATCGGTACTTCTTCTCTTTCTGCTTTTTCATGACTCTGGGCTGTGTCTACTGCAGCTACGGAAGTTGGGACCTTTTCCGGGAGGCTTATGCTGCCATCGAGGTGAGCCTGTAGTTAGGAGCAGGGCAGCTCTATAGCACTTTGGGGTGTGGAATCCGTCCCTAAGGAGTGGGGCTGGTAGCACCCCCCCATCCTAGAGGTCTGGGAGTATAACCAGCACTGTTTTCCATCCCCTTAGAAAATGAAACAGCTCGACAAGAACAAACTACAGGCGGTTGCCAACCAGGTGGGCTGTCCCCACCCCACTGCCTCCTGCTGCTCAGGCCAGGGGTATAGAGTTGCTGAGGCAACTGGGGCCCACCTGTTAGTCGAGTTGTAGAGGCTGGGGTAAGGGGCCAGTCGAGACTGGATCGGGGTGTTTCTGGGCACTGTCGGCCGTGGGCAGACTAAGTGGCCTAGGGGCAAGCTGGGAGTCCCTGGTACGTGACAGTTTTTGGCTCTATTCCATTATCACCTTCTTTGGGCTGAGCAAGGGCTCTGCCTTGGTGATGGCCTGAGCAGCAAGGAGTCTATGTTAGTCTGTGTAATGGGGTTCCAGGGGACAGAGGTCGGGCTGGGCCAGTCTGACCATCCTTTGTTCCTGGTCTGTCTGCGTCCACAGCAGGATCGTCCCTTCTCCCCTGGCCTTTTAGGACTCCTTATTCTGAGCAGATCTTGGGCTTGTGATTGTGTCTCTGCTGCCCTTTCGGTCCTTAGTGGGGCTCACAGTTCTCCCCCTCCAGTTATTCCATTCTGGGTATGGGTCTCGTCCCCTCTTGGGGATTACAGCCACACAGTTCTAGCTGGGGAGTGGAGTGGCTTCCCCTGGAGCCCCATTTGTGTTGTCAGAGCTAAAGGCCCAGGGTTGGTCCCTCCTGTGCTTTACCATCCTGTCCAGACCTGCTCTGCCCCGTGTTTGTCCATGATGATGCCGCCAGCTTGGTCCACCCATCTGGTTGCTGCCCTGACTCCTCTGTGGCTTAACCCCCTATTTTCTCATCATGGGCTTGGATCACTTCCCTGCCTGCAGGTGTTGGGCTCTGGTAGAGACAGACCAATGGAGCAAATGATCCAGACTTTGCTGTTTTCTTTTTCTAGACTTATCACCAGACCCCACCACCCACCTTCTCCTTCCGAGAAAGAGTGACTCACAAGAGTCTTGTCTACCTCTGGTTCCTGTGCAGGTATCTCAACTCTCATTTTTGACAGTTTGAGGGGCAGCTTCAGAAAAACCTTTTTCAGTGCCCACAGCCAGGCAGGAACCCATCCCCGTGTAAACTGCTGCTGTTCTTATTCTCACTTAGGTTGGCAAAGAGTAGGGCTTAATTTTCTTCAGCATTTGGGGGCAGGGAACATTAAAGATTTGGCATTGAGTGTTTGGTATGTGCCAAGGGAAGTTAAACTCCTACTTAAAGGGTAGGTGCATTTCATAGATGAGGAAAATTGCAGATCTGAGGGGTGAGGTGATTTGTTCCATGATGCACAGCTAGGAATGGTAGAGCTGGAACCTGAACGTTGTGCCATTTTATTCTAATTGTTAGTGCTTTTACTACCTCTTCTGTCTCCCAAGCATGGGTATTTTAGGAAATATATAACATTTTCATTAATAGAAATAGACTTATTTCCCCATCTTGCTTTCCACATCATTTATTCTTAGTCCACATTGATGCTTTTTCATGGATGCAGTGAAGTAAAAGTTCGTCTAGGACACGTACGCTGGGAGTTAAGGCAGACTTAGACATAAGCCCCTAGGCAGTCACTGTTGCTCAGCTCAATTTCAGACCTACGCATGGCCTCTAACTCCCTCCACACTACCCCATGATCTTTGCCCCTCTTTTCTCAGTTCCGTGGCACTTGCCCTGGGTGCCCTAACTGTATGGCATGCTGTTCTCATCAGTCGAGGTGAGACTAGTATCGAAAGGCACATCAACAAGAAGGAGCGACGCCGACTGCAGGCCAAGGGCAGAGTGAGTAGGGCCGGGATTGGGGTGGAGGGATGGGTAGGTAACTGAACCTGCCATCCTATAAACAGAGGCCATGGTCAGGGCCAACTAAGGCAGGCATCATGAAATCCAGAACTTGCCTGGCCAATTTAGGCTCAAAATTGGTTTAAGGAAAGGGATTCATAGAAACATGTTTTTCTTTGCTCTAGGTTTTTAGGAATCATTACAACTATGGCTGCTTGGACAACTGGAAGGTATTCCTGGGTGTGGACACAGGAAGGTAAAGTAAAATATTTAGACCAGCACTGTTCATTGAACTTTCTGGAATGAGAAAAATATTCTATACCTCTGCTATCTAAAACATTAGCCATTAGTCACATACCGCTTTTGAGTGCTTGCAGTGTGGCTAGTATATCAGTGAATTGAATTTTAAATTTAATTTCATCTTCACCAATTTAATTAGGCATGTGTGGCTAGTGGCCCCCATATTGGTACGGTAGCAGGTGACTACGACAGAATCCTTAGAAAGCTGTTCTCGAGAAGGGACCTCTAGTTAGGGTATGCTGGCCACCAGTCACCTCTCATTTGTATGGCAGTGTCTGGATTTCAAGCACCTAATTTGTGGGATTGAAGTCATCTATTTGTGACAGAGGTCCTAAGACAATAAATGAAGCTAGTTCCCTCAGCCCAAGAGACAAAGGTAAATCATTCTTCAAATTGCAACTACTGAGGCAGTAGTAAGTAGGTGACTGGAAGTACCTGCCCTCTTCCTTTTCCCATCCTATTACTCCTGTCACTGTGCTTACAGTGGCCCCTTAGAAGTTTAGCTCAAAACCTCTAAAGGCCTTCAAGGCACCAGAGGGCACATTTATTGGACAAAACTGTAACTTTTATTACTTTTGCGATGAATGCCAGGGTAGCTTCAGACTACCTTGATATATCTTTGCTGAGGAATGAGGCTCAGGAAGGAAGACTAGGAAATCTTAGATCTCACAAGTATTTCTGTCTTCTCTTATAGGCATTGGCTGACTCGGGTGTTGTTACCTTCCAGTCACCTGCCCCATGGGAACGGAATGAGCTGGGATCCCCCTCCCTGGGTGACCGCTCACTCAGCCTCTGTGATGGCAGTGTGAGCTGGAGTGTGTCAGCCACAACTTGAGCACCACCCTGCTTCCGACATTGCCTCAAGGGCCTCCAAGGATAGCTTCTTGGAATCCTTGAGCAAAAAGAGCCAGTGGGCCTGCCTTACGGTACCATGCAGGGACAGCTCAAGGACCAGTCTCCCGGCCATGGCGGAAGCAAGGCATGATGTGGAAAAACCCTAGGACTGATGTCCCTTTACTCAGGCAAACAGAAGTTCCAGCCCCAGACTGGAGATCAGGCAGCTAGCAACCTTGCCAGGTACTGACCCCGACCTCCTCCAGCTTACAGCACTGGGGTTGGCTACCACCTCTTCCACTTGCAGTCTGAGAAAACACCTGAATGGTAGAGCTGAGATCCTGGCTTCTCAACAGGGCAAAGATACCAGGCCTACTGCTGAGGTCACTGCCACTTCTCATGTGCTGAAGGGAGCAAAAATAAAGGTATTTGATTTTTTAAAGCTATGTAGCTTTTCACTCTTTGCCTTTCTCTTGTGGGGCGGGGAAGGGGGAAGTCAGGGTCAAGGCCTAGTGAGTGGGTGTTACGGTCCTGCCACCTCTGCCCCACTTGGAGGGGTTGGATGTCCTGAAGAATTCCTGGCCAGTTCCTATCACTACTGTTCCTCTAGCTTATGCAGTGTTGCTTCTGGTTATGTACTGCTGAGGCATAAGTGGAGAGAGGGAAATAACTGACGGCCCCATTACCAAAAGAATCTTTATTCTCCAGCAGGTACACACACGCCACCATCCCTGGTCCTCGGGGCCACGCTCATCTGTATTCACCCTCAGCAGCATGTCTCACTTTTTCTGACATATAAATGGAAGAGCCCCAAGACCAAGATCATTCTTCAAACACAAGTAGTCTCACACTCAGTTACTTCACAAATCCATCAGAAGTCAGGATTCCTATGTTTCTTGTACAGCCATGCGACAGAGGCCCAGCATTTGTGCGGTGTCTGTGGGAAAGGCAATCAGAAGCCAGTCATCTCCCTGCTTTGGGCAAGATGGCTTGATAGTTAGTAATTTCAGGTTAGATTGTCTGTCAGAACAGTGTAGGCCAGGATGGAGGGCTCAGCTGCCAGGGCTCCCCAGCAGAAACCTGTAGGCAAAAAGAATGTTGACAGCATTAGTGGTGAGGCTCATTTCAGTCCCATCTCTCCCCATGACCTAAAAACTCACCATTCTCCCCTGGCTGACACTGCTTCCTTACGCACCAGTCTCTTCTTGTCATCCAGGGGTTTGGCTAAGGCCCGGATCACCTGCAGTTTGTACGGCAGCAGCTGTGGAGTTAGAGGAGCTAATCTTAGCCTTGTTCAACCAAGACAACCAAAAAAGCTGCTCTGACTCTACAACTAATACTCTTCCTATTCTTCTTTAGTGATTCCAGAGAATGCTATGTGGCAGGCTGGCCATTATATTTTACGGTAGTCAGGAGATCCTTGCCTATCTGTACCCTACGGTGCATATCTCAGTCACACAGCAGGGTGGCCAGTCCCTCTTGACTAAGGCAGAAAGGTGCCTCTGGCTCTTCTAAGAAGCTTCCAAGCCAGAGAGGGACATCTGCGGTACTCACCACGGGGGTGGGCAGGTGAGTAACAGCGTGCATACACTGCAGTGCAGCGATCCGGACAGCCTGGAACACAACCATAAGGAGGTGAGGGGAGACCCACGAATGGGAGATGGACAGGCCAAAGAGTTGTTCAGGCTCAACGCACCATGGAAGGGCTGGAGCTGAGGTTTAGGAACTTGGTGACGAGGGTGTCAACGTGAAGACTCATTACTTGGGGTGCTTCCAGTAGAAGAGGCTGAAGGCAGCTGAGGGTGGAGAGCTGTACCACAGAGTCTGGGCAGGACAGGGCCTCCAGCAGCAAGGAGAGCAGCTAAGGGGCCACAGGAAGGGTGGGATGACCACATCTTTGATGAGCCTGCTTTTCCTCCCCTTTCTAGCCCCAGCTGGGGGACAATGGCTTGGTCCCTGCTTAGAGGCTGTGACTGCGAGGCTTACCGTGGGCAGCTCCGGCAAGAGCACAGGCTTTGGCAGCCTGTTAAGTACATGAGACAGACCCTTCAGGTAATTTGGCTTCACATCTGTAAAAAATGGAAAAGCTTAGGGGAAAAACTGGGCTCAGACATAGAGCTTAAGAATTCAGGGCTTCCCTGGTGGCGCAGTGGTTGAGAGTCCGCCTGCCGATGCAGAGGCCATGGGTTCGTGCCACGGTCCGGGAAGATCCCACATGCCGCGGAGCGGCTGGGCCCGTGAGCCGTGGCCGCTGAGCCTGCGCGTCTGGAGCCTGTGCTCCGCAGCGGGAGAGGCCACAACAGTGAGAGGCCCGCGTACCGCAAAAAAAAAAAAAAAAAAAATTCAATTCTAATCTCTGGTGAAGCTGGGACATTAGCCTACAAAAAGTCTTTTCTTCTTTTTTTTAAAAAGCCCCTCAAGCTCAGAATAGCCAAGATATGCCAATCAAAGGAAAAGAGTGGGTCAAGAATCTAGATGTTCAGCGCTTCAGGTACAGGTCACACTACAGCTCTAAAGAAGCACTCAGGTCCTAAATTATTTTAGAGACTGTGGCCTGACCAATGGAGAGGTCTATATATTTGAGGACTTTCCTTTAGACTCCCCTCACCTCGAGGAGCAGCATGGAAGCCCCGGACCAAAGCAGGCACGTTATCCGTGAAGAACCGCTGGCGAAACATGATCCGCACTTCAGCATGGCCAGCACGAGTCAGCACATCAGTGCAGTCAGACATGAGCAGACAGAAGCCATCAGCTGCTGCTGGGCCTAGTTCTGGATCACTCAGGAGGCCCATGAGCTGGAGAAAAGAGAGCCTTTGAGGTACATCAGCGGGGAAGAATCTTAAATACCCAAGAGGAGGACAGTAGTCATTTTTGGGAAGAAGAGGATCGACAGGGAAGTTCCTGTTAGGTCCTAGGTTCTGCTGTCTTCAGCAAGGACTTACCCGGTCTGTAAGGCAGGAGCTGAGAGGATGATATCTGAGCACTAGGGCCTTTGTGACCTGTTATCAGAGAGTAAGAGAACAGTCAGGGCATGACACTCAAACCCTGAGAAGCATGCATGCGCTTCAGGGTTAAATGGAGAAATTCTTTTTAACCAGACCAACTGCTCTGTCTAACTGGAATCCATTCCGACTCCTTACCCAGAGAAGCAGTGTGAAGGCCTGACTACGATAGGGCCCAGAGCTCAGCCCAGCCTCCACTTTGTCCACAGCCAGCTGTAGGAATTCATCCAGCTGTTGCCCTAAAAAGGAGGGAGGAAATGCTGATGCAGACGCTACCCATGTCCGTTTTACCAACAAAGGTGTGAATCATTTAAATGTAGAAGCCATTAGAAAAAACCAATATTGTTTTGGTTGTGGATTTGGCCCACTTAGCTCTAGGACACCAGCACAAGAGCCTGGTATTCCCATAATGTAGGGGTGCTGGCATTCGAAAAAGAGTTGTCTACTTCTAATAAAGAATTACCCCTAAGGGCTTCCCTGGTGGCGCAGTGGTTGAGAGTCCGCCTGCCAATGCAGGGGACACGGGTTCGTGCCCCGGTCTGGGAAGATCCCACATGCCGCGGAGCGGCTGGGCCCGTGAGCCATGGCCGCTGAGCCTGTGCGTCCGGAGCCTGTGCTCTGCAACGGGAGAGCCCACAATAGTGAGAGGCCCCCGTACCGCAAAAAAAAAAAAAAGACTTACCCCTAATAGCTCTTTGTAGGGAATAGGATGACAGAACTAGATAGAGCACTCTGCTTGAAGCCCTTATCTTATGTCCTATAAAGCTTTGCCCAACTCTGGTCTTGACTCTTGTCCCACGGGCTGTCCCTTGGAAAGCCCTATTATTGATATATTAGCTAACTTCCTTTAAAAAGAGAATGAGAACTAAACGTCAAGATTTCATCAGAAGTTGATTCAGGGAGGCTCCCAACCCACAGCCTCACTCCAGTACCTGCAGGATGCTTGTTCAGAAGTCCTGCAAAGCACTTGGCAGCAGCAGTGGAGGAGAAGGGGCAGTTGTGGCAGCAGCTCAGCTCTAAAAGTTCCCGCATGAGTTGGTTCAGCTGAGGGATTTCCACCTATAGAAAACCTGGCCATGTCATGGACCCAGAGAACACTTGAACTCTAAGAGACACCCAGCAGAGAGTGGCAGCAGGGGCCAGGGTGGATGGGAAATAAACTCTCCAGTGGGAAAAGCAGAAAATCAGCTTAGCTTGTGACAAATTTCAGCCCAGAAGTCACCCAGGATTCACCTCCCCGGGTCAGGGTTAAACTGGGGTACTCCCCAAATGTTGTGGTCTCTTACATTTCGAGGCAGGGAGCAGACAAAGGCCATAAGCAGTGCAACCAGCCGCCTCTGCCCTGAGGAGCCATCCTACAGAGGAAGAGGAAGAAGAGCCTTAACAAGCCTGTCCTGCTAGCAAGAGGCTTGTCTGCCCTGAGGATACCCATCCCAGGTTAGCCCTAAAAATCTGAAGGACAGAAGTCCTAAGATTCTCCCCAATCTGATCCATCAGACCCTTACCTGGAATGGTTGGAATCTTCCAGGGAAGCTGTTTTCAGGCAGGAAGGTGATGTTGCCATCCAAGAAAAGGGGCACAATGTGGGCAACACTCTGGGCAGCCAAGCTGGGGGAAGAGCACTAGGTGTCACCGAGGAGCCAGGGCTCTACAGCAGCCCTGGGGTTCCTGGTGGTCACTGAGTCCGTGGGCCAGAGCATGATCATTCACACCTTCAACAAATACTAATTCAGCACATATTATATGCCAGGAACCATTCCTGTTCTAGGCCTTGGTGCTACCGCAGTGAACAAGACAGATCAAATCCCTGTTCTCCTGGACCTTACGATCTAGCGAGAGAACTCAATGTGTATTTCAGAAGTGCTCCACAGGTGACTCTCATGCACATCTGCAGCTAAGAGCCATCAGTCTCTGGCCCCCAGTCCATGATGCTAAAAGGCCCCTTCTTACTTTGCCAGCAAGACTTAACAAAACAAAAGCTGCCTCCATGTTTCAATCTGGGTAAAAGGACAGCTCAAAAGGAAGTTATTTGCTGCTTCTTCCCAAGAATTCTGTCCTCCCTGGGATCAAGTCACATCCATGATTATACTCACTCAGGGCTCAAGTGGGTGGTGGCAGTGCCAATGACAGACACCATGGCGGCCAAGACCTCATCCTGCAACAGCACTTTCTTCAGAACTGAGTGCTCCTTCTCTGCAAAATCAAAACACACACAATCACAGGCCATGACTGTGGCTCAGACGATTAGGTCCTGTCATCATCATGACTCTGGGCCTTGACTCTAGTTACGAGAGGAGCAGTTTTTAAACTGTCCTCTAGTAGTGCTGTAGCCCTGAGAAGCAGCAAGGCACCAGAAGTAGGAGTGTGTAATGCAGGCCATAGGGAGCTCCCGAGAACTTTGTGCAGTCCTTTTGACTGGGCAACAGTGGAAAATAAGGCTAGCTAATGTGAACATTCTTAACATCAGAAATGTTAGTCTTTTCAAAAACTTAAAGGTAACGTGGATTTATCTTCATGGGTCCTTTTATACAGCAGCTACCACACATACATTACTGTTGCCAAGCACTGCACATTAACTTATTTAATCCTTACCAACTACCCTGTGATATAGATATTACTCTCTATCAACCCCATAAAGTGAGGAAACAGAAGCTTAGAAAGGCTATCTTCATCTAAGTTGGCAAGTGGTAGAGTTGACCACGAAACCCAACCAGGTCTGCTTGACTCCAGAGCCTAATTCTAACTAATCTAATTACACAGCAACTAAGGGGGAAAAAGTGTGCATCCTTTTGAGTGTTGCTAACACTAGTAGATTTTGGTTCCTGCCGAAGGTCAGCTTGGCACCCTCTGCTTGAAGTGAAATCTCATTATGTGGACACAGGATTCAAAAGAAGCCTCTGCTGGTACAAAATGCAATACCAGTGATACCCCGAGGGTGGCAGTGCTGTTCAACACTAGTGGAAGGCTGATTCGGGAGGAGGGAGGGGTGAGGTGGAGGAAGTTACCTGGCATGGAAGCCTGCACAGCCAAGGCAAGCAGGCAAGGTATAGCTGTCTGATGGAAATACCAGCAGCTCTCGGGGTCTTGCTGGCATTTTTCTGCCACCTGCTGGAGACTCTGACAGACAGCAATAACTTCACTTGTTCCTGCAACCGTATTCCCTGTGTGGTGAGAAAGTTCTCTGTAAGGTTTTCTTAAAAGCACTTCCAGGTCTGTCACATACAGAATATGGGAAGAATAATCGAAGACGAGTAACTAAAGAGACCAAGAGTGTCTTATAAAGAGCCAAGTCATTTTATCCAGGAGCTGAGACCTGCCCAGCCAGCTCTGCAACAGAAGCATTCATACACAGCTGATCGTTGAACAAGGCGGGGGTAAGGGGAGCCGACCCTCCTGTACAGTCGAAAATCCACGTGCAAGTTATAATGGTCCCTCTTTACACAGTTCCTCCATATCTGCAGTTCTGCATCTGTGGACTCAACCAAGCATATTGTACTATAGTTTTTACTACTGAAAAAAATCTGTATACGTGGACCTGTGCTGTTCAGACTTGTTTTGTTCAAGGGTCAGCTGTACATTCTCATTTAGTTTTCATAACAACTCTCTTAGAAATATCATTTTCTCCATTTTATAGAGGAGGATGTGGAGGCTCAATAAATTACCAGTGGTTTTTCCAGGGTAACAGTGAAAAAGTCAGGAATCAAACCCAGGCCACGCTCTGAGTCCAGTGTTCTTTCTACTTTACATCAGGTGCTGGATCATCCACGAAGGGCCGGGCAGTGCAGAGTGGGGCGCTTAGGGAATTCGTGAGGTTCTATGGTGTGCATGCACAGGTCCACAACAGCAATAGCTGCTGTCACTTATGAGGAGCAGTGCTTCTCAAACTCCAGGGTATGTACAGGTTACTTGGAGATCCAGTTAAAATGCAGATTCTGATCAGTGGCACCTGAGATTCTGCATTTCTAATAAACTCCCAGATAATACCCGTGCTGCTGGTTGATGAACCCTATTTTGAGTAGCTTGGCCTTACAGTGGTGCTTTTCTTAAAAATTTTATTTATTTTATGTTTTTATTTTTGGCTGCGTTGGGTCTTCGTTGCTGCACGCAGGCTTTCTCTAGTTGTGGCGAGTGGGGGCTACTCTTTGTTGCGGTGCATGGGCTTCTCATTGCGGTGGCTTCTCTTGTTGCAGAGCACAGGCTCTAGGTACGTGGGCTTCAGTAGTTGTGGCGCGCGGGCTCAGCAGTTGTGGCTCACAGGCTCTAGAGTGCAGGCTCAGTAGTTGTGGTGCATGGGCTTAGCTGCTCCGCGGCATGTGGGATTTTCCCGGACCGGGGCACAAACCCGTGTCCCCTGCATCGGCAGGCGGACTCTCAACCACTGCGCCACCAGGGAAGCCCGGCAGGCGATTCTTAACCACTGCTCCACCAGGGAAGTCCCCAGTGGTGCTTTTCAATGGCCTCCGTGGGCATTCTTAATAACTGTTGCCCAAGTCTCATCCCTCCTCAGAGGCTGAATCAGTTGGACTAAGACCCACGCATTCAGCACTTTTTAAAAGTTCCCATGTGACTCTTACTATAGCCACCACTGGAACCACTGCTTTAGAGGCATCAACTCCAAACCCGACTATGGTTCCCCCTTCAGCCCAGTTCCCTGAGGACTGTTCCTGGTAGTTACCTTTGTTCATCTGGCGGAGATGCTGCAGCAGAAGAGGCAGGGTCTCCTTGACAATACTGGCATGTGTGGATATAGCTGACAAGGCCTGCAGACAGCGCCGATTCCGGGAGCATTTGGTGGGCCCATACCCTCTAGCCAAATCTGACTCCTCTGAAAGCAACCCAGGAGACAAGGTTTCACTGTGTGATGGCAAGCATGAAGGCCCCCAAGCCTCCCTGGGAAGGGGTAAGCCACGGAAGATCAGAGACACATACCTATACACAGCTCCCCAGCAAGCTTGGGCACTAGGTGGCTGCTGAAGGCCACAGGGTAGAGAGTGGCCAGGGTTCCTGATGCTTCCAGTGCTGCCACCCTGCCGGGGCACAAGGCAGATGAGCATCAGCTGAGCCTTGATCCATGGCTCTCTTGCCTAGGCCTGCCATTAGGCAGATTCAGGAGTGTGGGCTTCTGAGGCCACCTTGCTGAAGAGTAGGATTCCAGTACTTACACCACTAAGTTGGACCGGGCTTCTTAATGCCCAAGAAAAGAGAGCATTCCCACACCTCCAACCGGGGAGCAGCCAGAGCCAAGCACAGGGCCCACCTCCCCTATGGAAAGCCAAGGGTCGGAAGCACAGAGCCCTGGAACAGCTTGCTCCATCTCGCTGCCTTATATTCTCACCAACTCTGGGAATCCTCCTCCAGGAAGCTCAGTCTGTATAGGTGACCCACTGCCAGCTCCAAGTCCCCAGAAGACAGGAGATCTGTGCAGGAAGGAAACATGAACCTCATCTTTCTTCCCCTACAGCCATCAAAACCCTTCCTAAAGTCCTATAAGAAGTCCCAAATCATCCAGAGTTGTAGTGAGAACCAGGGAATTAAGATTGCTCTTCACTTAAGACAGAAAATCACAAGAAAGGGACCAATACTCCTATCTTTTCTCTTTCCCTTTAGCGTACCTGGCTGGGCACCCAAGACTGTGAGTGTACGGATGCCAACAAGCTGAAGCTGGGTGCTGGGGTCCGTCAGGGCCATGAATACCAGTGAGCACAGCTGGTCCTTGAAGCCACTCAGAGGCCTTTCATCTAGGAAGAGACAGAGTCCAGGTTAGAGGGAAATCCTATTCAGAAGTGATGCAAAGATAACCTGGGACAGATTTTTTTTTTTTTGCCGTGCTGCGTGGCATGTGGGATCTTAATTCCCTGACCAGGGATCGAACCCGTGCCTCCTGCGGTGGAAGCACAGTCTTAAGCACTGGACCGCCACGGAATTCCCGGGGCAGATTTAAAGAATTTAATCCATTGGGTATCTGGGAAGTACACTAGGAAAGAAATCAACAGCTCTCAACTGTTAAGTGTTCTCTTGGGCTACATCCTCAGAACAACAGGTCCACTGTTCTAGACTACTTCTCTGTAGCGCTCTTTGCCTGCCATCCTTTACAGGGCTATAGTGCTCAGCAGCCCCCAGGATACCACATCTAGAAGATGGCCTCACCCTTGTCTTCATAGCTCCATTTCTGTTGCAGCTTCAAGAAACCCAGGATCATTTCAAGGATTGTCCGCCGCTGGTTGCTCTGTAATGTTTTAAGGGGTATTCAAGTCTAAAAATACTTTATTTTTAAAGGAGTTCAGTCCTGCTACTTGCAGAATTGGGGAGAATTATCCTTTTACATAAGAGTGTCAGGAAAAGAGTGAACAAGGGAACCAGCAGCAGCAAATGGGAGCAAAACCCGAGATCTACTATATCTAGGCCTAAGCTCAATGCTTAGCGCTCTCTCTGTGAGACAGCGATCCTGGCAAGGGGTCCCATCATTTCCCCAACAGATTCTGCTTCCTTACCTGACTGTGCTTGTGGAACTGTTCCAGCAGTAGGGGCAGCACGTTGCTGGTGATGTGGTCACAGGCCCGGGCAGACGCACCTGCAGCCGCCTGCAACAGTTTGGCACTAGGCCACACCAGTTTCATGTCTGGTTCACACAGATGGTGCCTGCAGTCTAGAAAGGCAGCACATCACAGACCTAGGGAGTAGGCTGAATGTTGCCTGGTTCCCCTGCAGGCCATGGAAGTTGGAGGCTGAGCCCTGGGACAGTTGGCTAGCAGTTACCACTTAAATTGCTTTCAATTCAAAGCAGGGCTGCAGCACCCAAATCACTGAACATGGGGGCCACTCATGAAAGGTCACTGGCCTTAAGGAATTTCTCTGTTGTGCTCACTCCCCTTTCTAGCTGCCATGGTCCCATTACCCTGTAGAATGTTGCTAAGGAAGGAGTCAAGGAGGTCCTCAGCATCAGCCCTCAGCACAGAGCGAGACAAACACGCAGTCAGGGAGTTAAGGGCTGCCAGGCCCTCGGCCTCTACCCGCTCACTTGCCGTCTGGAACACCTGTCAGGGAGGGACCCCATGGCTACTGAGGTGAGCCTGCACCAGGTGAGACCTCGCCCACCTACTGCCTATTTCCTTTGCGGGGAGGGGGTGGTGAGAACCTTTGGGGCACAGCAATGGAAATTAACCCCCCAAATGAGTTTCTTCTCAATTGGTGTATTCTCACTAAGTCCTCAGTCCCACTAGGATTGATACACATACTTTTTGAGAAACTGAATACGACTTTGAGCAGTGGTTGTTGGGAACCCCTTTCCTAAGTCTCTTCCTCTCCCGCTGTACTCAGCATGACCTATGCTCCTTACCATGGAAGGACAGGAATTGGGCACTGTGCGAGACTGATCATGTGCCACCACCAAACAGCTGACCCTACCCCTGTCATTCAACTAGAAGTATGCCCCCTTGCTCTCTTGCTGAATAACCAAGCACAGCAACAGAGGGAAAAGGATACGGTGTGTTATTTCCCCTCGTGCCCGACAACCAGGAGTTAATGGTAGTGAGTTTATCTCAGTAACACTCACCTCTCTGCGGATAGAAGCCCAAAGGCTGGGGAGGAAGTCCTTTAGTTCTTTCTGTCCGTACACAGCACAGCAAGCATTCTGCCAAGGAAAGCACAGGTAAAGGCTATCTACACACTCAGACTTCCTAGGATATGCAGGCCCCTCAGCATAATGGCACCTGAAAGACCCCGGCTCTCAGCAGTAAACAAGCAGGATTTCATAACCATCCTACCCAGGTCACTGAAAAATAGGAGCTTGTCCTGACTGATGGAAAACAAGCATGAAGAGGGAGCCCTGGTCAGCCTTTCCTCAGCTGCCACTCAGTTACTACAGAACAAGACAAAATGCAACTGGGGGCTTTAGGTCAACATATAGGCCCGGATTCTGGGTATCCCTCTCTTGAGGCCAATGAACTATTCCCTGGCTCTCCAAGAATCAATTCATAATCCTTTAGCACCCCTAAATTGTCTAAAGACAGCTGGATCCTCAAAAGAGAACAATCACTCACCAGAGTCTGCAGAGAATCCAGCTTGGCACTCAGAATCTCGGAATCCACTTTCTCAATCAGCAGGGGGAGCAGGAACTGTGGGAGAGAAGGAAGAACTAAAGAGTGAGATATGGGTAGTGCTGCAGCCACACTAAGGCCAACCATGTCCTCACTGTCACCAGTTCCCAGGGGTAGGTGTTACATCAAGGAGCTATACTCGAGTCGAGAGTTGTGACTGTAAACCAACCTCCCTCTCAATCCATGGCCAGACTCCCAGTGACCTGAGAAGTGGGCTAGCTGGCAAAGCTAAAGAATTTCAAAAGATAGCACCAAATAGGGATTGGTTTACTATTTTAAATGAAGAGATGGTGAAGTTTTTTACTTCGAAGGTCTGAAGACACTTGCAAGATGCCATAACCTAAAATGTATACTGGAACTTTCTTTTCCCCCATGCTTTTACTGTTCTTTCTTCAGACCCTTCTGTGGGTTGAGGCTACATATCCTAACTTTGGCTAGACCTACCTCAGCAAATCGCGGTGTAGAAGCCAGCACAGCTCGAAGACTCAGGATGAGATCTTCTCTCTGGATACCATGGGGATCATTAGGTGGCTGGAAAAGGGAGAAGGGGGCGTGAGCTTGTATAACTCTTCAGACCACCCCTGGACACAGGAGTGAACCTGGCAACCCTGCAGAATAGGGTGAGATTTACACCCAATCTGGCAGAAGTTTATGGTATGAGGCCCCAGCAGGAAGACTGCTTGCTCTTACATGTTCCTTGGGAATTTTTGTCTGTTGGGCATTTATTTTCTATCTGATCACACAGTTTCCATCTGATCTATCATCTCACCACTCAGAGATAAGCACCCTTAACTTTCTGGTGCAAGTTTCTTCTCTGTATATATACTATTATGACTATGTGATTGGTATATTGGTATTCCCTTTAAAATATATACACTTTTAAAAAATGTGATCTTTTGAATATATTTTCTGCAATCTATTTTTTCACTTAATACTAGGTACATTTTTCATGTTATTATTTTTTCATAGTATTAGTTTTAGTGGCTGATACTATTTCATTGTGTGGTTGAGTCACAGTTTATTTGGATAATCACCCTTTGATGGACATTTCTATTGTTTTACCATTATAAAAAGCTGTAATTCTGGCATTATAAAAACTTTCATGATTTCTGCGTCAAGAAGGCAGATTTTTTTAATTGAAGTATATAGTTGACTTACAATACTGTGTTAGTTTCAGGTGTACAGTAAAGTGATTCACTTATATACATATATATTTTTTTCAGATTCTTTTCCACTATAGGTTATTATAAGATACTGAACATAGTTCCCTGTGTTATACAGTAAATTCTTGTTGTTTATCTATTTTATATATAGTGGTATGTATCTGTTAATCCCATACTCCTAATTTATTCCTCCTCACCTTTCCCCTTTGATAACCATAAAGTTTGTTTTCTATTATCTTTGAGTCTGTTTCTGTTTTGTAAATAAATTCATTTATATTACTTTTAGAGTCCACATATAAGTGATAGCATATAATATTTGTCTTTCTCTGTCTTACTTTACTCAGTATGATAATCTCTAGGTCCATCAATGTTGCTGCAAATGGCATTATTTCATTCTTTTTTATGGCTGAGTAGTATTCCATTGTGTGTGTGTGTGTGTGTGTGTGTGTGTGTGTGTGTACACACGTACATACACGCAC
>NW_020185331.1:1216729-1226564 GCF_003031525.2 Neophocaena asiaeorientalis asiaeorientalis
CCACAACATCTTTATCCATTCATCTGTTGATGAACGTTTAGGTTGCTTCCATGTCTTGGCTCTTGTAAATAGTGCTGCTATGAACACTAGGGTGCATGTATCTTTTCAAATTAGAGTTTTCATCTTTTCTGGATATGTGCCCAGGAGTGGGATTGCTGGATCATATGGTGGCTCTATTTTCAGTTTTTTAAGGAACCTCCATACTGTTTTCCGTAGTGGCTGCACCAATTTACATTCCTACCAACAGTGGAGAGTTCCCTTTTCTCTACACCTTCTCCAGCATTTATTATTTGTAGACTTTTTGATGATGGCCATTCTAACAGGTGTGAGGTGATACCTCATTGTAGTTTTGATTTGCATCTTTTCATGTGCCTGTTGGCCACGTGTATGTCAAGAAGGCACACTGAAAACATACATCAGATTTTCCTTTTCTCTTTAGAAACCCCACCAAAAATACAGTAAAGGGATTTTCCTTTCTTTTCTTTTTTTTTTTAAAGCTATAAAGCTAAAGGTTGACGAGAACAGGATAAGGGATGTTAGCAACAAAACTGTAGAAGGTGAAAAGCAGATAGATAAGAAGAAAATGACTTAGCAGAGCCAAGAGAACAGAATCCTCAGTAGGCTTGGGGAATGCTGAGTAACTCCCCATATACACCAGTCTCCTCAAAAGGCTTCAAAACCAGAAGTACCAGGTACCTTTGGAATTGCGAGTGGGGTTCGAGAAGCAATCTGACCTCCGAGATTGCTTCTCAAGTCCTCCCTAGCTGCAGTAGAATCTGGAGGTTTAATTCTTTAGAGAGGGTAGACAGAGGTCTAATCTTAGAGACATAGGTGCAGCTGAGGGCCTGGGTGCTGAATCAAAAGAGGTCTAAGTGGGAATTCCCTGGTGGTCCAGTAGTTAGGACTCAGTGCTTTCACTACCAGGGCCCGGGTTCAACCCCTGATTGGGGAATGGCATGGCAGGAGAAAAAAAAAAAAGGTCTAAGTAATACAGTTTTGAGAATTGAGACTTTCCAACCCTTCAAGCCCTATTTGCTTGTAGCCAGACTTCTCCCTCTAGGCCGATCTAAGGTCTTTTTCTAGAAGAACCTGACTAGCCCAAGAGGAAGAATACAATGGGGGTTCCCAAGCTGTCCATGTAAGCCACTATACAGGGAAGTTCATCCTCAGCCAGCCCATTCCCTGTGCTCAGAGCTCCCACTCAGCTTTATAATTCTCACTTTGAAACATGTGCAAACTCCCAAGGATTACCAGATATCTGAAGAAAGCCTCTAACCTGGAAATAGAGACCAAAAACAAACAAAAAAAAACTTGGAGGAAACAAAGACCATATATGTGGGGAGAGTTTTCAAAAACAGTAAGAAAGTAATTCATTCATGGATTAAATAAGAACAGAATGCTAAAGAAAAAAAGACCACCAGTCTTAAGTTGGTGGTCCAGCAGTTAAGACTCCGAGCTACCAATGCAGGGGGCCTGGGTTCGATCCCTGGTCAGGGAACGAGATCCTGCATGCCGCAACTAAGAGCCTGCATGCCACAACTAAAAGATCCTGCATGGTGCAACTAAAGATCCTGCATGTGGCAACAAAGATCCTGCGTGCTGTGACTAAGATCCAGCACAGCCAAATAAATAAATATTTAAAAAAACAAAACAAAAGACGTTTAAGAGATCATCAAAAATGACAATAAAAGGCCCTGGGAAAATGGATAAAGAAGACGTGGTACATATATACAAAGGAATATTACTCAGCCATAAAAAGGAATGAAATTGGGTCATTTGTAGAGACATGGATGGACCTAGAGAGTGTCATACAGAGTGAAGTCAGAAAGAGAAAAGCAAATATCGTATAATAACGCATATATGTGGAATTTAGAAAAATGGTATAGATGATCTTATTTGCAAAGCAGATATAGAGACACAGATGTTGAGAACAAATGTATGGATACAAAGGGGGAAAGGGGTGGGGTGGGAGGAATTGGGAGACTGGATTGACACATATATATTATTGATACTATGTATAAAATAGACAACTGATGGGAACATACTGTATAGCACAGGGAACTCTACCTAATGCATTGTGGTGACCTAAATGGGAGGAAAGTCCAAAAGGGAGGGGATATCTGTATGTGTACGGCTGATTCATTTTGTTGTGCGGTGGAGGCTAACACAACATTGTAAAACAACCATACTCCAATAAAAATTAATTTAAAAAAAAAAGGTCCTGGGAAATTCAAAGCATGAGAGCAGAAATGAGAAAATCAATAGAAGGGATTAATAGGAGATGTGCTAGTCCTGGGCCTTTCTGCCCTCAGAGCCATTCCTTGGGCTGACCACTGCAGGCTACATTTCCCAGGCTCCCATAATGGCCTGGGTTCAGCCAACGGGAAGCACTTGTAGAAGAATGCAGGTCAGAAGGAAAGGAAAACCCAGGGCATTTCTTCCCACTTCTCCAATTTAGTGGGCGCTTTCAGCATTGGCAGCATCTCCTCCATGGCTCCAGCTTCTACTGATAGGCCTATGTTTTTGTCATACTCTCAGCCCCTGAGGTCCAGTAACATCAACTCTTCCCTTTGTCCCTCCAGCCTAGGGGTGATAATGGCTTCCTGCTATTGATAGGTTGCCTCACTATCCTGTTTGGCTTCTCAGCTTTCCCATAACTTGTAAAAACAATTTCCTGCATTAAATTATTTCTGTTTTAAATACCAAAGTGGTTTCTGTTTTCATGCCTGGACTTTGACTGACAGAAAAGATAAAATTGTAGAATTTTCTTATAAACTAACAAAAAGGTAGAGGTAAGAAATATGAAAGAAAAGTAGGAGATTCAGAGGTCTAACAGAAGACTGATAGGAGTTCTAAAAGGAAGGAACAGAGAAAACAGAGGGAAAGAAATCATCAAAGAAAGAATGCAAGAAAATTTCCCAGGACTGAAGGACATGAGTTTCCAGATGGATGGGACCTACCAAGTACCCAATACAATGCATGAAAGCAGACCCGTACTAAGGCACATAATTGTGAATTTTCAATATATTGGGGGAAAATAATCAAAACTTAAAAGCTTCCAGAAAAGAGGAAAAAAAGTGACCATAAAGTTTTGCAAATCAAAAAGAATTTAGACTTCTTCACAGCAACTGAAAATTAGAGGTAAATGTAGCAATGCCTTCAATTTCATACCCATATTGTCAATAAGTGGGAGGAAAGAATGAAGACATTCTAGATTTACAAAAATCTAAATGTTTCACTCTTTTTACACACTGGGGAAGCTAATAAGGGATGTGCACCACCAAAATGAGGGAGTAAACTATAAAATAGGAAGTACATAAACCCAGGAGATAAGAGATCCGATCCAAGAGAAAAGACAAAGGAATCCCTAGGTGATGGTAAAGGAAGATTATCTACTCTGCATTAAGAGTAGGAAGCAACCAGTTAAGACTGTATGGCCAAGTTAAGAATGGTTTTTACATTTTTAAGTCGTTGAAAAAAAATCAAAAGAATAGTATCTTGTGACACATGAAAATTATATGAAATTTAAATTTCTGTGTCCATAAATAAAGTTTTATTGCAATATAGCCACTGTACCACATTCCAGTGTCTATGGCCATTTCTGTGCTAGAACAGCAGAGGTGAGGAGCTTCAACAGAGACCATATGGCCTGCAAAGTCTAAAATGGTAACTATCTGGCCCTAATAGAAAGTTTGCTGACCCCTACACACAGGATAGGAACCATCACTTATACTGATGTGATCCACTGTGAGGATGGCAAATGGCCAAAACAGATTGGTAAGACCATAAAGAGTATTTCTAACATAAATTGTTACACTAAAAGCCAGGTGTCCCTATTTAAAAGGCTTACGTTCTTCTGAGAAGAAACAGTGATACTGATTACAAAAGAGATGAAAAGAATATCAGAGAGGTGGTCCCAAGCAACTGATGTCAACTAGAATAAGCTGGTTAAGAAATTCCCTATGGCAAAAATGGCTGTGTATCTTTAAAGGCACTGAGAGTCAGTGCTCCAATGTAGTTTGGTATGCTGTGGTATAGCTCCTTTCATTTTTCCCAAATCACTAATGCTTGCAGTACACATACCCATGCGTACCCATATAGTGATGAGACCTTGAATATTTGGAAAAAGAAGGAAAATCAAGATGCAGAGTGGGAGGAAAGTCCGAGGGCATCAGAGCAAACACCTCCTGTAAACACTATGCTCAACTGTGTCGTCTTTGTTTAGTCAATTTGTTTCTACTGCCTGAGATGTACCCTCAGAATCCAGGATCACATCCTACACATCCTTCAGAAACCAAGAGAAATCCTATCTTATCTGTGAAGTCAGTTCCTGCCTACTCTAGCTCAAACTAAACTCTGTCTTCTTTGAACAATTAAAACACCACTTGTTTTGGTCCACAATCTCTTACTGTTACTTAAATGTTTCAACTTTCAAGGACATGAATCATGTTATACAATCCTGTAGTTCGAAGCACTACATACTTTGTCAAGGAGTCTCCCAAATACCTGCCGAATTGAACCGTTCCTCCCATGGCAAATGTTTTTCCACTTCCCAGTTTACTAAAACATTAAGTTCTTGAGGGCAGGGATTGTTTCTTTTGTTCACCGCTGCACCCTCAGGGCCTAGAACTGGGCCTGGCACATAACAGACACTGGACAAATATTTGAATGAGTGAATGAATGAAAGGTACTACTTACAGGAGTAAAATCAATAGGGAAGTAACAGGATGTCACTTCAAACAACTCCTCCACAAAGGGTCCTAAGGCAACAGAGAAAGAATGAGGACTTATAAGCCTCTCATCTGACAAGCCCCAACCAGCTAATTGAAGGCTACAAGGGTGTACCCAGGCTATAGTCTCTGGAGATGAGGTCATGGACGATGCGGAAGGCCACCAGAAGATTACGGGGATCCTTTTCCCCATCCATCACCTGGATGAAGCCAAAGGTGAAATCAGCTCCTAGGCCCTTCAGCTCTGCGGAGGAGAGAACAAGATCATTACTGTCCCGTGGGATAGAAAGCTGGGCTTTCTTTTGGCCTGTGTTCTCCCTCTGCTATCACTGACTTTCCTGCCTACCAGAGCAGGCCCTTTCTGTTTTCCTATTCCAAGAGAGTTCTCAGTGAAGAGAAGATGTGCAACAATACATAATTGTTACAGAGGTAAGAATTTAAAACATCAGCTCAAACTCCACCGTTTCTTTACTTTCCTGGGGAGTGAGTGGCTCCCAGTTTCCCTTTATCATCCTCTCAAAGTACTGGCTCTCCTATATCACCCCCCGGGCTAAAATGAGTCCTGGTAATGGGGGAAAAAAAAGATGTGCTCACTTTTCAGGTTTTCCAGAGAGCCCTGCCTCTTACCTTCTTCCCGGGTTCGCATGAAGTTGGTGATGATACTGTAGACTGTGTGTCGGTCCACCTGTGGCAGGGACTTAGTAGGAGAGACAGGAAGTAAGTAAAGAAAGTGCCCAAAGAATACCTCAGCTGACGAAACTACTTCCTGCTTCACAATCTCTAAGTGGACAGTGCTCTTTACACCAGTATAAGATGAACCTCAGAGGAAATGTAGAGAAAGGATACGGCTATTGCCCAGCAGTCCAGCAGTGGAACCGATAACCAAAACCTGTCTGCTGTATGCCTTACTTTAGTGTAAGAGGACACAGGTCAGACATAATGGCATGCCTTGCTCTCCTTATACAGTAGCAAGGGATAGCATGTGAACATGGTCAAAGACCTGAAAGAGTTCAGAACTTAGAAGGCAATTTTTTTTGCCATCTAATTCTAGTTATGTCAATGGCTGGGAGACAGAGGAGAACACCAAGGTGACTGTTATCACTCACCTGTACGTGGACCTCCTGGAAGATGGCTTTAAGCACGGAGACAGCCAGCCCTGGGGGCAGGGCCACACACAGGCTCTGGGGGAGAAGAGAAGTGTGAGCACAGAGGGAATTCTGGGAATTCTAGCACAGCCTTCAAGACACAAGCCTAAAACAGGGCTATTTAGCTACAGTGGGAATCACAACATCCAGGTTTGGGAAGAAGTGCTAACAGTGAGATACATGGTCCCTTTTCTCAAGTTGATTAGGTCTCTGCAGCTCCTTCCAGTTTGGCTTTGAATTCCAGTCCCCAAAGGATACTTTTACTCTACAAACTAAAAACAGAAGTGGAGCTGGCTGAGACTAGTTTAGTCCCACATCTGGGCATCTGCTTTGAAGCACTTGAAGTCTCACCCTCTAAGGGGAGGGAGAGAATTCACTGGAAATAGGTTCCTGCAAACATGGTATGTAATACAAAAAAGAACTCACAAGTGCCCTCAAACCCTGCAGGACAGATGGGATCACAAGATGATGGTCCTTCAGCCGGTTCTCATAGAATAGGATCAAGTGTACCACTGCACAGACCAGAAATTCAGCCGTTAGTTTACACAGGCTGGAGGAGGGCCCACCGGCTTTGCTCCTTCCCAAAGTTTATAAGGGCTGTTCCTCCTTGGGCTTCACTACAAATTTTCTCCTTCACTGAGAGATATGTTCCAAGCCCTCCCATTTGAGGGTGACTTCCTTGATCTGTCAGGAAAATAGGTGAACATCTTTTATTATCCATTCTCACTAGGTCACAATCAAACCCATTCTCAAGCCGAGAACTGCCTTTCTACAGAACTTGGGTTGGCAAATTTTCTCAAAGGGCCAGACAGTAAATATTTTAGGCTTGTAGGACATAGTATGTCAAAACTACTCAACTGGGCCACTGTAACATAAAAGCAGCATACACAATAGGTAAATAAATGGGCATGGCTAGATGCTAATAAAGCTTTATAGAAGATAAATAAGTTGTTGGCTTTTTTCCTCAGGACTTCAAAACACTTTGATATTTCATTACTTTTCCACTCCATCTATGAAACACTACTTTGTCCATTTT
This sequence comes from Neophocaena asiaeorientalis asiaeorientalis, assembly GCF_003031525.2. Lineage (NCBI taxonomy): Eukaryota > Metazoa > Chordata > Mammalia > Artiodactyla > Phocoenidae > Neophocaena > Neophocaena asiaeorientalis. Next base: position 1,223,641 of record NW_020185331.1, read on the forward strand.
ACAAAGAGGGGAAGATATACTGAAAAATACTGTCTAAGGCTACATTTGAAATCCATGTGTCTTGTGTCTCAATTCTTATCTTCTCTGCCACATATACCAGTGAGGAATGAAGACCCTGAATTAAGAGTTCACAGATACCTTATGTCCTCCCTCCCTCCCTGTAAAGCTGGCTTGAATAGACAAGGCCTTGGCTCAGCACTCCTACTAGCGATGCCAGTACCTTCCTTCTCCAGGAGCAAGGAGTGACACTGCAGTAGCACCTGTGACAAGAGCTGGATTCCTCGTGCCCGAGTTCGGGGTTCTGGATTCTCTAGAGAGGACCTGGGGTAAAGTAAGATAGAGACAGCCTGACATTACCCAGTTCAAACTTTTGAAGTAAATATTTTGCAATTAGTTACACTCACCCCCTGGGCATGGAAGCCAGCCCAGGAAGGTATTCTGGAGGTGCTTAGCATTACAGACAACACTAAGGCCAATCCCCAGATTGACCTGACATCATTAGAGGCATACGTGACACCACAGCCAACAGAAATGTCCATCTCCAGGCACTGACTGGGTATGGGGCTTACTCCTTCTCATACAACTGTGACATTCCTCTGAAACAGAGCTTAGCAGCTAACCACAGGGCTCAAGAGATGACTGGCAGCTGCAGCTTCTACCAAAACAGGAGGAGAATAAATATATCACTGTTAAAGCAACCACTATAGTCTTAGGGACCATATCGTCTTTATAACTGGAAGACCATTATGGTCTTTATAATTGGAAGTTTACAAAGTAAGATGGTCAGAGTATAGGTTTTAACTATTTAGGATTATTGATATGGGAGGACCTAGGCTGAAGCAACAAGGAGGTGATGTATCTTCAAAACAACTCACATTTAGACATACCAGAAGGAATCTAAGTAAATGCAGGAGGTAGAAGACTTCTGAAGGAGAACTGGCCAGGATACATGAATTAAACCTCAAGGTTAAGAGTATATATAGCTAGGGGTAATGGGGTAAAAAGAAGCTCACTTTTGACAGGATCCTTAGGACAGGAACTTATAGAAAGGTAGAAGTAGAAAACTGTGCATTTAAAAATGGACCAAAAATAAAAAAATAAAATAAATAAAATAAAAATGGACCAAGGCACACAAATGCTCATAGCAGCATTATTCAGAATAGCCAAAATGTGGAAACAACTCAGATATCCCTCAACTGATGAATGGTTAAACAAAATGTGGTATACCCATATAACAGAATATTGTTCAGCAAGAAATGAAGTACTGATACATGTACAACAGGGATGAACTTTGAAAACATTATGCTAAGTGAAAGAAGCCAATCACAAAGGTTACATATTACTGTATAATTCCATTTATGTGAAATTTTCAGCATAGGCAAATCCAGAGACAGAGTAGATTAGTGGTTGCCAGGGGCTAGGAAGAGAAAGGAATGGGGAGTGATTGCTAATGGGCGTGGGGTTTCTCTCTGGGGTGATGAAAATGTCTTAAAACTGACTGTGATTAAGGGTCATACAAATCTGTGAATACACACTTTAAAATGGTGAACTTCATGATATATAAATTGTATCTCGATAAAGCTGTTATTTAAAAAAAAAATGGACCAAGGCCACAACATGAGGAGAAAGGCCAAAAGGTCTCTTATGTGGGAAAAATGCATAATAGTGACCTTACTCCCCCACCCTCTCCCCAATTTTCTAGTTTTTTCTGTTTTAGAAGACATGCTAGCCATGACAGTTAACAACCTTCGCTAATTTAAATGTCAATTTAAATGGTCTACCAAGTATGAAATATGAGGAAAGCAGACATTAGACTACAAGCATATAGTTCCTCTGGAGCTTGGAATATCTGGTGGTAACACTGGTCTTCCAGCTGTTTTTCCAAGCCTTTTCTTATAGTGGGGAACCTGGTGCAAGGTCAGCCTCTTGACCACTCCCCAGGCTGGGCTCACAGCAGGTCTGAGTCAGATGTAGGCTGACTAGAATCCTATTGGGGAGGGTGGGTCTAAAGAAGCAGAAGAGGAATCCCAGCTCTAATTAACTAACAGTTGATGGCTTTCAACCACCCATCTCAGCCTAAACCTGTGGGCTGACCCAGGAGCTAATGTGACCCATAGGCGGTGTTCCCAACACTTCCTTAGGGGCCTCAGTCAGGTGGCAAGAATCATTTTTCAGAAGAAACACTGGCTTAACCTGAGGTACTGATATGGGAGGGGGAGGAGGGTGTTGGGCTACAGTAGGAGAAATTCAGGACAAAGTAACTTTTTCAGAGTGCAGCGCCAGGGCTGAAGACTGGTATTCTAGAGCAGAGGCTCTTACCCAAGGGCTTCCACCACTTGTAACACCGTATAGCTTCCAGATTTCACATCTAAAGGAAAGAAGAAAAAGAAATCTGAAAAAACAAAAATAAAATTCCATCCCAGGGTTCAATGGCTCTAATTACCAATGTTTTTGCCTACCCTAGGTCTTACACCATGGGGCCCACCGTGCTTGCCAAGAGCCTCTCCTACATGAAAAGCATTTCTGTAACACTTCAAGTATGCAGCTCCAAGTATAAAAACTGAAAAGAAAGTCAATATATCATTTGCAGGTAACTGTTTATCTAGAAAATCCAAGAGAAATAAATGAAAAAAATACTACAAACAAAATAATTCATTAGGGTGGCTAGGTACAAAATTAATATGAAAAAATAAAAAAATAAAAAAATAAAAATAAAAAAATTAATATGAAATTAAGAACTTTCACATACACACATACAATAGCCTGAAAAATTATATAAAGGAAAAAAGAGCCATTTACAATAGCAACAAATAAAAATTAAAAAAGAGAGAAAGAGGGCTTCCCTGGTGGCGCAGTGGTTGGGAGTCCGCCTGCCGATGCAGGGGACGCGGGTTCGCGCCCCGGTCCGGGAAGATCCCACATGC
>NW_020185331.1:1226759-1238424 GCF_003031525.2 Neophocaena asiaeorientalis asiaeorientalis
CAAATAAATAAAAAAAAAAAAAAAAAAAGAGAGAAAGAGAGAGAAAAATACCTAGATATAAACCTAACAAAAAATGTAAATATCTGGGGACTTCTCTGGTGGCTCAGTGGTTAAGAATCTGCCTGCCAATGCAGGGGACACAGGTTCAATCCCTGCTCCGGGAAGATCCCACATGCCGTGGAGCAACTGAACCCGTGTGCCACAACTACTGAGCCTGCACTCTAGAGCCTGAGAGCCACAACTACTGAGCCCATGCGCCAAAACTACTGAAGCCCGTGCGCTCTATGGCCTGCGTGCCACAACTACTGAGCCCACGTGCTGCAACTACTGTAGCCCACGCGCCTAGAGCCTGTGCTCCACAACAGAAGAAGCCACCGCAATGATAAGCCCACGCACTGCAACGAAGAGTACCCCTGCTCACTGCAACTACAGAAAACCTGCAAGCAGCAACAAAGACCCAACGCAGGCAAAAAAAATATATATATATATATAAATGTGAATATCTGAATGGTGAAAACTTTAAAGAACCACTGAGAATGTTACTGTGTTAAAAATAATACATAATTAGACAGGCAAATTCTGAAAAAGAGCAATGAGGGAGGGAGGGAAGGCAGTTCTTCCAAATAGTAAAAGATTGTTATAAAGTCACAGTAATTAAAATACTGTATAGTTTTTTTTTTTTTTTTTTTTTTTTTGGGGGTTGCGGGCCCCTAAAATACTGTATAGTTTTGAATATACTTTATGTTTTCCATAATAAAAGTAACCAGTGTAGTATGAGTTCATATTCAAAGAAATCAATGGTATAGAAATAGAATAGCAAATCCAGAAAGAGACACAAATACATGAGAATATGATTTTAAAAATCATATTTCAATTAATGAAAAACAGACTATTCAATAAATGGTGTTGGCATGATTGGGTAAATATTTGAAACAAGCTAACAAACAAACCAATGGCTCTGAATCTTTCACCAAAGTAAATATCAAATGGATTAAAGAAAAAAACACACGAGAACATTTCTAAGTATAACATAGTTATATTTAGCCATAAAAGAAAAGATTGGTTAAAATCAGCTACATTAAAAAATAAAATTGGATTTTCTGCAAGGCAAAAACAAACATCATAAGACAAACTGGGAAAAAATATTTGCAATTCTTATAACAAAGGGCTATTTTACCAATATAAAAAGCACTTCTACAAGTCATTGAGACAAAAGACCAACAACCAATTTTAAAAGATGCTCAACCATATTAACAACAGGAATGCAAATTCAACTCCCCAAAACGTTGGTCTTTAACATACTAGACTGGCAAAGATCAAACATTTTGTATCACGCTTATGTTTGGTGATGGTGCGTGGAATTAAGGCACTCTTTTTTTTTTTTTTTTTTTAAGGCCCCCTAAAACCCTTTGGGGGGGTAAAAAATTGGGCCTCCCCTTTTTTGGGGCCCCCCCCCCCCCCCCCGCTTTTTTTGGCCGCGCCTGTGGGGCATGGAGGATTTTAACTGCTTGACTAGGGATCGAACCTGCGCCCCCTGCAGTGGAAGCGCGGAGTCTTAACCACTGGACCACCAGAGAAGTCCCTATGGAAGGCAATTTGAAAATACTTTTTAAATTACAAATGTACGTAGGCTTTAATCCAGGGAATCTTCTCAGAATTTATCCTACATACTTGTAAAAGTGCAAAATAATGCATGTACAAGTTTTTTCATTTCAGAATGATTTATAATAGCGAATGACTGCAAACAACAAATGGCTGGGACATGGAAGCAACCTAAGTGTCCATTGACAGATGAATGGATAAAGATGTGGCACATATATACAATGGAATATTACTCAGCCATAGAAAGGAACGAAATTGGGTCATCTGTAGAGAGGAGGATGGACCTAGAGACTACAGAGTGAAGTAAGTCAGAAAGAGAAAAACAAATGTCATATATTGACGCATATATATGGAATCTAGAAAAATGGTACAGATGAACCAGTTTGCAAGGTAGAAATAGAGACACAGATGTAGAGAACAAACCTATGGACACCAAGGGGGGGGAAGTGGCGGGGAGGGTGGTGGTGGTGGTGGTGGGATGAATTGGGAGATTGGGATTGACATGTATACACTAATATGTATAAAATAGATAACTAATAAGAACCTGCTGTATAAACAATACATAAATAAAATTAAAAAAAAAAAGAAACAAGTTAAATAAGTTATAGTACATCCATAATGGAATTCTCTGTAACTACTTAGGAAAAAAATTGAAAAAAGACTGAGGAACCTGTATATTTATACTGATAGTGGGAAAAGATTTAAAAGCAGAACATAGAGTGTACATAAATAGTATATAGTATGTGCATAGCATTGTTTTTAAAGGGAGGGAGAATTATTTCTATTTGTATTTATTTATATCTCTAGAAGATGAAAGGAATTAGTAACACTGGTTGTCTCTAGGGAGGGAGACGGGTAGCTGGGGGTTGAGAGGTAGACTTAAAAAAATGTTTTACACTTTGGAATAATTTTAGATTTAAAAAAAGGTTGTAAAGACAGTATAGAGTTCCTGTATACCCCTCGCCCAGTTTCCCTGAATGTTACCATCTTACATAGTACATCTGTCAAAACTAACAGAGATTAGCATTTGTATATTACTTTTAATTAAACTCTAGACTTTATTCAGATTTTACCAGTTTTTCCACTAATGTAATTTTCCTGTTTCAGGATCCAATTAAGGACACCACATTGCAACTAGCCATCATGAATCCTTAGTCTCCTCTAGTCTGTGAAAGTTTCTCAGTCTTCCTTGCTTTTCATGACCTTGGTATTTTAAAAGAATTACTTTATAGAATGTCCCTTGATATGGGTTTCTTTGATGTTTTCCTCATGTTTAGCCTGGGGTTATGGATTTGGAGAAAGAATAGCATAGAGGTGAAGCACCTTTCTCATCACATCATATCATAGGTACAGTATATCAACATGACTTATCACTGGTGATTTTAACTTTGATCACTTGGTTAAGGTAGTGTCAGCAGGTCTCTGCACCATACATACTGTTACTATTTTTTCTTTTCTCACACTCTTTCCTTTGGAAGGGAGTCACTAAGTCCAGTCCACAGTTAAGGGGAAACGGGAGATTAAGCTTCATTTCCTAGAAGGAGAGTATTTATCTATCTATGTTATTTGGAGTTATTCTAAGGAAGATTCATCTCTTCTCTTTTCTTCATTTATTCAGTTGTTTACATCAGCATAAGCTCATGTATATTTATTTTATTCCTTGGGTTATAATCCAATACTAGGTGTTTTTTTGTTTTTTTTTTGCGGTGCGCGGGCCTCTCACTGTTGTGGCCTCTCCCATTGCGGAGCACAGGCTCCGGACGTGCAGGCTCAGCGGCCACGGCTCACGGGGCCTACCCGCTCCGCGGCATGTGGGATCTTCCCAGACCAGGGCGCGAACCCCTGTCCCCTGCATCGGCAGGCGGACTCTCAACCACTGCGCCACCAGGGAAGCCCCAATACTAGGTTATTTTGTTGCTCAAATTTTCTATCTTTGGCCATGGGGAGCTTTTTTAGGTTGGCACCAGTGTCCCTTTGACATGCCCCATCCTTTTATTTTTTTAAGTGCTTTCTTTCTGGCACTACAAAATACTACAGGGTCATCTTGTAACTTCCCTGCCCCAACCCTTGAGTCAGGCTTTTCTCCAAGAAGCCCTGGTTCCTTTTATTGGAGAATGGTATTAAAAACCAAGATCTGGGTGTAACTGTGCTCATTGCTATTGGGGTGTCACTGCTTCTAGGCCCTCCTCAGCAGAGAGAGCTGGGAAATATATGTACGTATTCTAACCCACGTATACACACATATTATCATTATGTCTGTATCTACCCATATATATTAAACTAAACATAAGATCATATTAGTCTCCTCTCTAATCTAGTGCCACAGGGTTCATTCTAGCCTTCCCCCTTGCTTATTTGTAATTTATTTCTCTGACAGTGAGAAACCTCGTTCCCATTATCTATTATACCATTTATTATTCTTTTCAACACTAGTGTAGCTAATAAACTACTTTCAGAATTGTCAGCCTCTGTGAGAAACAAATTTATAAGCAGAGTACAGTATTTATGTACAGTTTTGTCTTTAGCCCTATAGTCTCCAGACAAAATACCGTTTTCCAAAGTCACTTAGATCTGCTTTTCCCCCCACCCCCTTTAGCAAGGATATATCATACACTAGTAATATAGTAAATTCATTTGTCACAGTCTGCATGCCATCTTGGGATGGAAGGGGGACTTCTCACTGTGTATCCTTTTGCACCTTTTGAATGTTGCACCATGTGAGTGTATTACTTACTTTTGAAAATGCAATTTTAACAGCACAATGGTAATTCACATAGATCTAACAGAATCATCTTGGGATAAATTTTCAAAGGAGAAACAAAGAGCAAAGGTTAGCCATCTTCCTAAGCGTCTGATTAACGTAGAGGAGTTTTAGCTCAATAAGGTGTGGCAATCAGGGAATTACTTTCGCAGCCTGTTCTGGGTCCCCAACCCACCTACTTCTAAATGCAAGACCTAATTAGTCAGCTCCCGACAACACCAGACTTTGGCTAGGTGAAAAACAGGCTTGAGAAAACTCCTAAACTTCCAGTCCCCCTTAAGTCTGTGGTCTCTGAACAATAGCTGTGAACTGAGCTGAGGCGCAATCTGGTACTAGAGTAAGAAGTCCGATCTGACTGAGGAAGGGAGTGCTCTAGTTGGGAATCATAGCTCGTGACTGGCACCAATTTAGACATCAGGCACTCTTAGCCTTACTCGTGCCAGGATGTGGAAGGCCCAGTGCTGCCCCTGCTCCTGAGAAAGAGCCAAAGGGAAAAATGTGCAAGCTGTGGGGTGGGGGAAGGGGCAGCAGCTAGACTAAAAGGACAAACCAAGGCACTGACAGTTGTTCTACACCCAATTCCTTAACATCAGTACTTAAGAGAGATACCCATTTCTGGGTTACAAAGTTGCACCATTTGGGAGGGTGGAAAAGGGTACTTTTCTGGAACCTCCTGGACAGAACCCAGGAAACTCTGCTGAAAAACCCATGTAAAAAATAATTTCAGTAGCGGCCACAAGGGTGTTAGCACATAGGAAGCCATAGGGGACTGATAACTGTTACTGAACTGAATCATCCTTCTTCAGCAACACCATCAAAGTCCTCTGTGTATGCTGGGCTAGGGACTCTCTTTGGAAGTACCTCAAGTGCTGTTAAGACAAAGTACCTGACTATTAGGCCTCACTCAGTCACCTCTAATTTTTTCATTAAAAAAAAAAATTGAGGTATAATTTACATACAGTGGAATGCACAGTGAACATATAATTTGATTAGTTTTAACAAAAGTATACCCAGAGTAACCAACACCCCAATCAAGATATAGAATATTTCTACCACCAGAGAAAGTTTCCCTCACACTCTCTACTAGTCAATCTCACTGATACAGGTTGCCTCAAATCTTATAAATGAAAAAGAGTTCTTCAGCATTCAGTATACATCATTATGAAACTGGCTGTTTTACAATTACAAAGAAACATCCATTTGCATGTGATTTCTTGAATCCCAGTATATGGGTGAATTGTCCTGGCAAAGCCCTTTAGTCTTCATACTTTCACAAAGAATCCATCTTGAATTAATGCAGCACAAACATAAAAGTGAAGTACAAAAGTCATACAAAATTAGGAAAAAATGAAGAAATAATAAAGCTATTGCAACAGTAAATAAGAGTAAGGAAAATGGCAAATAAGGTGGCAAAGAACTAGAATCAGCATTTTGAAGATGTTTTCACAAAGGTAACTAAATCTAACATCTTATTCTAGTTCTGTTGAGCCTATCTTAGAACGTCTTTCAAATTTTCATCTTTTCCTTTTCATCCCTTATAACCAGACTATACAGGGACAGCTGTCAAAATAGCCTTCAACTTTTTAGTGTAATGAAAAGGTTCTGTAATTTTTAGATAGTGGTGGTAGTTGTAGAATATTGTGAATATACTAAAAGCCACTTATTTGTACACTTAAAATGGTTACAGTGGTGAATTTTATCTCAATTAAAAAAAAAAGCCTTCTGATCCATCCCTAATCTATCTAAAATGCACAATTACTTCCCTGCTCACCAATCTCCCTTTGCCCCTCATTGCCTAAGACCTGACTCCTTGGCTTGATGTCATTCACGATTTAGCCCTCAATCTCCTCCAGCCTCACCTTTGATCATAACTCCTATCATTCAGTCACATGAAATCTCAACATGTCAAGCTCTTCCATATCCTTAAGCCTGGAAACACATTCCCTTGGTTTGGAATGCCTCTTTCCTGCCCTTGTCAGTCTGAGGAACTTCAACTCCTCAAGACCCAGCTCAAATGGCAACTCTTCTGTGAAGCCTTCCTTGATTCCCAAAACAGAATTACTCCCTCTTACACGTTCCTTGAATCATTCTTTAAAAAAATTGTCATGTACGTTTGGTTTCATTTATCCATTCAACATTTATTGAATACCTATTATAAATCAATTACTGTGTTAGGACTGGAGAGAGAAATATAGACAGGGAGCTTTTAAGGAGCCCAGTCTGTTGGGGCAGAAAGACACTTAAAACAATCAAAGAACAACAAGTTCAGTGTTACCACAGTGATATAAACAGAGCCTGGGGTAACATAGGAAAGAAGTAAAATTCTTGGGTGTATGGGACCGTCCATCACTAACTTTAAGTGATTAGTTCTCTTAACAATAAAAGTTCTTCCAAATGAAAAATACCTGGAAGTACTGTTAATTATGCACTTGGACTCTAGGGATGAAAGAAGCTAATAAAAAGTTAATTTTCCTAGGGGTAGTCTCACTGGCATAAGAAAAATAAATGTAAGTTCCTTTCCCTATATAGGTTGGCTAAGTTTTTCCAATGTGTCCAAGATTTGTTCTCTAAAAATGGACCTACTAGCACCTGCTAAATACCCACTCTTTCCTCAGCAGGGCACCAGTCCGTGTGGGGCACTGAGGAGTCGTCAAAGGAGTATTTATATGAGCACTGACATAGAATGCACAATCAGACCTCTGTCTGATGGAGTTGCAGCCTCTTGAGAATCTGGAGTAGCAGCCAAGGGGGAAGGGGAGAGGGGGGAGGATGTGAAGGAACAGGAGAGAGAAAATTCCCAATCAGGACTCAGTTCCAATCAAGCTCTCAAAATGCCCTTTCTGTTGAGAATGCCACAGACATTTCTCAGAACTATATTTTACTTTTCTTTAACAGTTTTCTGGTTTCAAGAATAGTGGTCTCCTCATGGAATTACAAATGTAGGAAAATACAATAAAGACTGAAATGAAGGCAAATCCAAATAACCAAGAGGAAGAAAATTTATATCCATCACCTATAAATCCAACATATTCAAAATCAGCTCCCTTCCCAATTTTTGGACATAGTACTTTTCTTTTGCTCATCTTCAGGCTCAAAAGCTTGAGGTCATCTTAGAGTCCTCCCTCTCCTCCAAGCCCTATAACTAATTAGCCCTCAAATTCCAGATTCTTCCTTCAGCATCTTTTATTCCATTCATTTATACCACCTACTTATGCTAGTCTCCAGGAGACTATGGTGGTAGAAACAGGCAGGTAGGATGCAGAGATGTGTACAGAAGTAGCTACTAAACAGTCTGCAAATAAGTATGAGTGGTTGAGAAATAAGTACCACAAAGAATCTGAACTGTGAGATGATGTCTGGCTGGAGTAATCAGGAGACACTTGGGGGCAGGCAGTGAGCACTCAAACTGGGCCTTTAATCCCAGGCCTAACTTTAATTAGATGGAGCCAGTGGAGGGATCTGGGAAGCAAAGCAATCAGGGGAACAGCAAATCAACTGGCTGCCTCGAACTAAAGATCCAGGAGAGGAGTGGTAGCCATTGAATGCCTGGCTGAGCAGCCTTTAACTCTTAGGCTGCCAGGTCATTTCTCTTCCATCATTTGCACCTTTACATCTGACACCTACTCTCATCAGGAACCCAGGTGCAAAACAAAGTTGGTGGTGGCTGCCTTTGTGATCACAGGACGTTCCTTCTGCAGTTACAATTTGTAGGAGAGGCTGCGGCTATGAGTGGCCGAATAGAAAGCTGGTCCCTTCAGCACTAACGAAGCTTGATTTAGGCTGGAGGATTAGAAAACACATCTTATTCTGGGGATGCTTTAAAACTCTGTCAGCCTTCAACAACCCTAACTAAGGCTGTGATCTAAGATTGAGAATACCGATTTAATCCTTCTCAAATTCATCTTCACTATATGACTCCCTTGCTCAAGGATCTACATTGATCCCAATTACCTACAATAGGTCATTTAAATCCCTCTGTTTAGAATCCAAGGTTAGGCATCATCCAACCCCACCAAACCTTTTCAACCTTATCTGTTATTACCCCTCTGTTAGTTATCTGTTATTACCAACCTCCTTTCCTAATCAGGAGAGCTAAATTACAACAGGGCTAGTGTTACAGTCTTAGCTGAGCTAAATTTAAACTAGACAACAGTTTAGGCCACTTTTTTTTCAAAAAATATAAATTCTACAAAAATATTTATAAGAACTTGGCGGTCTTTATTCATGCTGACTTCTCAAGTGTGTTCTGAATTTGAAGAACCCTAAATTACTGTGTTCATAATGTATAAACGTGAAAAAAGTTACAAATAACACTTTTTATAGTAATGTTCTTTATCTTGATAGTGGGTAGGTATAAGCATTTTTCAAAATCAGTGAATGTATGCTTAAGATTTGTACACTTCATTGAATACAAATTTTACACCAAAATTTGTATTAAACTATAAACAAACCCTAGTCAATGATATACATACCAAAGCAGTTAGAGGGAAGTGTACTGCTATCTGCAATTTAAATGACAGATAGATACATGATAAAGCAAATTATATTAAAATGTTAATGGCAGAATCTAGGTGGTGGGTGTATGTGTGTTTTTCTTATGAAAAAATTACTTAGACTTTGCTGTATGTTTGAAAATTTTCATAATAAAACATGGGAAAAAATGACATTATAATACACTGTAGTTGTTAATCATAAGCACTGACGACACACTATACTGCACAAAGCTGTAAGAAGTTAACTTAGTGGAAAGGCTACATCAGGCATTTATTTGCTCCTTGATGCTTCCATGTCACCCTGCACATACCTCTTACAGCCCTTTTCATGGTGTACTATCCGTTTGCATGGCAGTCTCTCCCACTATATTATAAGTCCCTGGCAGGCACAGATCTAGCGTAATTTGTATTTATATCCCTATTACTTTGCATCGTGTTTCAAGAATAATGTGTTCAATAATGGTGGAAGGATGAAATTAAATTGAAATATTGCTAAGGATCAAAGTATTATACTTCTGGCAGATTCATATTATTCATTTCTCACATATTCTAATAGTGAATATGTTCAATTTTCAAGAGAAATGTATCCTTTACTTCTCCCCAAACACACAAAATTTCCAAAAATAGAGACAAAAAGCATCTGTGCTGACAAGATTATTTTGTATTCTATTACTTAAACACAAGGTCTGAAGGCCTCCTAATATTCAATAACTTTTTAGATTTTTTTTTCTAAAAGAGTGAAAAGTCTCAGAATTCCAATGAAATCTGTAATTTGTTTTATTCAAATCTTAGATAAGCTGTCAGAACTAAGAGATCCCTAAACTGATCAAAAGCAGGAAAGTGGAGTTCTGGGGAAAAGATAAAAACAAACTCCACGTTAAAAAGTCACAAAGCAAATTAATCAAGAACTTTACCAAGAAACGGAGGGAAAGCTTTAAGGAAGATACGCAGAACTTCTCAAACTCCCCCTAGACTGGTTTCTCTCCTCCTCTCTCCAACTACAGCCAGTCAGATATCCGGCCGCCCGGCCACTCCCAGCATGCCACGCGACTGGAGCTGATGCCGCTGAAGATGCTTCTTGTCACGTCAACTTCCTAGAAACAACGTGCTTTTGCGGCGTGAGCCCGTGATTCTGAACTGCAGGAACTGGGTCTGAGTCCCAGCTCCCCCACCGGCCTGATCTGAGAGTCTCTTGCCCTCGCTGGGCCTGTTTCCTCATCTGTGAAATGGTAATTAATCTCCTAACCCCGGCCGGCGCACAGGATGGCTATAAACCGAGACAAGGCGCGTAAGGGCGCTTTAAGGAAGACTGCAAGCGACTCGCAATTTGTTATGGCTCTTAAGCACGCGGTGCTCACAACCAGCCCCGGACTAATCTCTCAAAGTCACCGCTGTCCCTCACTCCCTTCCCTCCCGGCGCCTGTGCTGAGGCCGCTCCCTACTGGAGGCCCCCAAGCGGAAGCCGTGCGGCGCCGTCGGCCGTACCTGCAGCCACTTGGTCAGCGGGGCCCTCCTGCTGACCCATGACGAAGTCTTGCACGAGGCCCCACAGGGCGCCCGTAGGCGCCACCGCCTCCAGAGCGGCGGCGGCGGCCATGACGCGAACTGGAAACCGTGGGAGGGGAAGTGGGAGGTGGCACGGGACGGGCCTCTCCGCGCACGCGCCTCCTGAGCCAATTGCGTGGCGAAAGATGAGGGGGCGGGGCGCTCTCTGGATTACGTGCCTGCCGGCTCCAGGCCCGGCAGTTCCAGGGAGGGATGGGACGGTCCCTCCCCAAGGGGCGGGGCCTGGAGTCGGGGCGGTGGCTCAGGGAGGGAGGGCGGCTGATGGGCACGCAGCCGGGGGCCTTTGAGGGCGAATAATTCCCAGCCCAGCTCCCTGGGAGACGGGCGGCGGGGCGGGCACCTGGCTGGGTGGGGCCGAGGGGCGGTACGCACCCTGGGGGAAGCCAATGAGAAAACAAGGCCGGCCCAAGGGGGCGGTGTCGTCGGTCACATGCGCACCTGGGGGGGCGGTGCCGCCGGCGCGGGCACCGAGAGCGGATGGCAGGGAGCGGGGCCGGGCTGGGGCGGGGTTAGGCAGGTGAGTGACAGGCTCCGGGGGGCCGGCCCCAGCTGGGAGCCCCGAGCGAACCGGGAGTAGCTGCGGCGGTGCCCGCCCCCTCTCTCCGCCCCTCCAGCGGAGCTGGTCTCCGGCCGGGCACCGTCGCGGGCCCCCCTGGCCCGGCCACCTGGGACTGTGCTGGGTAGTCGGCCACCTCCCTCTCTCCCCTCGCCCGCAAAGTTTGTGGCGAAGCCGGTGCAGGGGTAGAGCACGCCCCCGGGGGAGATTGGGGAGCGCCGGATGCCGGGCGGCAGGAGCCGTTGACCCGGGACGCCGCCGTCCGGGGCAGGAGCGCGGAGCAGCCGACCACCCCTCCGCCTCCGGTGCATGGGGCCCGGCTGAGGAGCCAGCATGGGCAACTGCGTGGGGAGACAGCGCCGGGAGAGGCCGACCGCCCCAGGACACCCCCGCAAGCGAGCAGGTAACGACAGGGAAGGGAGCAGGGTCGTCGGCGCCCCGCCAGTTGTCCTCCTTCTTGCCCGAGAGTTGGGCTTCCCGAGCGACCTCCCACGGCTCCTGGCGCCTGGGTTTCCCCGATGGCTGCTCCGGAGCCAGACGGGGTCCCCCTGCCCAGCCCCGCGGGCCGGGGGAGCCGAGTTGGGGCAACCGCGAGCGCTGACCCGGCTGCGAGCCCAACTCGCTCCAACTGGGAAGCTCCGGGTGGGGGTGGGGGCGGGGGCAGGAAATGTTTGCAGACCTCAGCTG